>NW_027361917.1:37805000-38237500 GCF_039654945.1 Dendrobates tinctorius
AAATGAGAGATAAAGTACTTTCTGATTACCTGCACAGATGGAAAGTGATTTCTCTTTCCACTCAATATTCTATACAGTCGAGATATTTGCTAATAATTTAGTAATGCTGGCATACACTCTGTTAGGAGCCCCATTGTACTTGCAGTGAAGTATTTGTCCCATCACTCAAAAATGAGTTTACTTGTTGGGAAATATAGCTCATGTTGCTAGAAATCTAATACATATCAGAATTGATGACAATTAGAACTTAGCCTATTCATTTATTTTAAATCAATTTATATTTTGTAGCCTGTATTAGCTAAAATTTCACCTCGAAAGCTTCAAATTATCCAATATAATTAAACATTGTGCTCAATGGAATGCGGCAGAGCATAAACAAAGCTTGAGATTTTTTTGAAATGGTGTTCTTATTATTTTAAACCAGTAAAATTGCAAACGCAAACTAACTTTGCAATTTACCTCTTGCTAAAAATCCGCTCCATTTTAAAGAAGAAAGGAATATTTACTGGCTACCTCAGCATTCTGACAAAACAGGCCAGGGTCACGACTCTGTTGTTGGGTGTCCGAGGACCAGGTGCTCCTTCCCTGTCCCTAACGCTAGGGGCACCATAGCTCGCTCTGTTCCCCAGATTACTTCTGATGGTGAAGATGCCGGGGCCACATACCTTGCCTTAGCTCCTGTATCCACCCTCAGTCTGTACCCTTCCCCCACCCAGGAAACAGGGGAGTAGAGTGCCGTAATACATCAACCAGAGTAACAAGGTAATAAGAACAGAGATAAGGGAAAATGCCAATTATACAAATATACACACATAAACAACAGAGGTAAACACTGGGGAGTGGAGGATGGGTAAAGGTACTGTCACACTAAGCGATATCGCTAGCAATATCGCTATAACTTGTGACGTTATAGCGATATCGCTGTGTCTGATACTTACCTACGACCCGCTCCCCCCGCTGGTTATCGCTGATCGTGTGAGAACGTTCAGGACCGTTTCTCGTCATCAGCTTCCTGCGGCGCTTCCTGTGGAGAGACGAGCGACGAGCGTGGAGCCCGGCGGGAGGACGCAGGATCGCCTAGTGTGACAGGTAAGTAGCGACCCCCGACCCCAGCGATGTCGCTGGTGAGATCTGCCTGTGTGGCAGCTCACTAGCGACCACTTAGCGATGTACCAGCGATCCTGACTGCGTCATATCGCTGGTCGGGATCACTGGTACATCGCTAAGTGTGACAGAACCTTTAAACCAAAGTAGTAGAAGAAAGGGAATTATCACAAAGTCAAAACATAGCAACAGTCTCAGATAAATCCACCAAATGCCTTTTCCAACAACAACCACCAATTTCCAGCCATGCAGCGTAAGCTACTCTGACAATGAGTGCTAGCCAGGACCCAGTTTATAAAGGAGATAGGAGTAGCTAACAGTGCACAGCTGAGAGCCTTAATGCAGGAAAGCTTCCAGGAGCTCTCAATGGAGCAGATAAACTCCTGCACTGCTAAAAAATATTTACACCATTTAATATAAAGGTGAAGTTCTTCTAATGATTGCAGGAGTATGAAAAATCAGATGCTGCGGTCTTCTAGCTTTTTTCTGTCGCGGTAAACCCATCACAGGCAGTTTCCTATGCAAGAATTGCAGGCTTTTAGGCTATGTGCACACGTTGCGGATTCTGCTGCGTTTCCGCAGCGGTTTTGGCCCTGCGGAAACGCAGCAGTTCCGCTGACCATGTACAGTACAATGAAACCCTATGGGGTTTCAAAAACGCTGTGCTGACGGTGCGGATTTTTCCGCACCGTTTTGCTGCGATTTACAAACCGCAGCATGTCAGTTGTTTGTGCGGATTCTGCAGCGGTTTCATACCTTTACCATAGTAGAGGTGTGAAACCGCAGGGCAAAACCGCAGGAAAACCGCAGGTCACTTTACCTGCGGTTTTACCTGCGTTTCCGCGTGGAAAAACCCGCAGCGGAATCCGCAACGTGTGCACATAGCCTTAAGCTTTTGCTATAAATATGATCTATTATAAGAAATAGGATATATTACAAAGTTGTTTATTTTCATGTGCACTATTGATTTATGAAATAAAAATTAAAGCAACAGTAAATATTTACATTTCCTTCAGACCAGTCCAAAATATCATACCCTCAACAAATAGCAGATGCTTTTTTGGACTTTTAGGCCACGTGCACGTGTTGAGTATTTGGTCAGTTTTTCACTTCAGTATTTGTAAGCCAAAACCTGGAGTGGGTAAAAAATGGAGAAGTGGTAACTGGTTTCTCTTATACTTCCTTTGATTGTTTCACTCCTAGTTTTGGCTTACAAATACTGAAGTAAAAAACTCACCAAATACTCAACATGTGCACATGGAATTAGGCAATGTTCTCACGATGAGCTTTTGTTGAGTTTTTGGTGCAGAATTTCTGCACCATTCCTCCACCTATTATTTAAATTTGGTACTTGCATTTCTTTATTGCATGTTTGTGTGATTTTTTTTTAACATAAGTTTTTATTGCGTTCTGGACGCTGTGGTTTTTGTCTTTTTGGTATGTCATGCTCTATATAAAAGCTGCTTTGTTTTTAATACTTCCTGGTATTTGGCTTTGACAAAACTTTATTTGCATACTTATGTGTGGATTACATGTGTTTCCGCCTCAAAGCACACCTACCTAAAACACATGTGTTCTTTACCTGCAGACCTTACGCAACTAATGTATGTCTGTGGGGAAATTCCACACAGAAAACTCAGTGTACTCGCAGGTCAGTTTATGCTACATGAAATAGAAGCACAGTGGGCGTGAGATTTCTATAAATCCCATCCACTTTGCTGGAACTGTAAGATGCTGCAAAAATATGCAGTGTCAAAAATGCACCAAAAACTCTTGTGAGAACCTAGCCTCTTTCAAGAAAATGAAAAGTCCTTTTTAAATTCACAAAACCTCCTTTCCCTTTCGGAAAGTTGCCTAACAAAATTAAATCCGAAAATTTTACTAGTGAATCCCAATGGGTTCACTAGTGAATATTTCAAGTGATTTTCAGATTCCCTCATCCCTTGTCTACCAAATGTTTTTTCAATACTATATCTCTAGGAACATTCAATAAAGAACATTTACAGACCACCATTGTGGATGTCCTTAAACCACAAAAAAAACACAGAAAAAATAGCAGCCATATGGTGCAATACCATGTCCAAAAAAAAGCACAACAGGATGTAACTTGTCCCCCGTAATAAAGGTGGGGGGAATGCAGGTACCAAATAGTACAACCACTTAGTAACCCACAAAACATACATGGGGTGGCAGTCTAGTATTCAAAATGGACAAATGCTTGCATAGGGTGTCATTCACACTATTATGTGAGATGGACCTCTGTCCATATAACAGACTATTACCTTCACTAGTACTATTACATCAGGTGGGCTGCCTATACCATATTCACTTCCACAGGACAGACACCCCTCATTACCCAGCCACAACTGTGTAATGTGGGGTGGCCTGCATCCTGCTTAAAAAATGCATGCGACATTGGTTGATATTTTGGTGAAATACAGAAGCTTGAAACCCACGAATTATAAAACAATTCACTGATAAAAAAGAACAAAAATCAATAAAAAACATAAATTGCAGCCATACTTGTAATGCCATGTCCAAGCACAAATGCACAACAGGATGCAGCAGGACCTCCATGATAAGGGTGAGGGCAGCACAGGTGAACATACTAATAAAACAACAATTTACTAACCCACCAAACATCCGTGGGGTGGCTGCTTAGTATTGTGAACACTTCCAGTTTATGTAGAAATATGGAAAACTCTGAACTTAAACTACATTGAATTTCCACACAAGTCCTACAAGCAGATAGAAAATCAAATAAAACAAATGATTAAAAAATATTAGAGTCTTACATGAAGAAGGAAAAGGGTGGCACTCACTGGCCTAAAAAGTCCATTATTTATTAGAAAAACGGTTCACAGCATCTTCACAGGGTGCAAGTGACGACGGCCGTTTCGCGCTATTGCGTTTCTACGAGTCAACGGGTGACCCATAGAAGTGCAATAGCGCGAAACGGCCGTCGTCACTCGCACATTCCATCTCCCATTCTCCCTGTGAAGATGCTGTGAACCGTTTTCCCAATAAAGAATGAACTTTTTAGACCAGTGAGTGCCACCCTTTTCTTTCTTCATTTTAGAATCTCCAGTGTTGTGTTTTCCATGGTGTGCACCCGAAGGGTCAGGTTCCATACACCTGTCATGCAAGTTCAATGGACATGCTACGAGACATTTTCCATTAAGTAACGCTCCTAGTGGTTTTCTGCTGTTGGGTTCTTTGCGGTGTGGATTGCTTTTCTGCTTGCATAAAAAATATTAGACTTTGTCATTTTTTAAATAAGGAAAATGATTAAATTTCACTTGCCTGTGAGTGTCAAAAGTATGTGAATCTTTAGAATTAGCAGAAAAAATGGAGGTGAAATTTGATTGTTACCTGCTGTAGTGTTTCTATGCATTGTTTTTATTCTTGGTTATATTTGTCCATTTATGACCACAGTTTATGTGTGCTTCTATATATTTCACTTAGGTGTGCTCGCCATTGTTTTTGGTTTTGTATGTGGAGAGAGCACAGTGGTGATGTACATGTATATACGGTACTTTTTCCGCTAAGGGGATAATACTTCAATAAACAGATTTTCCATAAGAAATATACTGCATATAGAGCAGATGTTTTTATGTGAGGAAAGCTACAGGCGATGCTTTAAAAAGGAGGAGAAACTACCTTACTAATATTCTACTAAGTGCCGCAAAATCATGTCTGGAACATATTTGTTGAAGCAAAGATAAATAGGTCAATCCCTTTATATTGAATGCCCATTTGAATGCCATCTTTTTATTATTTTTTAAATCCTAAATTCTATGCATATTATTTTTTTTAATATCTTAATTGTGGTTGGAGGTCAGTTTTTCTGATTCAAAGCTTACGGTAAATTCTCTTGTATGGGCTTATAATTAGATTTTAACACTATGTAGATCTGTTATCTATCCACAGTATTCCTGATCAATGTAATCCTAATGAATCCCAAAAACCAGAGCCCCAAAGAGAATGGACCAACAACCATTTACTTTTATGGGACTGACAGAACTGTTATCTACATCAGTTCCCTTGAAGTGTCATGCCACTTCAAGGGAACTGATGTATGAATGTACCACTCCATTCATGCAGGAAATGTTGGGTCCCTTTCATTGGGTTCAGTGGTGGTCTCATTGGTCGGATTCCCAGCACAACTGTTCTTTGGCTTATTGAGTTTGCATGAAATATGTAAGAGGCAATTTGTCTTCTATATTGACCTGCTGTCCCCATGTTGCACTGTCAAGGTCATCTCCCCAGTTCTATCACTCTCATTCCCTTCTTTTGAGGTCCAAACTATCAGGCTCTTCTGTCCCCTCTCCCTCAGAGTAGCGGTCATATACCGGCCCCTGGGCTCACCCACCCACTTCCTTGACCACTTCTCAGCCTGACTGCTGCACTTCATGTTCTCAGAACTCCCAACCCTTATCCTGGGAGACTTCAACATCCCCATTAACAGCCCCACTTCCACATCTGCATCCCAGCTTCTATCACTAACCACTTCTCTCGGCCTTTCACAGCTCTCAACCTCTGAGACACACAAAGACGGTAACACCGTTGACCTGGTCTTTGTCCGGGTCTGTTCAATCTCCTACCTAAATAACTCACCGCTTCCCCTCTCTGACCACAACATTCTCTCCTTTAGGCTCACAAATCCTGGCCCACCCCAGCACACTCCTACCTAACACACATTCAGAAATCTACAAGCCATTAAACCTAATACACTTTCTGACTCCTTACACTCATCACTGTCCCCAATCTCCTCTTTTTCCTGTCCTGATCTGGCTGTACATCACTACATTGACACTCTCAGAAGCACCCTTGACCAAGTAGCGCACCTCACCCTCAGAACCTCCAAACACAGAGTAAAACAGCCCTGGCTCACATCACAAACTCAACTTCTCCAGCAATGCTCTAGGAGTGCTAAACGCTTATAGAGGAAAACCCGCACACCAGAAGACTTCATCCACTTCAAATTTATGTTAAGAACCTATAACTCTGCCCTTCACCTCACCAAACAGACCTACTTCACCACACTGATCTCCTCACTAGCCAACAACCCCAAGAAACTTTTTGACACCTTTCACTCCCTCCTCAGGCCAAAAGCACAAGCTCCTATCACAGACATTTGTGCTTATCAATAAGGAAAAAAGTTTCCAGCTTCCAGATATACAAAAATGTATTCAAGGCATAAGAACAAGGATAAACGGACATGCCCCATCATAGCGGAAAGACACAGCAACGCGTATCAAACAATATGTTCTTTTTCAAGCTGCTTTGGGGTGAACATAATGGGAGATGTATACTACCACCCACCAATCAAGTTACAACACACGTGGTGTATAATCACAATAAAATTACATACCAAAAAAAAAAAACACAGACAATAGTTAAAAACAATCTAATACAAGATGTATTACCCGGTATGGCAAAGTATATACATAAACAGTTCCAATGTGTAACAAAGAGAAAAAAAAATAATTTTTTTTTTTTTTGTACATATCAATACTGAAACATAATCTCTTTGCGTGCATTCAATCCATTTGGGACACAGGTTTTAAGCTGAAATATCCAGAAAGCTTCTCTCATCATAAGGCGTCTTTTAAGATCACCGCCTCTCAACGGAACACATACTTTCTCAATTCCCATCTCTTGAAACGAAGATATATTTCTTTGATGTTGGGAAGTAAAATGTTTGGAGGCAAAAGATATATTCCGATTGGAGCTGCCAAGAAAAATTATGTCAGTTATGTGTTCAGAAATTCTTATTTTTAACTTTCTCGTGGTACAACCCACATAATACAGTTTGCAATCTCTGCACATGATCATATATACAACATTCTTAGTATTGCAGTTGATAAACTGCCGAATTTTAAATTGCTGCACATTTTTTTACTATCTGAAAAAATTTTTATTACCTGAGAATGTGTACAGGTCCTGCATCTGGCTTCACCACATCGGAAAAATCCTTCATGTTGTAGCCAGGTGCGTTTATTGCTTTGGACATCCGAAAAACTGGGAGAAATTATATTACCTAATGTGGCTGCTTTTTTAGCCACTATATGGCAACCCTCTCACAAAATAGCTGACAGAGTATCATCCTCATGTAAAATTCCTATATTTTTATGAATAATTTGTTTAATGGCATTAAATTGTGGACCTAAATTAATGGAACACACCAATTTTTTATTTTTTGTCTTATCCATACTATTATGACCACATATTTTTTGCGAATTCAATAAATCCTCTCTATTTTTATTATTCACAATTTTTTTAGCTCGATCCAATGCCCAATGAGGATAACCTCTTTTTTGCGTCTATTACAAGAATGAATTTATTGTGTCAGCATCAGTTTGTCACTACAGTTTCTGGTAATTCTGGTGAGTTCCCCCACCGGAATTACTTTTATAGTATGCTGGGGATGACTACTCCTGGCATGTAAGATATTATTCCCCGCAAGTGGCTTACAATGTGTAGAAGTAATGATGGGAGAGCCTGGAATACTTTGTAATTTCAAATTTAAAAAAGAAATACAGGTGGAATCCAACTGATAAGTAAAGCGCAAGTTGCAATCATTATTTTTTAGATACCCGACAAATTCCAGTATGGCAGACACATCGCCCCCCCAAATAAAGAGGGCGTCATCAATGTATCTGCCATACCAGAAAATGTCGGGCACAAACACATTCTCTAAAGTATATAAAAATCTTTCTTCCCAATATGCCATAACCAAATTGGCGCTGGAAGGTGAGTGTTTTCCCCCCATTGATACTCCCTTACACTGGAGATAATAATGATGGTTGAACAAAAAATAATTGTGCTTTGAAATAAAACAAATTGCCAAAATGATATAGTCACTTAAATCTGTTTATGTATATACTTTGCCATACCTGGTAATACATCTTGTATTAGAATGTTTTTAACTATTGTCTGTTTTTTGTTTTTTTGGCATGTAATTTTATTGTGATTATACACAATGTGTGTTGTAATTTGATTGGTGGGTGGTAGTATATATCTCCCATTATGTTCACCCCAAAGTAGCTTGAAAAAGAACATATTGTTCGATACGCGTTGCTGTGTCTTTCCGCTATGATGGGGCATGTCCGTTTATCCTTGTTCTTATGCCTTGAATAAATTTTTGTATATTTGGAAGCTGGAAACTTTTTTCATTATTGATTTACTCCACGTGTGGCTTCACGAAATATCCGAGCTTCCACGCACCACTACTAGCCAAGAAAGCAGGTGAGCTGGTTACCTTTATTTTTTGCACATATTGTCTGGCTTTTTTACCGTGCTCAACTTGGGGCTAATTTTATCAATGTTTAGAGCTTTTGGATCATTGATGGACATTTTTTTGCCCGCTTTATTCTGGCTATAACATGTTTGGTTTTGGTGGTTGCGTTTATAATTAAATCACAGAGCATTTTTTGGACATGAGTCCGGACAGAGTTTTTAAAGCCGCTAAGCTGTTTTCTGCTGCTGTATCTGCTGAAGATGGGGATGTGTCCCCTGATGATTTTTCTGATAATGGTAAAAAACTGGAGAAACTTATGATTCAAGAGACGAAAGTATGGTGGGATTTTACCACATTGGACAATTATGTATTATCAATGGGCGGTTCCTTACTATCGATTGGATGTTCCTCTCTATATAAGGCCGCCATATATGCTGTGTGCTATACTTGAAAAAGACCAATTGTGGTCGAAAAATTGTATGTCTTTTTAATGGCAGAATAAACTTTTGTACATTTTTTTACCCGGATTGGATGCTGCTCCTCTACGTTAATTCTCTGGATTTTTTATGTCCAATTGGGTCCTTGGACTGGGAGCGTGCATCTCCTTCATTCTGAATGTGCTGTCGGCTGCTTTCTTTTGTGGCTCCTCTCTTCTTCTCGTCTGACTACATGCACTACCGACCCCATTCCCTCACATCTCCTCCAGTCTCTCTCTCCAGTCGTCACAACTCACCTAACTACAATCTTTAATCTCTCCCTCTCCTCGGGCATTTTCCCATCCTCCTTCAAACACTCTATTGTTACTCCATTATTAGGGATACCCGCTCTCGACCCATCCTGCATAAACAACTACAGACCAGTCTCCAATCTCCCCTTCATCTCTAAACTCTTGGAGCACCTAGTCTATTCCCGCCTTACCCATTACCTATCCACTCACTCCCTCCTAGAGCTTTCACAGTCCGGCTTCCGCCCCCTACATTAGACTGAAACTGGACTCATCAAAGTTACTAATGACCTTCTGACAGCAAAATGTAATGGTGAACACTCTCTGCTCATTCTTCTCGACCTTTCTGCAGCTTTTGACACTGTTGACCACCATCTCCTACTCTCTAGACTCCAGTCACTAGGCATTAAGGACACTGCTCTCTCCTGGTTTTCTTCCTATCTTATCTGACCGCTCCTTCATCGTTTTGTTTGCTGGCTCCACTTCATCTCCTCTTCCTCTCGCTGTCGGGGTACCTCAGGGCTCAGCCCTTGGCCCCCTTGTCTTCTCTCTCTACACGGCCCCAATTGGACAGACCATCAGCAGATTTTGCTTTCAGTACCATCTTTATGCTGATGACGCACAACTATACATGTCATCCCCTGACCTTACCCCTGCTGTACTACAGAATGCCATTGACTGTCTGTCCGCAGTCTCCAACATCATGTCCGCCCTCTATCTGAAATTCAAACCTCTCCAACACTGAACTTCTTCTGCTCCCGCCATCAACTAACCTCCCTAAATCTGACATTTCTTTCCGTGGGTGGCACTATGATAACACTCTGGCAGCAGGCTGTCTGGGTATTATGTTTGACACCAATCTCTCCTTCACATCCCATATACAATCTCTTACCTGCTCTTGCCGCTTACACCTAAAGAACATCTCTAGAATCCGCCCTTTTCTCACCATGGAAACAACAAAAACCCTCACTGTCACCTTGATCCACTCCCGCCTGGACTACTGCAACACTCTATTAATTGGCCTCCCCATTACTCGACTTTCCCCTCTCCAGTCCATACTTAATGCAGCAGCCAGGGTCATACATCTGGCTAATCGGTACTCGGATGCGTCCGCTTTTCGACAATCGTTAAATTGGCTGCCTATTCATTATAGAATCCAATTCAAAGTGCTTGTTCTCACCCACAAAGCTCTCCACAGTGCGGCACCCCCTTACATCTTCTCCCTCATTTCTGTCTATCGGCCAACCAACCGCTGCACTCTGCAAATGACTTTCGACTAACCTCTGCACTAATCCATACCTCCCACTCCCGAATCCAAGACTTCTCCCACGCTGCGCCAATCCTCTGGAATGCTCTACCCCAAGAAATTAGGACTATCCACAAATTGCATAGTTTTAGGCGCTCCCTCAAAACACATTTGTTCAGATTGGCCTATCATGTTCACTAATCAAAGTCATTTTATGTAGAAGTGTGCATGTGTCGCCCATTCACCATCCCCATCTATCCCCCACTCCCCCAAAATGGCTGGACCATCATTGTAAATACACACCTGTACTTTGTATCTCCCCCACCTCATTGTAGATTGTAAGCTCTCACAAGCAGGGTTGTCTAATTTTGCTTTAATTATTGTATTGTTAACGTTATTACTTATGACTTGTGTTTTGAAACTGTTGAACTGTAATGCGCTGCGGAATATGTTGGCACTATATAAATAAAGATTATTATTATTATTTGTAATATTGAATACAGCCATTTTTGTTGGACCCTTTGATTACTAGAAACCTTTTTTTTCTACTACCTTTCCTGTACTACTGTGCACTAGTGGGCGTGTGTGCATTACTGAGCTGATTAGTTGTGATTTTAACCATTTACTATTGTTAACCTGCTAATTATGTATAAGCTTAAAGGGAAGGTGCCATCCAAAAAAATTTTTTTCAGCAATTGAAAAAATGTAAAGAATTAATGTTTACATTTTCTTAAAAAATATTATCGTTTGTTTTTAATTTTGCAAAATATGAAAAATAATTTTAAAAAGTTTGGCATTTCCACTTGTTAACACTAGGGGGAGCAGCTACTGAAATCTGGCACAAAAACCTATGACATCTATAGACACAGTGAGCAGCCATTTTGATGGGGCTTGCAAAGTTACTGACTGTCTTTGCATGTAAAGTCTGGATCAGAACAGGCCATCAATCAGCAGACATGTTTCCTGGATTTCTGTGGAGCAGACAAGCAGACGGTCCATCCATGTGAATAAAACACAGCGCTCTTTGTACAATCCCTGGCACCGAACAGGGCGCCCCCCACAGACCAGCACACTGCTCTCCTGAAATACTCTGTGCTGCTGTCGCCCTGCTCCTTCCACCATACATCAGGCCCCTGTCCCCTCGGTTTCACACATCGCCAGGACGGGATCTGAGGAGAGGAATGGGGTCTTCGGTCACCGAGGATGGCAGGCAGCAAGGATTCTGGGAGCAGAGTGACAGCAGCACAGAGTATTTCAGGAGAGCAGTATCACACGGGATAGGATTAGATACACGGCTCAGCAGGCAGCATCACACAGGAGAGGATTAGATACACGGCTCAGAATACAGTATCACACAGGATAGGATTAGATACACGGCTCAGCAGTCAGTATCACACAGGATAGGATTAGATACACGGCTCAGCAGGCAGCATCACACAGGAGAGGATTAGATACACGGCTCAGAATACAGTATCACACAGGATAGGATTAGATACACGGCTCAGCAGTCAGTATCACACAGGATAGGATTACATACACGGCTCAGCAGTCAGTATCACACAGGAGAGGATTAGATACACGGCTCAGCAGTCAGTATCACACAGGAGAGGATTAGATACACGGCTCAGCAGTCAGTATCACACAGGAGAGGATTAGATACACGGCTCAGCAGGCAGTATCACACAGGAGAGGATTAGATACACGGCTCAGCAGAAAGTATCACACAGGAGAGGATTAGATACCCGGCTCAGAATACAGTATCACACAGGATAGGATTAGATACACAGCTCAGCAGACAGTATCACACAGGAGAGGATTAGATACCCGGCTCAGAATACAGTATCACACAGGATAGGATTAGATACACAGCTCAGCAGACAGTATCACACAGGAGAGGATTAGATACACGGCTCAGCAGACAGTATCACACAGGATAGGATTAGATACACAGCTCAGCAGACAGTATCACACAGGAGAGGATTAGATACACGGCTCAGCAGACAGTATCACACAAGAGAGGATTAGATACACGGCTCAGCAGACAGTATTACAGATATGCCCACACCTGGTGAAACTTCCAGCCCCCCCAATTATACACAAGACTATGGGCTGTATAAGTCACTGTCCTCCTCAGACAGCCATAAAAGCAAAGGTGTCAGATTACCGGAGATCACTGGGGCTGTGTGTGAGGAGGCGGAGACAGAGCAGGAGGACGCTGGAGCAGGAAGCACAGGGCTGAGCCTGGAGTAAGCAGTACAGAGGAGCATAGATGAAAGTCACCCGCACTCACCACTCTCCATCCTCCGGCTCCAGTGAGCGCTTCTCTCCTCTGCTGACCACCTTCTCCTTTTCTTCAGCCTCTCCTCACAACACAGGACCCGTTATGCCACAAGTGGTCCTGTGATAGAGGGTAAGTGGAGCTCAGCAGATAGCACTGGGCTACAGTAAAATGGCGCCCAGCCACACCTACAGCAGTGAATGGTGCAGCCCACAGGGGCGTGCCCAGTTCTCTGCTACTGAGGCTGCAATGTGTGGTCGGAAGCCGACCGCAGTTTCCTATGTGCAGGGACAGCCATATTTGCAGACTGTATGAGTCCTCCACAGATCTGCAAATCAAGATGGCAGTGCCCAGTGGCTACATGAAAACATTATTACAAACAAACCATAAATCCTGGTTAGTACAACATTTGCTGAAACAACATGTTTTGTAACTTACTATTTTTTTGCAAATTATATAAAATTGCGGCACCTTCCCTTTAATTGGTGCAGATACAGTGGGGAATATAAGTATTTGACACTGCCAATTTTGTAAGTTTTCCCACCTACAAAGAATGGAGAGGTCTGTAATTTTTAATTGTAGGTAAACTTCAACTATGAGAGACAGAATCTAAAAATAAAAAAACAGAAAATCACATTGTATAATTTTTACTTAATTAATTTGCATTTTATTGCATGAAATAAGTATTTGATACAGTGGAAAAACAGAACTTAATATTTGGTACAGAAACCTTTGTCTGCAATTACAGAGGTCTGACGTTTCCTGTATGTAGTTCTTGACCAAGTTTACACACAGCAGGGATTTTGGCCCACTCCTCCATACAGATCTTCTCCAGATCTTTCAGGTTTAGGGGCTGTAGCTGTGCAACATTGAGTTTCAGCCCCCTCCAAAGATTTTCTTTTGGGTTCAGGTCTAGATACTGACTAGGCTACTCCAGGACCTCGAAATGCACACAGACCTCTCCATTCTTTGTAGGTGAGAAAACTTTCAAAATCGTCAATTTATCAAATACTTATTTTCCCCACTGTATGTTGTATAAAAAGTATCTATATTTGCATAGACGTGTAAAGTAATATCCACAAAAATTAAATGGGCAAATAAAAATGTTAAAATAATGAAAGTTTGGAAAAAGTTAAAGATTTCTATGCTGGAAAAACGAATTACTGAATTTCTGAAGTTAATTTTCCTTTTGTAGGAAAATAAATATGCGGTGTACTGCTTGCATGACGTCACCCTCTAAATTTATCACAATTAAACTGACGGGTTACAAAGAATATATTGACTTTTGTTCAGAGTAGTATGTCAGCAGGCCGATCCTGTGTAGTAGAATACCCACAGAGCTAAGACTACAGTTGCAAATTATAACTTGATATTTATTGTAAACTAAAATTAAAACATGACTTATTGTGACATTCAGCTGTGGTTTTCAGACAGACTGACTGACAAATGTAAAAGCTATTTCTAAAGTTATGTAAGAAATCAGGAGCAAGAAACTATAAGGGAACTAAAACAATGTCCCAGAAAATAAACTAATAAACTATTGTTACAACCTATTTGCTCCTGTCCTTGATATCTCAGTATATTGTACTTGAAATGTACCTGCCACCAATTGTTAGGTTGTCATCTGTATCAGTTTGATGTTTTCCCTTGTTGACTTTCTAGTAATATGGCTGTCTTTCAACCTTTAACCCCTTTCCGACATCGGGCGTAAATTTACGCCGATGCTGGACTCCCTCCCTTTGATGTGGGCTTCGGCAGTGAGCCCACATCTTTCCCGGCACAAGTCAGCTGTTTTGAACAGCTGACATGTGCCGATAACAGCTGCGGGTGGAATCGCGATCCACCAGACAGCGACATTTAACATGCAATCGTGCCAGAAATCCGCCCATCGGTGACCCCTGTCACGTGATCGCGGGTGACCGATGGGTTGGCATGACAACCAAAGGTCTCCTGGAGACCTCTATGGTTGTCAGTGCCTTATTGCTATGAGCAAGTGAGCAAATCTGCTACATACAGGTGATCTAATTATCGCCTGTATGTAGCAGAGCCGATTGGGTTGTGGCAACTTATAGTCTTCCATGGAGACTATTAAAGCATGCCAAAAGTGAAAAAAAAAATGTTTTTAAAAATGTTAAAATAAAAAAATGTAAAAGTTCAAATCACCCCCCTTTCGCCCCATTCAAAATAAAACAATAAAAAAAATTAAACATACACATTTTGTATCTCCACGTTCAGAATCGCCCCACCTATCAATAAAAAAAAATTAACCTGATCGCTAAACGGTGTAATGAGGAAAAAAGTCAAAACGCTATGACATTGCATTAAAATGTAATGACGGGCCATCAAAATATCATATCTGCACCAAAATGGTATCATTAAAAACGTCAGCTCAGCACACAAAAAATAAGCCCTCATTCAATCCGAGATCATGAAAAATGGAGACGCTACGAGTATCAGAAAATGGCACAATTTTTTTTTCTTTAACAAAGTTTGGAATTATTTTTCACCACTTAAATAAAAAAGAACCTAGACATATTTGGTGTCTATGAACTCGTAATGACCTGAAGAATGGTAATGACAGGTCAGTTTTAGCATTTAATAAACCTAGTAAAAAAGCAAAAAAAAAAAACCAAGAGTGGGATTGCACTTTTTTTTTGCAATTTCACTGCACTTGGAATTTTTTTCCCGTTTTGATGTACATGACATGGTAAAACCAATGGTGCAGTTCAAAAGTACAACTCGTCCCGCAAAAAACAAGCCCTCACATGGCCATTTTGACCAAAAAGTAAAAAAGTTATGGCTTTGGGAAGAAGGGGAGCAAAAAATAAAAATGCTAAACCAAAAGTACCTCTGTCGTTAAGGGGTTAATATAAAAATAAATGTCCAGAATGGTGCAAAATATAAATTTATATATAGTGACTAATAGTCAATACCAGTGTACTTAATACATCAATTAATACACTAAAATGGCTAAATGTAGATATGGCCCAAGCTAAGCTAAATATTATTAATGTAGGCAAGGCCCTGGGTACTGATGGGCTGCATCCAAGATTTCTTAAGGAACTCAGCTCCCTTATTGCTGTACCCCTGTATATAGTATTTAGAGAGTAGTGACTGGTATTTTGTCTAGTGCCTGGCACACAGCTAATGTAGGGCCCATTTTCATAAAGTCTTCTTGGTTTTTTACAGCTAATTATAGACAGTAAGCGTAAAGGAAATCTGAAAGTATGATCAACGCCCCATCCAAACTACATGCAGATCTTTGAAATGTACTGTAAATCTATCAACGCCTTATGTATTATAATAGATTATATATTCTCTAACTGCTTCTTCATTCATGAGTAATTAGCAATTATTTTCCTATGCAAATGAGGCATTGAGTGCTCTGGGCGTGACAGAGCATTTAAGGAGTCACTGCCTTTTGAGGTTGTTTCCCCACCTAACGCCAGCCTGTTTAGCTTGATTGATAGCAGACCGTATGATTTCCTTGTCAGGTTCCTGATGCCAACACAGTGTGCTATCGATCAAGCAAAAGAGGCTGGTGCTGTGTGATAAAACAACCAAAATTATGTGGTATGTCATACCCAGAGTAGTTAATGCATAATTTGCGTATAAATTAAAATTATAATTATTCGGGAGCCCTCATTCTCCTGTAATAAAAGTAAAATAAAAAAACAACAATATACCATACCTGTTCGACGTTCTGTCCCACGCCCTAATCCATGTCTGGAGGATAAACCGTTTTCAACCTGGACAGTGCCAAGATGCGTCCATCCAGGTTGAATACTACCGGTGACTGAACTGCGAGTGCAGCCTCAGAGACTGGTGGTGATGTCATCGAGGTTACCTCCGGTCACTGAGGCTGAGTTCCCCATCGGGCTGAACTGTGGTGACCTCGGTGAGGTCCCCGCTGGCACGGTGACAAAAAACTTCACCACCGGTCTCTGAGGCTGCGCTCGCAGCCGTTCAGTCACCAGTGGTTCTCAGCCTGGATGGTTGCATCTTGAAAACTGTTTATCCCCCAGACATGGATTACTGCGTGGGACAGAACGACGGACAGGTATGGTATATTGTTTTTTTATTTTACTTTCATTACAGGTGAACGTTTGCTTCGCTGAAATTAGGCATTTAAATAAAAATGGAAAACTGTATTTAATCTTATTTCAAATAAAGGACTTTGTTCTTGCTGTGTCTTTATTTACCATACAACTGTAGGATTAGTAATGGATGGGTGTCTTATAGATGCCTCTCCATTACTAATCCGTGGGCTTGATGTCACCTGACAATACAAAGGTGATATCAACCCCATAAATATGAACCCCACTTGCCACCGCTACAGGGCAAGTGGGAAGAGCTGGACAAAGTACCAGAATTGGCACATCTAATATATGTGCGTTTTCTGGGCAGCTGTGGGCTGCTATTTTTAGGCTGGGGGGGCTATATCCATGTCCCCTTACCAGCCTGAGTATACCAGCCCCCAGCTGTCTGCTTTAGTAAGGCTGGTTGTCAAAATGGGGGGGACCTCACACCATTTTTTTTAATTATTTATTTAAATAATTAAAAAAAACAGCATGGGGACCCCTCTATTCTTGATAACTAGCCTTTCTGAATCTGACAGCTGAGGGTTGCAGCCCCCAGCTGTGAGTTTTGTCTGGCTGGCTAGCAAAAATAAGGGGAATCCACACTGTTTTTTTAATTATTTATTTTCAGCGAAGGAGCAGCTAATGAATACTACCATCCGCCGCTCCTGCTCTCACTGTTATTAGTGGCAGCAGGTGTCGGATGATGGGATCAGTAGTCCCATCAGCTGACACCAGTGACCGGAGGTAAACATTATACCTCCGATCACAGCTGAGCGCTCTCGCTGACTTTTAACAGTGTGGAAACTGCAGCTCTCTGACCTGTGGGGATGATTTCCTTGCCGATCAAAAGCGCTATTTGCCGCGCTGTCATGCACATGACAGCGCAACAAAAACCCGGTGATCGGGCAGCCAAACCCGAACAGTAAGGCCAGGGTCACACTAACCGATGCAAAATACGGTCTGTATTTTACATGCGTAATACAGAGAAATGTCCCCTAAATAGTGCTCCGTATGTCATCTGTAAGCAAGGTGTGGTCGCGTATTTTGCGCATGTAAGCATCCGTATTTAATCCGTATGGCATCCATATGGCGAGATTTTCTTGCAGGCTTGCAAAATGGACATTTAACAGTTTTCAAACTATTGAAATCTTTAGCCTACACCCTATTTATTGGCTCTGGAACAGGTGGCTGCCTCCATTCAGTCCATTTGTGACCTTGCCTTGACTACGTGTGTTGGTGTTGTATGTGCAACATGGCAGACAGTCTGAGTTTCAGCACAACTGAGCAGGTTCTCTTCAACTGGCTTTTGTCACGCCGCTTTGGTCACCCATACCCAGTGAAAGTGGATCCGCGGATTAGGAGACGCATGTGTGTCCATCCACTTTTGAGGCAACGACTCACAAGAGGTCATTTTCACCGCCTCTATTCTTCTCTGCGGGATCATCCGGAAAAAATTTTCCAATACTGTCGTATGAGCCTTGAAACATTTGATCTCCTCTTGAAGACAGTGCGCCCTGGGATAACCTTTCAGGACACAAGGATGCGCAAAGCTATATCTGCAAGAGGAGCGGCTTCTACTCACATTACGGTATGTACTACACAACCAAATTCTCTATGTTCATGTGTTGCCCAAAGTATGTGTATTTTTGTTTTTGGAAGAATTTTTTTGCCCTCATCTTACTCCAGATGTATTAAAAATTACATACCAGAATGTTATGTGTAATATGTACTGAATATCACGTTGTCATTATGCTATAAAAAATATGTGTGTTAGTAGATATGAAACAATAACAAGTTTGGTATGTCTGTAGTTGGTCTTTTTATCATTTTTGCCTTCTAAAATGTTCCATTTCTGTTGTTCTTCAGCTTCCTGTCCACTGGCCTGTCTTATGCCGCCCTCCACCATGAGTTTCTCATTGGAAGATCTACCATTTCTGGCATAGTCAGGTCCACATGTAGTGAAATATGGTCAAGACTCCATCAACTCGTCATGCCCGAGCCCAGGATGGAAGACTGGTTGAGGATCTCAAGGGACTTAGAGGAGGAATGCCAGTTTCCTAATTGTATTGGGTCCCTGGATGGGAAACATATCTGGTGCGTAAGCCGCCGAACTCTGGCTCCCAATTCTTCAATTATAAGCAATACTTTTCTGTTGTATTGTTGGCTCTGGCCGACCCTCAATACAAGTTTATAATTGTCGACATTGGGGCCTATGGAAGGATGGGAGACTCTAGAGTCTTCAATACTTCCATTATGGGTCGGCGGCTACGCACCAACCAGTTGGATCTACCCCCACCACGCCAGCTACCAGGCTCCACTCAAGAATCAGTCCCTTGTGTCCTTGTGGCAGATGAGGCGTTTCAGTTAACGCGCAATGTCATGAGGCCATATCCCCGGCGCAACCTGGACCACAGGCGCAGAATTTTTAACTTGTGCCTATCACGTGCTCGGCGACTGGTGGAGTGTTCCTTTGGCATTCTTTGTGCCAAGTGGCGGGTCCTACAGTCTGCCATTCAGCTGAGTGAACAAAATGTGAATGAAGTTATCAAAGCATGTGTCGTTCTTCATAACTTCACCAGGATACATGATTATTCCTCCTCTGCTGGTGTTGTGCGTGGGTCGGACAGTGTGCGTAGGGTGAGACCACATATCAACCCTCAACGTAGACCGCTCTCTGGGCTCAAAGTGCGTGATATTTTCACAAATTATTTTATGTCACCTGAGGGGGAAACTTCTTGGCAAGAGCATGCTGTGTCTATGCTATAAATTTTTTATTTCTGCCTGTTTAAATATATATTTCAACCCCTTATGATTCTCTGACTGTTTAATTGCCTTGGTAAGCGTATGTTAGTATGCTGATAACTTTTTTCATAATTGAGACAGAGACGTAAAATGTAGTAGACAAATTTTTACTTTTGTCTTTTTTTTTTTAAATACATATTATTGCCATATGGTAAATGTGGCAATGGCCCAAAGTGGCCTTTTTGCAGATTTGCAAAATTACAAGCAAAACATTTTTAGAAAACAAAAAAAAAACCAAACAAATATGCAAGACCAATATTCCTACATTACAAATGTTGGTAGGTCGGGGGAGGAAAAGGCAGAAGACCAGCCTGTGTTTGCTGCTGGCTACTTTGGCCAACTTGGCCATCGCCCTGTGTGGGGGCATGCTGTTGCCCATGATGTGGGTAGTGTACTGCCTCCTGTGATTGTGGTGGGTACTGGGCTGACTGAAATTGGAGAGGGGCCTCTTGTTGGGGCTGGTAGGCCCATGGCTCATACGCACCAAAATAGCCATGTCATCCCCAACCAGGTTGGGACCAGCCTCCAACACTGGGTGGGAACAAGTGGCCATATTGGTGAGGTTGGCTAGAGGCAGACATATGTGGCTGCTGTGGGCATGGTTGGGTAGGGGAAGGAAGGGGGTGAGGTGTAGGCCCACGTGTTTGAGGATCCTCAGCCTGCTTGAGCAAGCATGTGTGTGGGGTGTCTAAGGCGCATCAGATTCCTTGGGGAAAGCTGCCACCTCTCCAGATATTCAAATAACTCATATGGGGTATTGGGTTGTGTGCTTGCATCAAGCAGGATCTGAAAACATCCTCGAATACGTAGCCTCACCTCATGGGAAAGGGCCCGAAGATAACGGGCCAGGCTGCGTGAGTACGCCTCCTCCCAATCATCATTATTGACTCGAGCAAGGTAGTTCAGTACCCCTGTGTCAACATTGGTACGGGTATCTTGGGCAGGGATCTGACGCCTTCTTCCTCGCCGTCATGGTTCAGCAGGCTGTGGGGAGCTGATGTTGCCCTGCTCCTCCTGTATGGCGGATGGTGCTGCAGCAGACGGCCCTGCTTGTGGATGTGCTCCTGGTGGTGAGATTTGTGGTGCAGGCCCTGGGTTTTCAGGAGAGGAAACTTCACCCATGCTTCTTGGAGGGGGAGAAGATGGGCCAGCCACCTCTTCTCCTCCAGCCACAGGATCAATGATGGGCTCTGTATCTGAGCCAGTTTCCCTTTCTGTAAGGTCTGACTGAGTTCTGTTATGAAATAGAGCATAGCCAAAATTCCAAACATTAGTTTTGGCCCTGTAAAGTATCTGTAATGTGGTGTGAGGTATCTACTTACGGTCTCAGATCCAGAATTGGAGCAAGGAAGGAGGGGCGATCATAATAGATATATTTGCGCTTTGTGTGGCCCGCATCACTCCTGGCCCGCTGCAGACATTCCTGCCTGTATTGGTCGTGGATGCTGCGCCAGCGTCTCATCACATCTTCCACTGCAATGTGACAGGAAAGATTCTAAATTTCACATATTTGCTAGCTAAAATGTGCAAAAAGTAGCCTAGTCATGTGGCCTTCTAGGGTGTGCTTTCTACCCAGGGTGGCATATATAATTGTGGCATCCAGGTCAGATACACAGGGTCACAATAGTTCAGGGGTCAAGTAACTACTCTAAACTTGGTTGCCTAGGAGGATGAGGAGCTTGTGGCCAGGGACAAATATGTCAGTGTAAAACAATGGTTCAAATAAAAATCTACACGCCTCATGACGCAAAAAGGCCAAGCACAGGAAGGAAGGGGGGGTGGGGGCTTATTCAAAATGCCTTTTTTGATGTGAGGTAATTTTAAACACTTTTTTGGTTGTACTTACTCATTTGCTGCTGCTCCTCACGTGGCCGATCACCAAAATCGTGGAACATCAGGCGACATATTCGCCTCCATGACGCCTCCTTTCTTGCCCGGTTGGCATAATGGGCACCACGTTGGTCCCAGATTTCCGGGCGCTCCTGCACTAACACAATCAGCATCTCCACATTGAGGTAGTAGGGTGCGATGATGCTGCAGGACTCCGTGGAGGCGTACTTCCTGGATGTCTGGAGCGCATTTTGAGCTAATTAGCATGTCTAAGCTTCCTGATGATGGATTGGCCCATTTCCTGTCACTTGCCAAAGACCTGCGTATTTCTTGCAAGTCACACGTGTGGTCCGTGTGTAACGCTTATTTTTTGCGCACCCATAGACTTGCATTGGCGTACTACAGGCGTAGTACGCTGACAATCGCAGCATGCTGCGATTGGCACGGACCGTAGAATACGTCCGAGAAATATACGGCTGATGGGAGCTACCCCATAGAGAATCATTTGTCCGTGTGCAATGCGTGGTTTTTACGCCTCTCACTCGTCCGTATTTCACTCTAGTGTGACTCCAGGCTAATACCGACTTCTTGGTGAAGTCCGTGTTCGGTGTCTGTGCCCAAACAGTAGGTGTTCGGTATGGACGCCGAACTTTACTGTTCGAGTTCGCCCATCTCTAGATGTCACCCCTTCTCATGTACAGCACCATGGAATCAATCGTGCTATATAAATAATAATAATAATAATAATAATAATAATATATGATAAAAGAGGCAAGAGGTATGGCAAGATTAGCCTGTCAGAGCACAGTATGCACAGTTTTAATATGCTGTGTGTACAAATGTCTTATATTATTTCATAGCAGTCTGAGTACTTTTAATAAAATTGAAGTAATTTTACAACCACTATAAATTATATTTCTTTTTAATGGGGTTTTCCAAGATTGAAAATCATTTCCTATCTTTAGGATTGGAGAGCATTTACTGATCACTGTGGTCTGACCATTGGTAACCCAAACAATCCCAAGGAATACTCTGTGGAGCTCGTCTGAAAGGAGCATAGGTTGTTTACCCCTCCTCTGTATTCATTGTCTAGGGGACAGTCGGAGATTACCGAGTCCAGCGCTCTCCATTCCTCTCTGGAATCAAATTCATATACCCAATTATATAAAATTCTGAAAATAAATGATTCTTAGTAAAATAATATGTTTACTTGTATATTTCTGTTCAATCAAGTCTTTGTCATTCTTTAATAAAATTCTATTTTTCTTGTTCTTTTATTTTATAGGCAGAGTCCGGGTCCTACCACAAGCTGTATACCTCCTGTTTGGACTTTTAGAAAATGGCCACACAGTTTATGTTCACTGTAATGCTGGCGTTGGTAGATCTACTGCAGCGGTCTGTGGTTTTCTTATGTATGTGATAGGTTGGAATCTTCGAAAAGCGCAGTATTTCCTAGCATCTAGAAGACCTGCTGTTTACATTGATGAGGAAGCCATGATGCGTGCTGAAGGAGACTTCCATCAGAAATTTGGACAGCTCCGCTCTACTGTATGTAGGTTTTAGTTTAGGGCACTCAGTGCAGTAATTATAGAAACTTATATTTTGGTGCTTGAATTTGGCAGAGTTTTACTGAAATATGTTAAATGATTATTCCCATATTGGCAATATTATTTTTTACAAAGCATAGGACAATCCCAACATAAAATTTCTTTCTTTTACCATTGTGTTTTTTTTCCTCATCTCCATCTGCCCCTTTGTACATCCAGCTTCACAGAGCTGAATGGGTGGTCCTATTTTTATCTGCTGAAACTACATTTCCCAGCAACATTCTGCTCTTCCACAGTGCTGCAGGCCATTCCCTCTACTCTCCTTTATTCGTCCTTATAGAGATTGATAAATATCAATGTGGGTAATGTCTATTTATATGGTTGAGGTGACCTTTCATAATATATTGATTGTGAGCCACCATTTAACCAATATTCATGGCTATTTTCCAACTCCTATTTCATTGGTGGTTCGTGATCATGCTCCCCTGCATGCATAGCAGAGCTGACCATTGCATAGCTGAGCTGTGCTACAGCACGTCTGTCAAGTAGGATGCTGTGAGAAGATCTGGGGGAAGTTTTTAGTTTTTATTAGGGTAATAAATGCATAAATCCATCTGTTTTTCTTGAATTAAGTACGGTCATTATGTACAAATACAGCTGGTATTGGTGGCATCTTCTGCATAGCATAGCTGAGCTGTG
Organism: Dendrobates tinctorius; assembly: GCF_039654945.1. Taxonomy (NCBI): domain Eukaryota; kingdom Metazoa; phylum Chordata; class Amphibia; order Anura; family Dendrobatidae; genus Dendrobates; species Dendrobates tinctorius. Next base: position 37,828,556 of record NW_027361917.1, read on the forward strand.
TTATAATCCAGCTGTCAGATGTTTTATTAGCCAAGGTTATTTGGTGCATCTGAGCATTCTTGACTGCCAAAAAAAGTTGTATTGGCACACATGATTAATTCTGTATGGTCAGAAAACTGAGACCACATTATTTTGGGAATAACCGTTTTATCCTAATATTATTTGCCAAAACTCCTTATTATAGTCTAGATACTACAATTTCCCTATGTATTTACTATCCAATAAGATATATGCACCGTTGAAGGTAATTTGTCATAATGAAAATATAATCCTATCTTTTGACAGCGTGATGCAGAGTGGGAAAAATCCTGCATATTAATGACTGGATAAACTTGTAATTTATTAGTCTGCCCATTCTGAGCTTTCGAGTCCACTGTGTAGTATTAAGGCCCAATCACACTAAGCGATATCGCTAGCAATATCGCTATAACATCACTGGTTTTGTGACGCAGCAGCGATATCGCTTCGACCGGCTCCCCCCCCGCTGGTTCTCACTGATCGCGCAAGAACGGCCTGGGCCGTTTCTCGTCATCAGCTTCCTGCTGTGGAGACGAGCGATGCGTGGACGCGGGCGGGAGGATGTCAGAATCGCCTCGTCTGACAGGTAAGTAGCGACCCCCGACCGCTGCTGTGTCGCGGGTGAGATCTGCCTGTGTGGCAGCTCACTAGCGATCACTTAGCGATGCACCAGCGATCCATATCGTTGTCGGGATTGCTGGTGCATCGCTAAGTGTGACAGTACCTTTACTCGAAGACTGACAGCCTTCTCTGTATGAGTATTCAAACAAAACGAAAAAAGTGGTTTGGTACCGTCTAAGGCTAGTTTCACACTAGCGTTTATTCCATGCAGCGCACGGTGCCGCTAAGTCCCGCCCCCTGCCGGCTCCCTGCCCGCCCCATCCGGTCATCGCCGCCTACTATCACACATGGACACATGCGATGTGTAGGATTTTGGCGTGCGCTGCGCACTTTTGAAGGTGCGCCCGTGTGCGCCGAACGCAGCATGTTGCATTTTGGCGCACTCGGCGCACCTTCAAAAGTGCGCAGCGCACGCTAAAATCCTACTAGCGCACAATCTGCGCACCCTATGCTAAAGATAGGGTGCGCAGATCGCATGCGTCCATGTGCGATAGTAGGCGGCGATGACCGGATGGGGCGGACAGGGAGCCGGCAGGGGGCGGGGCTTGGCGCCGTGCGCTGCATGGAATAAACGCTAGTGTGAAACTAGCCTTAGCCAGTAGAAAAAAATATATAAAGTGCTCTCAGTGAGAGAAACAAAATAGGAATCTTGTGGGTATGATTCCTTTTATTGGCTAACAAATAATAGTAAATGATGTTACAAAGCAAGCTTTTAGGACTGCTTACGTCCCTTCATCAGGCTGATATAACAAAATATTTGAAGAAACCTTATTTATATACAGTTTAAAGCACATGCTGGTGTGATACATGGACATTTCAATAAACAAATACTGAGCTTGAAGAGAAAATCCTTAATTAGGTGAGATTACATCAGTGGTGTGAAAGTTCTGTGAGATCAAAAAGATTTGTTTCTCTCACTGAGAGCACTTTATATAGTATTCAAACAGAAATAGTTGTCATTCACTGAGTAGAATCACCCACTGGACTCCAAAACCCAGACTCCACTAATAAGTTATAAGTTTACCCAGTCTTTTTCTAAACAATTTAGCATCTGCTAAATTTCTTCTGCTCTGTAACATATTACAGATTGGGCTGCATCTTCATTGTGATAGGTTACCTTTAAGGTACTGTTCTGTATCTGTAGAATATGCAAGGACTACCTATTCAAGCATATCAACTGTAGCACTACTGATTAGTGATGAGCGAGTATACTCATTGCTCGGGCTTTCCTGAGCATGCTTGGGTGATCTCCGAGTATTTGGGTGTGGTCGGAGATTTAGTTTGTGTTGACGTAGCTGCGTGATTTGCGCCTGCTAGACAGCCTGAATACATGTGGGGATTGCCTAACAAACAAATCATGCAGCTACGGCGACAGAAACTAAATCTCCGAGCACATCCAAATACTCGGAGATCACCCGAGCATGCTCGGGAAATCTCAAGTAACGAGTATACTCGCTCATCACTACTACTGATGCTTCCTAGCTAGTGTTAGTGTTATGTATGCTTTGTTAGAACTCATGCTATGGTATTACACTGCAATCAGACCTATGTATACCTGGATAACTGTTCTCAACAGTGCTGCCAGCCACTATTTAAATAGGCTACGCTACAGGTTTAGGCTAAAACTGGAATTGATTTTTTATATGCAATTCCTCATTTTTGTACCTGTTAGTTAAATAAGTTTTATATTACTTTTGAAAAGTTTACAGAGTGTGTAGGGTTCCTTATAAAAGAATGTAAGATGTATTGCTCACCACTGGAAACCCCCCAGCGCTTCTAATCTGATGTTCACCTCCGGCAGCTTTCGAAATATCGACCCAACCACAATTAGACTGACCCTGCAGTCAATTGGTGAACACAGCAGTTAAGTGACTGGTGATTAGGGCATTCACACTTCGGATATTGGCAGAGACCATCGGAGTGATGCGAACCATAGAATTCCATTTGTTTGTATTGTTTCTTTTTTATAAGGACCCTTACTTTCTGTAAACTTTCAAAAGTAGCAGAAAGCTCCTTCAAAAATGTTTTCCGAGAATTGTAAAATGCTGCACACTTTCAGCAGTAGCGGTACAACAATAAAATATTACTTACTCATTGATCCAGCACTCCAATCCCACTGCTCCCCACCCATATAGCCTACTTGACATCCCCAATCAATCCCTGAATCACTGGTCATGGTCTCTATACGATATTTTACATATCACAGACGACCCCTTTAATAATTTCAATTTTTTGCTGGGTGAGTATATAATATTATTTGTTACATACCTGTTTGATCATTGTATCACTAATTTATTATATCTAACCATTTAATATTTATTCAATGTTTACTTAGCAATAATCACTACAGAATTATATTATCTGCAAAAGCAATACAATAAAGGTAATAAAAAAGGTCTCCACTCTCTGCGAACATGATGTCACATTGAACTTTATTAGGTTGGTTTGACACTGAGCAACGGAAAAAGCCATTTGAAGACATGGCAGATTCTGAAATTTTCCCATACATCTAAGTAAGATTATTTTTCAAACCTACAATGTAGCCAAAAAAACATTTTTAATAACAATCCGAGAGAAATTCATTTACAGTAATTTTTTCTCTGGTGTCATCCTAGTTGTTTCTGATTTTTTATCTTCCGTTTCTTTTCAGTTCAGAGGTGTGTTCATTTCCAAGCCAATAAAAATATTCTTTTGAAAAGTTTTTAATCAAGTTTATCATTAAGTATCAGATTAATTAGACATGGATGCAAAATGGGAAAAAAATCGGAAGACTTACGATTTGTATCTGTATCTCACAGTTAAGATAGATGGATGAGTCTGATCCGCAAATCAGATGAGAATAGGACCTATCATATGGATCTCTTAGATCCACGATTTTAACAAATGTGTGAATACATCCATTCTACACTATGAGGCCGAATGCTGCCAAAGGGAAAAAAAAATGGACTGCACTCAGATGTGTCACACAGATGTGTGAGTATAGCTTAAGGCTAAGTTACCACTAGGAGTATTTGGTGAGTTTTTAATCTTGCAGATTTTCTGCAGCTTTTCTGCACCAAACGCTCTTCACGTTTTTACTACATATTTTTATATACACACTGTCTGTGCTTTTTTCTAGTAATAGGTGTGCAATAGAGCATCAAGGTACACCAATGTTGACCTGAGGTGCCATATCGCTAATATTAGGGTGTCAACCTTTGCTGCCAGGTAGGGTGAGTGGTAGGGATTTCTAGGGAATTAGTTGAGACCCCACCAATATTTTTTAGATATTTGCATTTTTGTGGTTATTCGCTGGATAACTGGATAACCTCTTTGATCACACCTTTACAATTCTTTTTTAGGAGCGTTTTGAGTATTTGTGCAATATAAGAACTAAAGAGAAATAGACCCTTAAAAAATAGCTTTTATTGTTTATTTAAAAATAAACAATAAAAGCAATTTTTTAAGGGTCAATTTCTCTTTGGTTCTTATGATATTGAGGCCCTGCTGTTTATCTAATATTTGGTCTCCATTGGCTTCCATGGATTTCAGGGTCAAGTTCAGATCAAGTTCTTGTACCCAAATCGTACTTTGGACTCAAGTTCGGCTGAACCCGATGATCCCTGAACATCCATGAGTCCACTCATCCATAGTTGTGTTATCTTTGTTCCTGAAGAAATATATTCACTGTTGAATGGCTGGATAGTACAGAGATTAACATGTTTATGGGGTAATGGAGACCAAAATACCCAGAGAACAGCCCAGAGAGAAAAACAATGTACTAAGAAGAAGCAAAGATGACTGCCAGAAGCAACTTTGTGAAGTTCACATTGTCAAATATGACTAACCAGAACTATTAATCCTTGACTATCAATCTTTAATCATCAACATACAGTAAACAGAAATAAACACTTCAAATAGATCACTCTGTTTTTAATGACTCTCTATAATATAGGAGTTTCACTTTTTGTATTGATGAATTGAAATAAATTAACTTTTTGATGATATTTTAATTTTGGGAGAAGCACCTGTATCTAAATGTGAAACTGCAAAAAATGTGGGAATAGCTGCAGAAAGTGCATGAAAGGTTTAATCTCAGCAATAAGCTCTATTTAATGAGAAAGCTGTATCAGTCTAAGCTAAATAAGAGTGAAGATATGCAGGATTACATTAGAAATACTCTTGGAGCACCTGCGAGGCATTGGGGAAGAGCTAAAGGATTTCCATGTTGCTGCACTACTACTAAGCGGTCAATCAGAAAGCTATGATACATTTACATTAAAGTATGTCAGAGGAAAGCTTGTAGATGAGTATTAACGACAAAGAAATTGTGAGCAGCAGTGGGGTATCCAAAGCACAATCCACTTATAAGCCAAGATATACCCAAAAATAAAATAAATTTGATGAAAATACGTAAGTGTTTTGTCTGCAAGAAATCAAGGTACCTAAAGGATGAATAGATAAACATGTGCACAGCTTTAGTAGGTGCTCCGAGCGCACCAAAATGCAACATGGTGCGTTCAGCGCACGTCGGCGCACCGTCAAAAGGGCGCAGCACACGCAAAATCCTACTAGCGCACGGCCAGCGCACCCTATGCTAAAGATAGGGTGTGCAGATCGCATGCAGCGATGTGCGACACTAGGTGGAGATGACCGGAGGGGGCGGGGCTTAGCTGCGCCGTGCACTGCGGGCAAAAACGCCAGTCTGAAGCTAGCCTTAATTTAAGTACCTAAAGGATGACTGCAGAGTCTGAAAAGATAGAATGAACCTGCTAAAATACAAGGAAAGTGTATACACTGCTAAACATGAACATCACACTAATTTTATCCATTGTGAGGATGTGGACTTTCTTACCCCATCCTTATCCTGAAGACAACCGCCATATGCTAATATGTAATGTGAACAGTGTTATGTGTATAATCCCTCTGTAATATGTAATGGTGTTAGGTTCCTGTCGCTGCACAGCAGGAATCCCGAGCCTTGCTTCCGGCAGTCTCCCATTCCTCTCCAACCGCAAAGGAGGTTGCTCAGAAAACTCGTCAATCCCAGCGCTCTGCCCAGACCAGCTCCATGGGTTTGCTTGCTGCTGCCACCTCTGGCACAGCTATGGCAATGAAGACTGCTCAGCAGCGAGATTCTCCAGGGACTAAGTCCTGATGGGCCACTGAGCATGCCCATGAAGTGATCTCCCATTGGAGATCGAAGGTCACATGCTCAGGTCCTGCTCCTGTTCGGACTGGTCCATCTGAGAAGCTAGGAAGGTCCCGGACGCTCACGGCTATAAAAGGTTTGCATGGCCGCTCGGCCATGTGCTAGGATAGACTGTATTTTCAGACTATAAGGAGTGAGTGGTGTATGCACGTATGTCTCTGGTGACTGACTCATTATGAAACCCCTACCCTTGGTACGCATGTGTTGTGCAGCCTAGCCTGCTAGCGCCCAGGCTTAGGTGTAGGTAGGTCAGAGTCTGAGTCAGGCAGTACTCATCATCGGTGACTCGGCACACCTCAGTGCACGTGCTTCATACTCCTTAGCCAGCGTCTATAGCGGAGCTCGTGGCAGTGGGCCTAGAGGGACTCTAACCCTGTGTCCTTGGGGTAGAGTTCTGTGGCCGCTTGCTGTGCGCTCTTTAGCCGGGCTCTGTGAGCTAAACAGGCTCCGGCATCCACGTTCAGCGGTTGTGCGGCTCTGTGAATTAATAGAGTTCGCTCCTGTTCACATTGGGTGATGTAACCCACGTGTGACTGTTTTCACACCGCTTTATTCTCCCACCATTACCTAGCAGCAGTGTACCACCTCTGCATAGTGGACCCCGGGCTGCGCACGCACCCACTATTATTTTATCATTTGGTGCGTTCCGCCAGCCCTGACAAATAGTAATGTGTAGAATAGCTGGGCAAATGCCGAAACCCCATGATGGTTTATAAAGATAAGTCTTTATAGATAAAAGTAAGCAAGGATTATTAGTCATATACTGTAGGAGATAGGACATACATAAGGAATATTTAATCTTAGGTATTGGCCCACAGACAGGAGAGAAATAGTGTTAAAAAAGGAGAGATACTTCTTGGCTGTGGATGGCTAGGAGTGGTGGAAGGTTTAAGCAAGTTCTTCTTGGAGTTCAAGTGTAGTGGATTGCTAGGGCCAGCATGGGCCTATCACTCGGGGCAGTTGATTGCCATACAACTCCATGTGGATCAATTCGTCGGGCCCGGGACCTCGAGTTTGGCACCGGGGCCATCGAGCACATTGCACCTGCAGGGGAACATGGACACTGATTCTCAAAGACGGAGGATGATGGAATCCGGGTGCACTGCAATCGGTGGAGAGGGATCCCTAGAGGTAGGTGAGACAGCAGGAAAAGGGATGCTCTATCGGAAACAAGTGCTAGGGCTGAAGTTATGTCCGGTACCTAAGGGAAAGCCTGAAATCTGTTGTGCCCTATCCCATATGCTCCACTGTAAACACTGGATGGGCACCAAGATGGAAGTCTGGAGTCAGCAGAGATGTATTGCCCACAAGTGAGTGTGCTGCACCCCACAACTAACAGCACCCTGGGAATCGGGCACGATTTTCCTGTAGCATGCCAGAGCATGCAGGAGCTACAGCTTGCCCACAACTATCTCGCTTGGGTACCTTACATTTGATGTAGTCAACAGGATGGATCCATGCAACAAGTATGTTTGAAAGATTAAGGGAAGGTCCAGTCAAAGCAAAGATGGCCCTGAACACCAATGACAAGATGGCGGTGAGTGGCGCAAAATAGAAAAATGGACTTGCCCATCATTGACATATACAGTGGGGAAAAAAAGTATTTAGTCAGTCAGCAATAGTGCAAGTTCCACCACTTAAAAAGATGATAGGCGTCTGTAATTTACATCATAGGTAGACCTCAACTATGGGAGACAAACTGAGAAAAAAAAATCCAGAAAATCACATTGTCTGTTTTTTTTTCATTTTATTTGCATATTATAGTGGAAAATAAGTATTTGGTCAGAAACAAGCAATCAAGATTTCTGGCTCTCACAGACCTGTAACTTCTTCTTTAAGAGTCTCCTCTTTCCTCCACTCATTACCTGTAGTAATGGCACCTGTTTAAACTTGTTATCAGTATAAAAAGACACCTGTGCACACCCTCAAACAGTCTGACTCCAAACTCCACTATGGTGAAGACCAAAGAGCTGTCAAAGGACACCAGAAACAAAATTGTAGCCCTGCACCAGGCTGGGAAGACTGAATCTGCAATAGCCAACCAGCTTGGAGTGAAAAAATCAACTGTGGGAGCAATAATTAGAAAATGGAAGACATACAAGACCACTGATAATCTCCCTCGATCTGGTGCTCCACGCAAAATCCCACCCCGTGGGGTCAGAATGATCACAAGAACGGTGAGCAAAAATCCCAGAACCACGCGGGGGGACCTAGTGAATGAACTGCAGAGAGCTGGGACCAATGTAACAAGGCCTACCATAAGTAACACACTACGCCACCATGGACTCAGATCCTGCAGTGCCAGACGTGTCCCACTGCTTAAGCCTGTACATGTCCGGGCCCGTCTGAAGTTTGCTAGAGAGCGTTTGGATGATCCAGAGGAGTTTTGGGAGAATGTCCTATGGTCTGATGAAACCAAACTGGAACTGTTTGGTAGAAACACAACTTGTCGTGTTTGGAGGAAAAAGAATACTGAGTTGCATCCATCAAACACCATACCTACTGTAAAGCATGGTGGTGGAAACATCATGCTTTGGGGCTGTTTCTCTGCAAAGGGGCCAGGACGACTGATCCGGGTACATGAAAGAATGAATGGGGCCATGTATCGTGAGATTTTGAGTGCAAACCTCCTTCCATCAGCAAGGGCATTGAAGATGAAATGTGGCTGGGTCTTTCAACATGACAATGATCCAAAGCACACCGCCAGGGCAACAAAGGAGTGGCTTCGTAAGAAGCATTTCAAGGTCCTGGAGTGGCCTAGCCAGTCTCCAGATCTCAACCCTATAGAAAACCTTTGGAGGGAGTTGAAAGTCCGTGTTGCCAAGCGAAAAGCCAAAAACATCACTGCTCTAGAGGAGATCTGCATGGAGGAATGGGCCAACATACCAACAACAGTGTGTGGCAACCTTGTGAAGACTTACAGAAAACTTTTGACCTCTGTCATTGCCAACAAAGGATATATCACAAAGTATTGAGATGAAATTTTGTTTCTGACCAAATACTTATTTTCCACCATAATATGCAAATAAATTGAAAAAAAAAACAGACAATGTGATTTTCTGGATTTTTTTTTCTCAGTTTGTCTCCCATAGTTGAGGTCTACCTATGATGTAAATTACAGACGCCTCTCATCTTTTTAAGTGGTGGAACTTGCACTATTGCTGACTGACTAAATACTTTTTTTCCCCACTGTATAAAGAGAAAGAGCTCAAAAGTCGGTCCAGCTCAAGGAGGGACTGTCCAGCCCATGGTGAGTAGGGTTTGCCCCCAATGGGCATAATAAAAGAAGAAACCACGCCCGTCACATTCAGTCAAAAGAGAACAGGTGAAGCTGCTGGAAGCACCCCATCCAGGAATGGGCATGGTCCGGAAGATGAGCTCTGAAATAGCCGATGACTGAGAACATTCAGCACTCCAGCATGTCCTTTCATGGTGGCATTGGCTGCATGGAATGAAACAGGCGAGAGGCCCTTGCAGAACAGCGGCCAGGTGGCCGCTGGGGAATAGATGTTTGAGGAAGACCACAAAGATGTGGATCTCTCTGACCCGGCAAAATTTTTTTCAAAATGGCCAGAGATGGCTGACGGCCAAGGAGCAGTAGCAGCCGTGCTACTAAGCCCCGCGACAGAGGCGGACGGCCGTGACCAGTTGATGGACTGAAAGTGGTGAGTCTACCTAAAGCCCCTACCCCCACCCCACTACTCAAGATGTTTGTGGAGGATACCCTGGTCCCTACCCCCGAGAGAACTGAGTGGATGGGGGGTAGTAGAAGAGAAGATGCTGAGGGAAAGGAAGATCTTAGCAAAGTTACGTAATCCAGGAGGGTGGTGATAGCCGACCATATCATGTGTGGCCTAGTTCACTTCAACCCAAATTGAGAGTATGGGTTTATGAAAGAGGCCAGTACCGGGGACAAGTTCTACTTCAATCTGGAGTTGGTCCAGTTTCACCGGCCGCTGCAAAAGTGGGGCCAAGTGTCCTTGTCCTTTATTAAAGAGGATGGGCCTAGGGGATATTACATAGTGGCAATCACTATGTCCTCTCCAGAAGAGGGCCATTAGGCGGAGGCCCAGAATGCAGAACAATCGCAGGTGTCGCCAGCCCTTCCCATCAAAGAGGACTCCCCTTGGCCCCAGAGTCCAGAAGTTCAGCAGGAGCTTATCTGTCAGGGCCACAAGGGAGATGCAGCTCAAAAAAAAGAAAAAAAGGTTTCATTTGTGCTTGTTGCACTGGAAAGGAACCACCCAACAAGGAACTCCTCCGTGTTCCTCGGGGCAGGAGGCCCTAAAAAGTTGTTCTGGCCAGGACAGCAAGAAGAGTTTTGTGTTTTTTTCCCTCACAGTTTGTTCTTGTGCATTCTCCTGCTGCATTAAGGGACTATGAACTCTTAAAGGGCACAAGACCTTTTTTGTCCCTATGGACTGTGCTACTTAAAGGGGCTGTTATCAGTAAAAGGGCCAGGGGAGGAAACAGATGAGCCAGTCAGGTCAGGACTTAATGGGCTGTATCCCTCAATGTACTGTGTTTATTACACCCTTGTTTTGAAAACCAGGTGAGGGACAGTATGTACTGTGACCATCCACCGATGAGACAATGTGTGGACCTAAAGGTCATTGGTATAGGTAACCATGGACTCGAATAGGCACTAGTTGTGCGGTTCTGACGCAGAGGACCGCTCTTGTTTAAACAAAATTACAGGAGGAAGGACTCAAGATGTGGCTATGGACTATTGGGCAGAGTGTTATGTTGGCCAACGGGCATTGGATTATAGTGACTGTCCTCTTCATCCTAGGGGTGATCTCACTAGCCAAAAACCCCAAGAAACTTTTTTACACCTTTCACTCCCTCCTCAGGCCGAAAGCACAAGCACCTATCACAAACATTTGTGCTGATGACCTGGCCTCCCACTTTACAGAAACAAATAGATAATATCTGTCAGGAAATCTGCTCCCAACCACCAAGTGCTGTGACTCCCATCCCTTCCTGCATCTCCCCTGGCTCACTTTCCACATTTGATCCCATCACAGAAGAAGAAGTCTCCAGACTCCTCTCTTCCTCTCACCCGACCACATGCACTACTGACTTAGAATCATAGAATCATAGAGTTGGAAGGGACCTCCTGGGCCATCTGGTCCAACCCCCTGCTTAAAGCAGGATTCGCTAAATCATCCCAGACAGATGTCTGTCCAGCCTCTGTTTGAAGACTTCCATTGAAGGAGAACTCACCATTTCTCGTGGCAGCCTGTTCCACTCTTTGATCGCTCTAACTGTCAAAAAGTTTTTTCTAATATCTATTCTGTGTCTCCTCCTATTCAGTTTCATCCCATTGCTTCTAGTCTTTCCTTGTGCAAATGAGAATAAAGATGATCCTTCTACAATGTGACAGCCCTTGAGATATTTATAGACAGCTATTAAGTCTCCTCTCAGTCTTCTCTTTTGCAAGCTAAACATTCCCAAATCATGCAATCTTTCCTCATAAGACAGGGTTTGCAGACCAGTCACCATTCTGGTCGCTCTTTTCTGAACTTGCTCCAGTTAGTTGATGTCTTTTTTAAAATGTGGCACCCAAAACTGGACACAGTATTCCAGATGAGGTCTTACCAAAGAGGAGTAGAGGGCAGTAATGACTTCATGTGATCTAGACTGTATGCTTCTGTTAATACATCCTAGAATTGTATTTGCCTTTTTTGCTGCTGCATCACACTGTTGACTCATATTCAGTCTGTGACTTCCCCTGACGAAGACGTTCTGTTCACGTCGATACGCGTGGGGCCTTGCTCTCCCTTCCCCCCTGGCTCCTTGATCCTCTGTCCAGCTGCACTCATGTGCCCAGGATGGTTTTATTGCCTGCTGTTCCTCCACACGCTCCAGCTCCTACAGTGCTGGGTGGATTGCAGCGCTCATTTTGGCATTGCTTTATGGCTGTTCTGTTTTAATCTCCAGGTATGATCCTGTGCTTTCTACCATTGAGTTATTCTGGTTCTTCTCAAGTGACAGCACTGTCTGCTTAACTTTAGTATTAACTCATTCATGCTCAGCCATGGGAGCTGCTTGAGTATCGCCACTATTTAAGTGGCACTCATATTTGGAGGGACCTCATTGTGTTTGCATTTTGGTTGCAGGGCACTTTTGGGGACAGTTTCAATTACCGTATTTTCCGGCATATAAGATGACCGGGCGTGTAAGACGATCCCCCAACTTTTCCAGTTAAAATAGAAAATCTTCTTAAAAGTCGGGGGGTCTTCTTATATGCAGTTTGTTATCTTATATGCCGGGTCTGGAGCAATCTGCATATGGCGGGGGAGTGGTCCCGATGATGAAGGGAGGGTGTAAGTGGAGTTATCATCCCCCTTTACCTCATTGGTGGCAGCTTTGCTATCTGCGGGTCTCTGCTGGGGATCGACGGCTCCTCCATCTGCAGTGTGGCGGCTCTGTGCTGGGGGTCAGCAGCAGCGGCGGCTCCTCTTTGTCCAGTGTGGGGGCGCTGTGCTGGGGGGCGGCATGCTGATTCAGATCTTGTCTCCCGAGATCTCGGGACGAGATCTGAATCTGAGCATGTGTGGGCTCCGGCGGCCATTTTCCCAGAGGCCACCGCATCGCAGCAATGGAGCTGCCTTGGGCCTCCGGGCTTTGGGGAAATGCCGGAGGAGCTCCGATGAAGGACAGAGAGCCGCCGCAGCCACCCCCCAGCACAGCGCCCCCATGCTGGACAAAGAGGCGCTGCATTGACCCTCAGCACAGAGCCGCCACACTGCTGAAGGATAAGCCGCCGCACCGCTGCCACCAATAAGGTAAAAGGGAGATGATAACACCACTTACACCCTCCCTTCTCCATCGGGACCACTCCCCCACCATATGCACTCGGCGTGTAAGACGACACCCGGCGTATAAGACGACCCCTGACTTTCAAGAAGATTTTCAGGGGTTAAAAAGTCGTCTTATACCCCGGAAAATACGGCAAATTGTGATTGTATACTTTCATAACTTGTCATTCATGCTCAGGATTTATTATTTCTTCATTTTTTCATAATTACATGTTAAAAACCAGGATCCAGGAGCCATCTGTTTATTGCATTGCATTTATTGCCTGTGATTATTATATCACGCATGGGGGGAACTTTGCTTTGGTTTTAAGTATGTTTTACACTGTTATTGTTAATAAAGTTTTGCATTTTTACATAGTATTGTGGTGTGCATTCCCTACAGTGGTACTTTTTCTTCTGTTGTCCATTTTGCCTGTCACTGGCATTGCATCCACTTATAAATAGACCAACCCTCATCAGTAGTGCACCTAGGCTTCATTATTCTACCACGTGCACTACCGATCCCATTCCGTCACATCTCCAGTCGTCACAACTCACCTAACTGCAATCTTTAATCTCTCCCTCTCCTCGGGCATTTTCCCATCCTCCTTCAAACACGCCATTGTTACTCCATTACTAAAGAAACCCGCTCTTGGCCCATCCTGCACAAACGACTACAGACCAGTCTCCAATCTCCCCTTCATCTCTAAACTTTTGGCGCACCTAGCTTACTCCCACCTTACCCGTTACCTCTCTAGTCACTCCCTTCTAGACCCTTCACAGTCCGGCTTCTGTGCCCTACATTCGACTGAACCTGCACTCATCAAAGTGATCAATTACCTTCTGACAGCAAAACGTAATGGTCACCACTCTCTGCTCATTCTTCTCAGCCTATCTGCAGCTTTCGACACTGTTGACCACCATCTCCTACTCTCTAGGCTCCAGTCACTAGGCATTAAGGGCACTTCTCTCTCCTGGTTCTCTTCCTATCTTTCTGACCGCTCCTTCAGTGTTTTGTTCTCTGGCTCCATGTCATCTCCTCTTCTGATCGCAGTTGGGGTACCTCAGGGCTCAGTCTTTGGCCCCCTTTTCTTCTCTCTCTACACAGCCCCAATTGGACAGACCATCAGCAGATTTGGCTTTCAGTATCATCTTTATGCTGATGACACACAACTATATATGTCATTCCCCGACCTTACCCCCGCTGCACTACAGAACGCCAGTGATTGTCCGCAGTGTCCAACATCATGTCCGCTCTCTATCTGAAACTCAACCTCTCCAAAACTGAACTTCTGCTCCCTCCATTTACTAACCTCCCTAAATCTGACATTTCCCTCTCCGTGGGTGGCACCACAATAACACCCCGGCAGCAGGCGCGCTGTCTGGTTATTATGTTTGACACCAATCTCTCCTTTGCATCCCATATATAATCTTTTGCCCGCTCTTGCCACTTACACCTAAAGAACATCTCTAAAATCCGCCCTTTTCTCACCATGGAAACAACAAAAACCCTCACTGTAGCATTGATCTACTATGGCCTGGATTACTGCAATGCTCAATTAAATGGCCTCCCCATTACTCGACTATCCCCTCTCCAGTCCATACTTAATGCAGCAGCCAGGCTCATCTATCTGGCTAATCGGTACTCGGACACATCTGCTCTTCGCCAGTCCTTACATTGGCTGCCCATTCATTATAGGATCCAATTCAAAGTACTTGTTCTCACCCACAAAGCTCTCCACAGTGCAGTACCCCCCTACATCTCCTCCCTCATTTCTGTCTATCGGCCTAACTGACCGCTGCGCTCTGCAAACGACTTTCGACTAACCTCTGCACTAATCCATACCTCCCACTCCTGACTCCAAGACTTCTCCCGCGCTGCACCATCCCTCTGGAATGCTCTACCCCAAGAAATTAGGACTATCCACAATTTGCATAGTTTCAGCCCCTCCCTCAAAACACATTTGTTCAGAGCGGCCTATCACTTTCACTAATCAAAGTCATTCTATGTGTAAGTGTGCATGTGTAGCCCATTCACTATCTCCATCTGTCCCTCACTCCCTCAAGATGGCTGGACCATCATTGTAAATACACCATTGTAAATACACACCTGTAATTTGCATCTCCCCCACCTCATTGTAGATTGTAAGCTCTCATAAGCAGGGTCGTCTTATTTTGCTTTAATTGTTATAATGTTAACATTGTTACTTATGACTTGTGTTTTGAAACTGTTAAACTGAAAAGCGCTGCAGAATATGTTGGCGCTCTACAAATAAAGATTATTATTATTAAGGGTCAGTGAGCTGACCATGGACACTATATACCTTAGAAAAAGAGCTTACTAAAAATTTGTGTTGGATTGTATTAATGTATTGGAACTTTGTGGTTGTCTTGCAGGTTTCCAGATGGTGATGGTCAAGGATGACCATGTGCAAAGATGGGAGGAATGTGAGGATGTGGACCATCTTACCTCGTCTCTACCCTGAAGACAACTGCAATATGCTTATGTGTAATGTGAACAATGTTATGCGTTTTTGCATTTAATGTGTATATGTATAAGCCCTATGTAATGTTATGGTAATGTGTAGAATAGTGGGACAAATGCCGTAATCCCATGATAGTGTATAAAGATTAGTGTTTATTGATAAAAGGAAGCAAGATGGGACTGTCCAGGCTGAGAACCACTGGTGAATGAGCTACTGTGAGCGCAGCAGAAGTGACTAGTGTTGACATCAATGAGGTTGCTGCCGGTCATTGAGGCTGCGTTCCCAGCCAGGCTGAACTACAGTGACCTTGGTGAGATCCCCACTAGCACAGTGAGAAAAAGTCTCACATGCAGAGGTGACTTCACCACAGTTAACCAGGAGAATTTCAATGCGGTGAATTTGAACTGCGGTGAACTCGCCTCTGCACCAGGAGACTATCTCTCTGTGCTTGTGGTGATCTCACCAGAGGGAGGTCACCACAGTTCATTGGCCCAGGCTGGGAATGCAGGCTCAGTGACCTGCGGTAACCTCAATGAGCTCATTCATCAGTGGATCTCAGTCTGGAAGGTCAAATCTTGGCACAGTCCAGGTTGAAAACGATTTATCTCCATACATGGATTACTGCATGGGACAGAATGACTGACAGGTGAGGGATATTGTTTTTTATTTTTGTTTTATTACAGGAGTTGAGGGATCAATGAAATGGACATTGGGTGAGTAAAACTGTGCTTGTTATTTTTAAATTAAATAAAGAAAAGTGTGGTTTCTTTTTAGTTCAAATAAAAGACTTTATTCTTGCTGTGTCTTTATTTACCACTAGCTGAAGAGCCTGGCGCTGCCTGGGCATAGTAACTAACTGTGGATAGTTATAACAAATTATAATTATCCTCCATCCCATAGTCCCGTGCCCATAAACCCAACATACCTATCCTCCATCCCATACTCGAGTGCCCATATACCCATCACACATCCTCCATCCCATAGTCCCATGCCCATATACCCATCATACATATTCTCCATCCCATAGTCCCATGCCCATATACCCATCATACATATTCACCATCCCATAGTCGAGTGCCCATATACCCATCACACATCCTCCATCCCATAGTCCCATGCCCATATACCCATCACACATCCTCCATCCCATAGTCCCATGCTCATATACCCATCATACATATTCGCCATCCCATAGTCGAGTGCCCATATACCCATCACACATCCTTCATCTCATAGTCCCATGCCCATATACCCATCATACATATCCTCCATCCCATAGTCCCGTGCCCATATATCCAACATACTTATCCACCATCCCCTAGTCCCGTGCCCATATACCCGTCATACATATCCTCCATCCCATAGTCCAGTGCCCATATACCCATCACACATCCTCCATCCCATAGTCAACCATTATGACATCATAGTGAGCGGCGGGGCTTGCAACCTATGATGACATCAGCGTTGCCATGGCAACCATTATGACATCATAATGAAGGGCGGGGCTTGATACACACTTTTTCCCCATTATTTAGATAGGGGCAAAATTGTTTGGTGAATTGAAACGCGCGGGGTTAAAATTTCGCCTCACAACATAGTCTAGGACACTCTTGGGGTCCAGACGTGTGACTGTGCCAAATTTTGTGGCTGTAGCTGCGACAGTGTGGATGCCAATCCCGGACATACATACATACATACATACACACACGAGCTTTATATATTAGATATAACCATAGGATTAGTAATGGATAGGTGTCTTATAGATGCCTCTCCATTACTAAGCCGTGGGCTTGATGTCACCAGGCAATATAAAGGTGCCATCAACTCCACAAATATGAACCCCACTTGTGTCTGCTACAGAGCAAGTGGGAAGAGCCAGGCAAAGCGCCACAATTAGCACGTTTAATAGATGTGCCTTTTCTGGCCGGCTGCGGGCTGCTATTTTTAGGCTGGGGGGAATATACATGGTTCCTTACCAGCCTGAGAATACCAGCCCCCAGCTGTCTTCTTTAGCAAGGCTGGTTGTCAAAAATGGAGGGGAACCCACACCTTTTTTTAAATTATTTAAACAAAAAAAACAGCATGGGGACCCCTCTATGCTTGATAACCAGCCCTGCTAACAGCTGAGGGCTGCAGCCCCCAGCTGTCAGTTTTGCCTGGCTGGTTATCAAAAATACAGGAGAACCCACACCTGTTTTTTGTTTTTAAATTATTTATTTAGACTGGGCACCTGCTTATGAATACTCCCATCAGCTGCCGCCTACTTTCTCTATTAGCGGAAGTGATCGGAGGTAAACTTTTTACCTCCAATCACAGCTGCAGCTCACACTGTCATTTGACAGCGTGGGAACTGCTGCTGTTTGACCGACGGTAATGATTTTACCACCGATCAGAAGTAGTGTTTTCAGCACTGTCATGCACATAATAGTTTGGCAAACACTGGATGTTCGGGCCCCCCATTCAAGTGAATGGGGTCCGAGTACTGTTCTAGTGCCCAAACCCAAACTTTTCTTATCTGTTCATCTGGACCCGAATATCTAGGGGTCCGCCCATCTCTAGTTATGACAGCCACTTCCAAGAGCCAAGTATAAAGAACTCACAACCTCTAAAGGATTAACAGGATAGGTAGTTGTTGAAATAAAGCTTATGATTGTATATATTGCATTGACTATTTACTACTGTTTCATGGTGCATGAGTTTTTGTCTCCATCAATAATGTTTAATGCCAAATTTACCTTATTAACTCCCCCCACAAAACAGGAAGGTCCTATTCAGTGTGTGTATGTGTGTGTGTAACTGGAGCACATACTTTCACTTTGCAAGCTGACAGTCAAGAAGCTAAGATCATAACCTATAAGAAATACCAGTTGCAACCTATCTTTTTTCCTGAATAAATATATATTCATTGTTGAACGGCTGGCCAATACAGAGATTGATCTGCTGCCAACAGCAAGCCCGCCAACCCACAGTCTTAAATTGAGCAGACATATGCCAAAATGATGTCCTTTTATCTTCTGGCAGCAGACTAAAGTAATTCTTCGTAACCTAATTCATAGACTGGGGCTATAATATTTATTGTATAATTGGAAATCCAAAGGAATCGGATCTGTGAATACTGTTTTAACATTGCTAATAAGGATGTAGAAGAATTTTAAACTGCAGTTAATGTAACCTTCGAAAACTTTCTTCAGACAGACTGAAACGCATTCTTCTTTACTATTTTTTCACAGTGAACTGGGTCAAAATAGTGATTGCGCTGTTGTACTGTATAAACTATATATTTTATGAATGAGCTGGTTATTGGAGCAGCATTACTGAGAAAAAAATATGCTTAAGAAAAAGGAAAGCAGGCCGGCAATGTACGATCAGGAATAATCTTACACCCAGGGTTGCTGTCTATTGAGAAAAATCAGCAGTGTTAAAGTCTGACCTTTCTTTGCAACAATTGCAATAAACATTTTATTACAATTTCTCAGCTTAAGGCAAGAACAACTAGCAGTTCTTTGCTACAATTACTAGTCGAATGTGACAGCCAGGTGTACCTTTAGTAAAACAGCCGCAGGGTGCCAAATTCTTCCGTGGGTTATCTTCAGCAATGAACACAATAGTATTCTTTCATAGCGTCAGGCTGAAAGGACAATTATTTTGTTTTGTTACATTAAGGACTTACATCTGAAGCCCAGAAAAATGACATTCAGGCTATGTGCCCACATTGCTTTTAAATCCGGACACTGAAAACCGGACTCATTCCCAGAAATTGCGCGTTTTTTTCCGCGCAATTTTACTGCGATTTTACTGCAATTATGTTCGCGATTTTGCCGCGATTTTCATGTGCGATATTCAAGCACTTTCCAAGCGATTTGAAGCATCGCTTGGAATGTGATTGACAGGTTGGTCACACTCATCAAACATAGTGTTTGACAAGTGTGACCAGGTTTTTACTATTGAGGCCGCATATGCGACCTCAATAGTAAAAGAAAGAATGTAAAAAATAATTAAAAAATAAAAAATCTGGGTATATTTACCTTCCGACGTCCCTCGCAGTCTCAGCGACGCTCCCATTCCCAGCGATGCCTTGTGAGACCTGTGATGACTTTGGTCTCGTGTTGCTACAGTGATCTCACGAGACCGCTAGAGTCACGCGAGACTACATCATCACAGGACCTTGCTGCAAGGCATTACTGGGAACGCTGTGGCCCGGGAAGGCAGCGCGGGACGTCGGAAGGTAAATATACCCCGATTTTTTATTTTTTATTTTTTTACAGGGGTATGGTACCCAGGGCCTGGAGGACAGTCTCCTCTCCTCCACACCGTGGGTACCAACCTCACATGAGACGCTTAACTTCGCGCATGGTGGGCATAGCCACATGCGGGAAGTAAGCAATTCTCATGCATTCCTATGGGTGCGGAATTGCGGCAGTTCTTTGCGATTACGCACGAAAGAATGAGCATGCTGCGATTTTTTCCGCGATGCGATTCTGCTGTGGAAAAAAGCGCAGCATTAGCACAGCATGTGCAGAATGCCATAGGAATGCATGGAGTGCGTTCTGTACAATATTTTTAAATGTTTTCGCAGTGTTTTCACGCCGAAAATCGTGGCAAAAACGCTTAAAAATCGCATCGTGGGCACACAGCCTCAGGCTTTTGAGCTGATGGGGTCATTTCCAGAGCCCTACATATATTTTTCCATTGACTGTATGAAGGCTTGTTTTTATGGATCAAGTTGTATTTTTTAATGCCACAATTTGGAGAACATGTAAGCCCTGGTACAGCAAGTAGTTTTCAGTGACTTTTGCAATTTTATGCCAGTTGTGTCCATCTCTGGCAACTTTCTGAAAAGTGATCATGGCTTACCTGGGATAGGATGTTGCCAAGCACTTCTGAAACTTTCATCATATTTTATGCCACAAAAGTCCAGTAAGTTATGATAGAAATGCACGCCAGTCCAAACTACAGCACATTTCTTGTGCCAGACAGCAGCTACAGTATAAGATGAACCAAATTTAGTAATATCATTTATTATTTTAAGATGAAATAATTTGTAGTGAACTCAGTGTCAATGGGTTGAAGGTTCAAGTGGACAAGAATTGGTCCATTAATGCTTATCAGTAACTTCACTTCACACTCACAAATGTTACAAGTAAAAGGTACTTTAATTTGTGATTTCACATGGTACCGAAATATAGACTTACTTTTGGCAAAACATACAGATTTGAAGTCTCGACTATCCTGAGTCTTTGTCACGGTGCTTGTATTATTAGAATAGAAATTTGTAAGAACATGTGTAACATGATCATAAATACATACAGTGAAACATCAAAAATTACCTAGATACATTTTACTTACCAATAATTTACAAATAATTAACATATCTATATTTATAATGTGAAGATATTGTTCAGCTTGAGTCTAGTAAGTGGAGGTATTTCCTTCATCTAAGTTTAATCACATCTCTTTTCATGATGCTCTTTTTTCACTCAAAAGCTACAGTATATTTTAGACAGTGGTCCTTTTTATTCACAGTGTTTATTCATATCTATTAATACAAATCTTATTTACCAAATAATCCTAATGTTGCTACAGTTGAGGATATAAGTATTTGATCCCATGCTGATTTTGCAAATTTGCCCACTGACAAAGACATGAACAGTCTATAATTTTAAGTGTAGGTTAATTTAAACATTGAGAGATAGAATATCAAAAATAAAATCCAGAAAATCACATTGTATAAATTTATTTGCATTTTTAAGTGAGAAATAAGTATTTGATCCCTTTGGCAAGCAAGACTTAATACTTGGTGGCTAAACCCTTGTTGGCAAGCAGAGCAGTCAGACTTTTTTTGTAGTTGATGAGGTTTGCCCACATGTCAGGATGAATTTTAGTCCACTCCTCTTTGCAGATCATCTCTAAATCATTAAGATCTTGAGGCCGTCGCTTGTCAACTCGGAGCTTCAACTCCCTCCTTAAGTTTTATATGGGATTAAGGTCTGGAGACTGGCTAGGCCACTCCATGACCTTAATATGCGTCTTTTTTAGCCCCCCCTTTTTTTTCCCTTGGCTGTATGTTTTGGGTCATTGTCTTGCTGGAAGACCCAGCCACGACCCACTTTTAATGTCCTGGCGGAGTTAAGGAGGTTGTCACTTAGGACTTTATGGTACATGGCTCCATTCCTTCTCCAATTGATGCGGTGAAGTAGTCCTGTGCCCTTAGCAGAGAAATATCCCCAAAGCATAATGTTTCCACCACCATGCTTGACAGTGGGGATGGAGTTCTTTGGGTCATAGGCAGCTTTTCCTTTCCTTTTCCAATATTTTTATTTTTAACAAGGGTACAGGGGGGGGGTAGAGGGGATGGGGGGGAAGGGAGTTGATGTAAGGGTAGGGCAGTAAACATAACAACAAACATAAATTTGCAAGGCAGCAACAATTTGACCCAAGTAAAGCAAGGGACGCAGCCCTTGAAAAAATAGCATTGTAAACAACAAACTATGGTATACAGAATAGAAGCAAACAGTGCTATGATAGAACATGACTTTGACCTTAACATTATAAAGACCAATATAAGATAATACAGAGGCCAAGAATAATTAAATATAAATGCAAATGCTAATCAGGTAAGTGATGGAGGGAAAGATTTATCCCATTTGTGCCACTTTCTGTAGAATTGGCCGAAACTATTGTTGGACAGAGCGAACTTAAGTTCGAGGTCTCTGTGTTGTGTAATTAGTTTGACAATGAAGTCAACATCAGGTAAAGTATGACTTTTCCTTTCCTGATCATTGCCATAGTGACCCAATGTTGTCATGATGACATCCTGGTCACCAGACCTATAAAACTTGCTGATCATGCCGAGTGCATAGTGAGCAAGTTTGTCTGTCAGTGCAGAGCTGACAGTTTCTATAGCATGGAGATGCTGCTTCATCTCCATGCTTTAGAAGTGATCAGCCTACAAAAAATGATAGTCCCATAATGGGAAAAAGTTAGAAAAAAGTAAAAAAAATTTTTTTAAATAATTGTGAAAATATTTAAAAAAACAAACAAAAATAATAAAAAAAAAATATATAATTTATCTCTAAAAAAATATTTGAATGAAAAAAATATATATACGGCATAAACCCCACCCACCCCCAAAAGAAATTCCTGAATTGCTGTTTTTTGTTCATTGTGCCTCCCAAACAAAAAACCCGCTATAAGGCCTCTTTCACACATCTTGATATTTCCTGTACTGGATAAAAATGCTACCGGAGATGTCAGTGTCCGTGTGTATAATACTTGCGGCACACATGTCTCATTCGTGTGCCACCCATGTGCTGCATCAGTACCACACGGACAGGCACCAGGGAAGAAGCGTTAAACTAAGTGCTGTTTCCCAGCACCAGGTGCTGACCACGGCTCTCATCATTCTCCCTTGCTCTGCCGGCGATTGGCGTAAGCAGGGGAGAATGACGAGAGTTATTTTTAAGTGATAAAAAAGACAGCAGGTGGTGGCTGATGGAAATATTAATCCCATCAGCCTACCCCTGCTGCTGCTAATAACAGTGACAGCAAGGGCAGCTGATGGAGGTATTCATCAGCCACCACCTGCTCTATAAATAAATAAAGGAAAAAAGCAGCGTGGGTTACCCTGTATTTTCTATAACCAGCCAGGCAAAACTCCCAGCTGGGGGCTGCAGTCCTCAGCTCTAGCAAGGTTGGTTATCAAGAATAGAGGGGTCCCAGCGCCTTTTTGTTTAATTATTTAATTAAATTGGAACGCGCGGGGTTAAAATTTCGCCTCACATCATAGCCTATGACGCTCTCGGGGTCCAGACTGTGCAAAATTTTATGGCTGTAGCTGCGACGGTGCAGATGCCAATCCCGGACACACACACTATTAGGGTCGGCGAAATGCACCAGATATAAATAATAGAAGGTGCGTTCGCCGCACGGGGTCCACCGTGCGGTAGATGATAAGACTGCTGCTGGACAATGGCAGACACACCACTAGGTGAAGTACTGCGCTCGAGTTAACGTCACCCGAACGCTAAGAGCGGCTCTGTTCAGACACAGAGTCACTTCACAGTAAATAACACAAAGACGCTGGCCCTGTTAGCCTCACAGGATAACCAGCAGGTAGCATTGCAACCGCCAATGTACGCTGCTACCGCACCGCGGCAATAACTATAGCCGCTAGACGACGCGCCGGAAAGCCGGACACCGCCGGATGCTAGTGTGCAGTGCAGGAAGCACAGTGGCGCTTGGCTTGCCACTAATGGGAGCTGACTATCACCAACACTCTGTCACCATTCGTAATATCAGAGGGAAGGGGTTTCTTAATAAGTCAGTCACCAGAACATGCATCCATCACCATTCACACTCAGCATAGTATGTTACACTAGCGCATGGCCGAGCCGCCATGCGGGCTTTTTATAGCCATGCGCTTCCGGGACCTTCCAGTTCCCTGGAAGGAACCAATCAGATCCGACGCAGGACCTGAGCACGTGACCTCTGCTCTCCAGTTAGAGGTCAAGTTGCGGGCATGCCCAGTAACACGGCATGAGGACTTAGCCTCTGGAGCAGTTCCCTGCTGAGCAGGTTACAATACTGTTGCTGCACCAGAGGTGGCAGCAACATCCAGGCTCACAGAACAAGTCTGAGCAGCACGCCTGGCTCACCGTGATTGCCGAGCAGGTCCTTGAGCGGTCGGAGCGGAATGGGAGACTGCTGAATGTATGGCTCTGGATTCCTGCTGTGCAGAGCCAGAAATCCGACGGACGCCTAACATTACTCCCCCTCCTAGGGCACGCCTCACTGCGCTCAAAGGCCACGATCAGGAGCGGTGCGTGGATGTTTTCCACCGGCTCCCAGGTTCAAGCCTCGGGCCCATGACCCTTCCAATCCACTAAATAAAATTTTTTGCCACCGACAAACCTGCGCCCTACGATGGCATTAGCCTCAAACTCGTCAGACGATAAGTCTGACGACCCGGCCGATGACTCAGAATACCGGGCCATGTGAACTGGTTTGAGGAGGGACACATGAAACACGTCCGAAATGGCTAAATGTGGAGGAAGAGCCAGGCGATAGACCACCGAGCTAATTCACTCAAGGACCTTGAAAGGTCCAATGTAACGCGGCGTGAACTTGGGGGACTCGATCCGCAGTTTGATATTTCGGGTGGAGAGCCACACCATGTTGCCAGGGGAGAAGCTTGGAGCGGGTCGCCGATGCGTGTCGACGGACGCCCTCATCCTTTCCTTAGAAGCACGGATAGCATCCTGAGTGCGATCCCAAATGTCCCGGGCCTCCACTGCCCAGTCTGCCAACCTGGAGTCAGTGGAGGACACTGGCATCGGGACAGGGACGCATGGATGTTGGCCGTAGTTTAGGAGAAAGGGCGTCTGACCAGTGGAATCAGCCACCGCATTGTTTAGGGCAAATTCAGCCCAAGGTAGCAAGGATGCCCAGTCATCCTGCCTGGCAGAAACAAAATGCCGTAGGTAGGTGACCAAGGTCTGATTGGCTCTCTCAACCAACCCATTTGTCTCGGGATGGTAAGCAGAGGATAGATTTAGCTCGATGCTGAGTAAGCTGCAGAGCTCCCTCCAAAACCGAGATGCGAACTGGGGACCTCGATCACTAACAATTTTGTCCGGCATGCCATGTAGCCGAAATACGTGCTTGATGAACAAAGTGGCAAGACCACGAGCGGACGGCAACCGTGCGAGTGGCACCAAATGCACCTTTTTGGAAAAATGATCGGTGACCACCCAGATGACCGTACTGCCACCAGACTTGGGCAGGTCAACCACGAAATCCATGCCAACCATCTCCCAAGGTCTATCCGCCACTGGCAGGGGATACAGCAGCCCCGCCAGCCTCTGTCTAGAGGGTCTGTTCCGAGCACACGAGATGCATGCTTGCACGTATTCCTTAACATCTCGAGCCATATGTGGCCACCAATATGACCTTGCCAGGAGTTCGGTGGTCCATTTATTACCAAAATGACCACCCACCCTGGAGGCATGTGCCCAAGCAAGGACCTCAGGCCGTAGCTGAGGAGGCACCAAGGTCTTGCCTGGTGGCACTGACTCGAGAGCCACTGGAGCCACAGTCTTAAAACTCTCCGGCGGGAGGATTAACCGAGGCTCAGCCTCCCCTTCCTCCGCCGAAACCACCGAGCGTGAGAGAGCGTCCGCACGGACATTCTTCTCTCCTGATAGGTAATGCAAGGTGAAGCGGAAGCGGGAGAAAAAGAGCGACCACCTGGCCTGACGAGAGTTCAGGCGTTGGGCCGTCTGTAGGTAGACTAGGTTTTTATGGTCCATATAGACCTGGAAGGGAAACCGAGCTCCCTCCAGGAGATGTCTCCACTCTGAAAAGGCCAACTTCATGGCTAGCAGCTCCCTGTCCCCGATGGAGTAATTTTTCTCTGCCGGTGAGAAGAGAAGAAGAAGCAGGGATGCTTCTGACCTTGAGCATCCTTTTGGAAAAGGACTGCTCCTGCCCCGACAGAAGAGGCATCTACCTCCAGTATAAACGGTTTGTTCACATCGGGACGATGTAAAATGGGAGCGCCAGCAAAATGAGATTTTATAGCCGAGAAGGTCTTGGAGACCTGTTCGGTCCAAGCATTAGGGTTAGCTCCTTTCTTCGTGAGAGCAACCAAAGGAGCAACCAGTGTGGAAAAGTGAGGTATAAACGGACGGTAATAATTGATGAACCCTAAAAAGCGCTGCACCGCTTTGAGTGAATGAGGTTCTTGCCAATCCATTACCGCTTGCAGTTTGGCAGGATCCATAGCCAACGCCTGGGCCGAGATGATGTAGCCCAGGAACGGAAAGGACTCCTGCTCAAACTGGCACTTTTCCAGCTTGGCGAAAAGGGAGTTCGCCCGTAGACGGTCGAAGACCCTGCAGACGTCTCTTCGGTGAGTGGCCAAGTCTGGCGAAAAGATGAGAATGTCATCCAGATAGACCACCACCGAAGTAGAGAGCATGTCGCGGAAGACGTTGACGAAATCCTGGAAGACAGCAGGCGCATTACAAAGGCCGAAGGGCATGACCAGATATTCATAGTGGCCATCCCTGGTATTAAAGGCTGTCTTCCACTCGTCTCCTTCGCGAATGCGGATCAGGTTGTATGCCCCCCGTAGATCTAGTTTCGTAAAGATCCGGGATCCTTGCAACCTGTTAAACAGGTCAGAGATCAGCGGAAGAGGGTATTTATTTTTTACAGTTATGGCATTGAGACCTCTGTAGTCTATGCAGGGACGTAACTCTCCGCTCTTCTTCTGAACGAAGAAGAACCCTGCACCAGCCGGCGACACCGACTTTCTAATAAAACCCCTAGCCAGGTTCTCCCGGATATATTGTGACATAGCTTCTGTCTCGGGGAGTGATAGTGGATACACACAGCCTCTAGGAGGTTCCGTGCCTGGCATGAGGTCTATTGTGCAATCATATGGAGGGTGCGGCGGGAGCGTCTCCGCAGATTTTTTGAGAAGATGTCCACGTACTGGTGGTAGGGTTTAGGTAGCGCAGCGAGATCACTTCAGTGGAGGACACTTGAAGACTGCCCCTCAGACACCTTCCCTCACAGTCCTTGCTCCAGGTGAGTATCTTCCCTGTCGCCCACTCGATATGAGGAGAGAGACAACGGAGCCAGGAACCCCGAGAAGCACCTGATCGATGCCATCAGGCAAGATGAGCAGGGACAGAGTCTCACGATGAGAGGGTGAGATAAAGAGCCCAAGTGGAGCTGTCTGATGGGTCACCTGAGAGGGTAATGGTGCTCCGTTAACCACCCTGATGGTCAGAGGCTGTGGTAATAGTACCAGGGGAATGGCGTGTTTCTGGGCGAAGGTAGAAGACATAAAGTTCCCCTCGGCCCCGGAATCCACGGTAACCTCTGCCTCCCGGTTTGGGTGAGAAGGGTTTCATATTGGACTGCCCATCACCTACGGCCACTGGACGTGGACGTTTTTTCGCCCGCAGAGGACACGTGCTAGCCGGATGACCAAACTGTCGGCACTGATAGCAACGTACAGAGCTTTGCATCGGCTGTGGCTTTGAGCCGGTGCGAGACACCTCCATAGGTTTGGAGGGTAAAAGCTCCTGTGCGGGGTATGTTAGCGGCTCGGTGAATGTGGAAGCCAAGTGAACTTTACGTCTGGATTGTGCCCGTTCCAGCCCGCGCTCCGTAAACAGGAGGTCAATGCGGGAGGAGACGGCAATCAATTCCTCCAGACTTGCGGGAACATCTCTGGTAGCTAGAGCGTCTTTAACGTGCTCAACTAACCCTCTCCAAAACACCGGGACTAAAGCTTTGTCCGGCCACTCTAACTCGGAAGTCAATGTCCGGAACCGGACGGCATAATGACTGACCGAGAGTGAGTCCTGTGTTAGGGATAGCAATTGCAGGGAGGTGTCATGCGTGATCCGTGGCCCCAAAAAGACCTGCTTCAGGGCTGTGAGGAACTGAGCAGCACCCTGAACCACAGGATCATCACATTCCCACAACGGTGTAGCCCACTGTAATGCCCGGCCAGACAAGAGTGACATAATAAAGCCCACCTTAGCCCGCTCTGTAGGAAACGGTGCAGCCAGTAACTCGAGCTGAATTGAGCACTGCCCCACAAATCCCCTACAGGTGACGCTGTCACCCGAAAACTTGTCGGGAAGCGGGAGGCGAGTAATTGTCGGCGTGGGCAAAAGTGCGGGCACACGTGAGACAGCCTCAGCGACAGTCTGAGCGGCAGCTAGCGCAGTATTCGCAGCTGAGTTGGCGCTCTCAATAGCTGCCAACCTGCTCTCCAGCTGCCGAATATAGCGCTGCAACTGCTGCACGTCTGCCATTACCAGTCAGACCCTGGCACTAGTGTAATGTTAGGGTTGGTGGAACGCACCAGATATAAATAATAGAAGGTGCATTCGCCGCCCGGGGGTCCACCGTGCGGTAGATGATAAGACCACTGCTGGACAATGGCAGATACACCACTAGGTGAAGTACTGCACTCGGGTTAACGTCACCCGAACGCTGAGTGGCTCTGTTCAGACACAGAGTCGCTTCACAGTAAATAACACAAAGACCCTGGCCCTGTTAGCCTCACAGGATAACCAGCGGGTAGCAATAACTATAGCCGCTAGACGACGGCAACGGAAAGCCGGACACCGCCGGATGTTAGTGTGCAGTGCAGGAAGCACAGTGGCGCTTGGCTTGCCACTAATGGGAGCTGACTATCACCAACACTCTGTCACCATTCGTAATATCAGAGGGAAGGGGTTTCTTAATAAGTCAGTCACCAGAACATGCATCCATCACCATTCACACTCAGCATAGTATGCTACACTAGCGCATGGCCGAGCTGCCATGCGGGCTTTTTATAGCCATGCGCTTCCGGGACCTTCCAGTACCCTTGAAGGAACCAATCAGATCCGACGCAGGACCTGAGCACGTGACCTCTGCTCTCCAGTTAGAAGTCAAGTTGCGGGCATGCCCAGTAACACGGCACGAGGACTTAGCCTCTGGAGCAGTTCCCTGCTGAGCAGGTTGCGCTACCGTTGCTGCACCAGAGGTGGCAGCAACATCCAGGCTCACAGAACAAGTCTGAGCAGCACACCTGGCTTGCCGTGATTGCTGAGCAGGTCCCTGAGCGGTCGGAGCAGAATGGGAGACCGCTGAATGTACGGCTCTGGATTTCTGCTGTGCAGAGCCAGAAATCTGACACACACATTGAGCTTTATATATTAGATAAATGAAAGTTATATTGAAGAAATTTTACCACTAACATGAAGTACAATATGTGATGAAAAAACAATCTCAGAATCAGTGGGATACATTGAAGCGTTCCAGAGCTATAACCTCATAAATTGACAGTGGTCAGAATTGTAAAAATTGGTCATTCAGTACCAATTTTGCTCTGTCACTAAGGGGTTAAGCTTTTCAGGGCATTTGCATAGGCTTTATATACTGTATTACTATATTGCTATAGTTATACATTTTCTGTCCAGTTTCCATATACCATTACCACATACCAGTAATTTGTTGTGTTTTTGTGCAGGATAACCATATACAACATTTTACATAAATACCAGTACATGTAGCAAATACAGTGGGTACGGAAAGTATTCAGACCCCTTTAAATTTTTCACTTTTTGTTTCATTGCAGCCATTTGGTAAATTCAAAAAAGTTCATTTTAATGTACACTCTGCACCCCATCTTGACTGAAAAAAACAGAAATGTAGAAATTTTTGGAAATTTATTAAAAAAGAAGAACTGAACTATCACATGGTCATACGTATTTAGATCCTTTGCTCGGTATTGAGTAGAAGCACCCTTTTGAGTTAGTACAGCCATAAATCTTCTTGGGAATGATGCAACAAGTTTTTCACACCTGGATTTGGGCATCCTCTGCCATTCTTCCTTGCAGATCCTCTCCAGTTCTGTCAGGTTGGATGGTGAATGTTGGTGGACAGCCAATTTCAGGTCTCTCCAGAGATGCTCCTTTGGGTTTAAGTCAGGGCTCTGGCTGGGCCAATCAAGGATGGTCAAAGTTGTTCTAAAGCCACTCCTTTGTTATTTTAGCTGTGTACTTAGGGTCATTGTCTTGTTGGAAGGTGAACCTTCAGCTAAGTCTGAGGTCCAGAGCACTCTGGAGGAAGTTTTCATCCTGTATATCTCTGTACTTGGCCACATTCATGTTTAATTCAATGGCAACCATTCATCCTGTCCCTGCAGCTGAAAAACACCCCCATAGCATGATGCTGCCACCACCATGTTTTACTGTTGGGATTGTATTGGGCAGGTGATGAGCAGTGCCTGGTTTTCTCCACACATACCGCTTAGCATTATCACCAAAAAGGTCTATCTTCGTCTCATCAGACCAGAGAATCTTATTTCTCATAGTCTGGGAGTCCTTCTGTTAGGTTGAACAATAAGAAATGTTCACTAGTTGCCTGCTCCTGGCCCAATGGATATTGATCAGTGTGCACTAAAGAAATCACACCAGAGACAGTTGGATGTAACCTCTCTGTTATCAATCTATGGCACAGCTCCAAGAGAGTTTTATTAATCCAAACATAGGTTTATATATCCCCTGTAAGGGGGCTCGGTTAGCTCTAAAATGGGAGTGTTTGGATGTATTCCATTGGTTAGTGGGTTGGGCAGTGAGCTAGTCTTTGGGCGGATCCATAAGGTCATCAGGCTGGGTTGGTCCATGAGGTCATCAGAGTGGGCATCGTCCTGGGCGGATCCATGAGGTCATCAGGCTGGGTTGGTCCATGAGGTTATCAGAGTGGGCACCGTCGTGGGCGGATCCAAGAGGTCATCAGGGTAGGCATCATCTTGGATGCCAGCACATGGTGCACATGGTGTGTGGTGAAACAGGAAATGGCAGCCTTCTTTAGTGTCACACTTTGATCTGAAAAAGCTCATGTAAGGTGAAATAATACACTGTATGGGTAGTTCCTCTCAATCTCTTATGTCCTGAGGTTAATTAAGTATTTGATCTTAAGGCTCTCCTCAACACTTCATGTGGTTTTTAGCAAACTCTATGCTGGCTTTCATATGTCTTGCACTGAGGAGAGGCTTCTGTCAGGCTAATCTGCCACAAAGACCCAACTGGGGGAGGTCTGCAGTGATAGTTGACTTTGTGTAACTTTCTCCCATCTCCCTTCTGAATCTCTGGAGCTCAGCCAGTGATCTTGGGGTTCTTTACCTCTCACCAATGCTCTTATACCATGATTGCTCAGTTTGGCTGGACAGCCAGGTCTAGGAAGACTTCTAGTGGTCTCAGACTTCTTCCATTTAAGGATTATGGAGGCCACTGTGCTTTTAGGAACCTTGAGTACTGCAGAAGTGCTTTTGTAACCTTGGCCAGATCTGTGCCTAGCCACCATTCTGTCTCTGAGCTCATTGGCCAGTTCCTTTGACCTCATGATTCTCATTTGGTCTGACATGCACTGTGAGCTGTGAGGTCTTATATAAAGAGGTGTGTGCCTTTACAAATCAAATCCTATTGGTTTAATTAAACACAGCTGGACTCCAATGAAGGAGTAGAACCATCTCAAGGAGGATCACAAGGAAATGTACAGCATGTGGCAAATATGAGTATCTGAGCAAAGGGTCTGAATACTTATGATCATGTGATATTTTGGGTTTTCTTTTTTAGTAAATTGTCAAAAATGTCTACATTTCTGTTTTTTTTTCTGTCAAGATGAGGTGCAGAGTGTACATTAATGAGAAGAAAAAATGTTATTTTTTTTAAATTTATCAAATGGCTGCAATGAAACAAAAATTTAAAGAGGTCTGAATACTTTCCATACCCACTGTATATGATAAGGTAAAATCTTCTAAACACGAAATAATCCTTAACCCAGAAATAATGTTTTCTGCTAAGTTGATGCATTTCCTCTTCCTCAGTAATCAAAAGAAACCTTAAATGCCTCATGAATTTCATATCTCTGAAGGTACAAATTCCTTTAAGTTCATTAAAGAAAAACATATTAATGGTGTTGATATTCACTTACATTTGAGAATTATTTTGCCCATATAATTGCAATCATTTGCCACTTGAAAACATTAGACATAGTAATACATCTTTCCACTCCACCAAAAGTACAAGTAATTAAATACATACATTTTATTTACAATATTTTACAAACTTCCATAATTTTTTTAACATTTATATGTTTATAAAGAAGTAAAAATACATTAACCCTTTTTATTCCAAGAGTTTTCAGACCAAGTTTCACACTTTGTACAAATGCAAATAAAACATAATTATTTTCTAAAATAACAAAAATATGTATATACCCATATATGTTTTATGAAAAAAAGTGGCTTGCATTTTTTGCCCAGTACAGTTTTGCATCAAAGCATACTGTATCATTAGATAAAGAATGCATATAAAATATATTTGAGGTTAAAAGTATGATAGATACAGAGCATTAGATGATCAACCTAAAAATATCTTTTTAGTCTTATGGAAGCATGCATAAATCTTTATGTCACACTTCGCTAAACAGTTTATCTGATATTCAAACATGTTTTCAACATGCAGGCATTGTTAAGAAAATATTAAGTTATACTCACCGTTTTTAACCCTGTTCCTCCTGCACCGGAGTCTCCAATGGTTGCTTCCAGGACAGGAAGCAATGACTTCCCGTTCTTCAGTGACCTGATAACTAAGGTTTGTCTTTGGTTGTAGCGGTCAGGAGTCCAGAATAAGCACCACTGAATAACCTCCTACTCCTGTCATCTGATGGCTTGAGCAAATCACAAGCCAGGGCTGAGAAATACAGTCAATCCATCATACAATACCATCATACCATCATGTACATAGCGCTCTCCTGCATTTTACTAGCGGTGGACGTCACAGCATAACACAAGCTCTGAGCTCCTAGCAATCTCAACATTGAAATTTGTGTACTGATCAAGGTCTATTGTTGACCAAAACATTTATTTCCGGATTGCTCTCTATAATAAACCTCACTATTTTAACTATCTGGAGTGATGATTTTATGTCTATTTATCTACGGGACAGGATTGTATTTGTGCACCCATCCACAGAAGTGCTGTGGCTACTTTCTGAGGATAGGAAGCAATGACTTCCCGTTCTTCAGTAACCTGACAACTAAGGTTTGTCTTTGGTTGTAGTGGTCAGGTGACCAGAATAACACCACTGAATGACCTTCCACTCCTGTCCCCTCATGGCTGCAGAAAGTCACAGGCCAGGGCTGTGAAATACAGTCTATCCTTTATCCATCATGCATTACCATCATACTATCACGCACATCCATCATGCAATAGTGTAAGGGAGACATCTGATTGGCTCCATTTTTTTCTGCAGCAGGACAATGATTGCAAACATACCGCCAAAGTCATTAAAAACTATCTTCATTGTAAAGAAGAACAAGACGTTTCAGAAATAATCATATGACCTCCAGAGCCCTGATCCCAACATCATAGAGTCTTTCCGAGATTACACAAAATGACCGAAGTATTTGCATAAGAAGATCTGTGGTTGATGAAAACCACTACTGAGCTATAAGAACATAAAGATTTTTCTCAGTGTTACCAGAAAACATATTGATGATCCCCATGACTTTTGGGAGAATACTCTGTGGACTGACAAGACAAAAGTTGAACTTTTTGGAAGTTGTATGTCCCATTACATCTGGCGTTGATGTAACATAGCATTTTAGAAAAGGAACATCATACCAACAGTAAAATATGGTGGTGGTAGTGTGATGGTCTGGGATTGTTTTGCTGCTTCAGGACCTGGAAGACTTGCTGTGGTAAAAGGAACCATGAATTCTGCTGTCTACCAAAAAATCCTGAAGGAGAATGTCAGGCCATCTGTTCCTGACCTCAAGCTGAAGCGCACTTGGATTATGCAGCAGGACAATGATCTAAAACACACCAGCAGGTTCAACTCTGAATGGCTTAAGAAAAACAAAATTAAGACTTTGGAGTGGCTTAGTCAAAGTCCTGACTTTAATCCAATTGAGATACTGTGGCAAGACTTTTAAAAGGCGGTTCATGCTTGGAAACTCTCCAATATGGCTGAATTACAACAGTTCTGCAAAGATGAGTGGGCCAAAATTTTTCCAGAGTGTTGTAAAAGACTCATTGCCGGTTATTGCAATCGCTTGATTGCAGTTGTTGCTGCTAAGGGTGGCTCAACCAGTTATTAGGTTTAGGGGTCAATCATGTTTTCACACAGGGCCCTGTAGGTTTGGATTTCTTTTTCCCCTAATAATAAAGACCTTCATTTCATTTAAAACCTTCATTTTTAGTTTAAATGTGATCTTTATCTAATATTTAAATCTGTTTGATGATCTGAAACACTTAAGTGTGACAAACATGCAACAGAATGGGAAATCAGGGCAAACAATTTTCACACAACTGTGTATATATATATATATATATATATATATACAAATTATATATATGTTGAGGCAGTATCACAAATAGTGGTCGCTTTTTGTTCTCCCCAGGATGCGCACAAAGGCGTAGTGAGGCCATGAGGGGGCATTGCAGTCGCAGGTGTAGTTGTGACTGCAATGGTGAAGCAGTGACCGATGTCACAGGTAGGGGTGACTGTGTGTTCTCTCCAGGATGTGCATGGAGGTGTATGAAGGCCATAGGACTGCATGGCAGTCACGGGCATAGCGGTGACTGTAATGCAGACTAGAAATAATAAAAATAAATGTAGTCTTGGACATGCTAGTGTTCAAGGCAGATGTAAGGAAAACCTGCTCTGGGATGTTGTGTTGTGAAACAGACTGCAGGATGGCAGTCATGCAGTTCGTTTCACTCCAGGCCAGGCTTTTCCATGTGGCTGAAGGTCACAGGTTTCTTTGTTAAAAGCCCTGCTGGAAAGGGTTTGGGGTGTGTCAGGTGTAATGTCAGTGTGAGTCTGGTATTCGGTGGGAGTGCAGAACAGAAGGCCCTGCAAAGTGCTAGCTGTGAGTGAAGCAACATAGGCAAGCGGAGCTGACATCAAGGCAGCTAAAAGTCCTAGCACCCACAGCGTACACAGCGGTGCAGACACCCACGGCAACGTCAAAGGAGGACAGGGGTGTTTAGTGCCTGCAAACAGGAGGATATGGTTCCCGGCTGGGATTCAGAGGATATCATGGACTGTGTTATGCTGTGAGTAAAACACATTGACACGGCGGTGCAGTCGCTCACGGAAACTGGTCAAAGGGAAGTCCATTGTGTTTAATGACTGTAGTGTAAAGGATTTCGTGTGCTATGTGATGCTGTAAGAGATATTGACACGGCGGTGCAGTCACCCAGAGCAACTTGCCAACGTGTTTAGTGACTGTAAATGGAAGGATGCCGTGTAGTATGTAGTGTGATGAAATGGACACTAATACTATGCACTATGAAATTATATGCATTTGTGTGTGAATTTGGACATTTAATGCTGTGAAGAAACACATTAAAGGAGTTTTGTGTTTGAACTTTGAGGGTCACTGCCTCATCACTGCGTAAGTGTGCTACTGTGGCACTACATATGGTGGAGAATGCGGGCAGTGTGAACTGAGGCATACCCCAAAGCGTGGTGCATGTCGTTGTGCAAGTCTGCTGGAAAGATGGAGGAACTTTTGGAGCAGTATGTGCTTAGCAACGGCTTCAGCAAGACAAGAGATGCTGCAGTTCCAGCAGCGACAAGAGGTGTTGCAGTTGCAGCAGCGGCAGCAAGAGGTGCTGCAGTAGAAGCTACCGGAGCTTTAGTGGTGCAAAGAGGAGACCCCTAAGGTGAGGAGCGATCAACAGGGTCAAGAAGAAACCCAAAAGGTAAGCGGTGATCAGTGTGTGCACCAGTGGTTCTATGTAGAGTCTTAGCCCGCCAGGTCTCAGGCAAATGACTTGCGGCAGTTGGTGGAGGAGTGGCTCCAACCTGAGTTTTTGACCCTGACCAAGATGGTAGAGAGAGTGGTGGTCGCTCGGATGGTGTGGACTCTGCCGGACGCCATGCAGCGTTGGGCAGGCTAAGGAACCTAGGCACCCTGGACCTGCTGATAGGATTGATTGAGCGGTATAAACCCACTCAGGACATTGTACCAGAGCAGGGGAAAAGTCCACAAATCACTGTTGGGGCTAACCAGGACCAAGCCCGTGATGTGGAAGTAACCCAAAGTGAGGGTGACAAAACTCCTATTTTCCCTAAAGCGGCTTCAAGGTCTAGTCGAGCTGCAGGTGTTGAGTGTTGGCAGTGTCAAGAGTACGGGCATGGGGCTATCAACTGTTCTGTGACATCTGAACCTTTGGACTGCGGGAATACTCGCCATGTAACTATGTATGCTCAGCCAGTTTGTAGCACCACTATGAGCACTGCCGGCAGCGAACTGCAATTATGCTAAATACTTGTGACTGGGTGCCGAACAGAGGCCCTCCTGGACATGGGGAACAAAGTGACTTTGGTCCAAATATCCCTTGTTGCCAGGGTCAACCCTGAAGGACAGAAAGTGAAGGTGATGGGTATCGATGGGAAAATCTGTAAATATCCAACTGTGAAGGTTAAATTTTCCACATCATGTGGGGACTTCGAACATGTGATGGGAGTGGTGAAGACCCTTCCATGTGGGACTGTGTTGGGAGAGACTTACCCCTGTTTTGGCCCCTGTTGGGAACTAGGGTCAACTTTCTCATGGTAATGGTTGTGCCTGTTGTAGAACCCGAAGATGTCGAGTCAGAGATACCTGCCATAGTGGTCGCCAATCTAGAGACAGAGTGTAATCCCGATATGTTCCCCCTAGAAGTATTGGCAAGAGAGCTGAAAAATGTTGTTTCGGGCATAGAACCCGAAGATGTTGAGATATCTACCACAGGGGTCACCAATTTAGGGACAGAGTGTAACCCCAATAGGCTTCCAATAGAAGTTGTGGCAGTAGAGGTCGTGGAGACCCTAATGAACCCCGAGCTGGAGGTGTCCCCTGTTAAGTTCGGGACAGCTCAGTTTCAGGGTTCCTTGCAGAAAAGCAGCTGTGAAAAATTCTGGTTTAAAAATAACGCAGGGAAAAACCTGGAGTGTGTGGTCGTGGAGGTGACTGGGGACATACCCACGAGGAACCCTATGGCACCGGCCTAGGATGTGGCTAGGGGTCAGGGTAAAATAGATAGAGTGCTCTGTTCAGGTGCTACGTAATACGGATGTATGCTCAGAGTTGCCAGGGAGGACCATTGCATTTCAGCATGACGTAGTCACCAACGCACGGGTAAGGCTATGGAGGAAATGGTACCAGGGGCCCGAAGGCGAATACATGGTCTCACCCTGTACTATTCAGGAATCCAGTCCACCAGCTGGACCTTCCAACACAGAGACCATCCAGGTCCATGGCCTCACCATGTGCTATTCAGGAATCCGGTCCATTCGCAGTACCTTTCAACACAAAGCTCTTCCAGGTACACAGCCTCACCATGTGCTCTTCAGGAAGTCCATCCACTCACAGGACCTTCCAACACACAGGCCTGACCTCTTGCAGGACCTTACAACCTAGAACATGTGAACCAAAGCACGGTCACATTATGTAGCTGTAACCACTCCATAGGTGGGAGATGTGTGTGGTTAGTCATTCCCGTCAAGCTCTCTGGCTAACCCATTAAGCCCCCTTTATAAACAAATAAAGCTCGTGGAACTACAGGTCCCAGAGCAATATTTCAGGCTTACAGCACCGGTCACTGTCTCACAATATATATATATATATATATATATATACATACACACACTCGTATATAAGCATACTTGGCTGCGTTCGATCTCCGAATGGGAGATAAACCGCTGTGGTCGGTAGAGGCATATCTTCTGATCCTGATAATTGTCTTTGGATTTAAGAGGCTCAATACAATATTCTAGGCTAAAGGCCCCATCACACTAAGCGATATCGCTAGCAATATCGCTATAACGTCACTGGTTTTGTGACGTAGTAGCGATATCGCTATGTGTGATACTTACCTCCGACCGGCACCCCCGCTGATTATCGCTGATCACGCGAGAATGGCCTGGGCCATTTCTCGTCGTCAGCTTCCTGCTGGGCTTTCTGCTGTGGTGACGAGCAACGCGTGGACGCGGGCGGGAGGGCGTCTTCATCGCCTCGTCTGACAGGAAAGTAGCGACCGCCAACCGCTGCTATGTCGCTGGTGAGATCTGCCTGTTTGGCAGCTCACTAGCGACCACTTAGTGATGCACCAGCGATCCTGACCGTGTCATATCGTTGTCAGGATCGCTGTTGCATCGCTAAGTGTGACGGTACCTTTACTCTAGATGGCTTATTTTTATCTGCAGTTCAGTTGATAAGTCATAAAGATGTTAATGTTCTTTAATCATTTCTGTAAAATGAGAACATCTGACTTATTAGTGGAGTAATGGGAAAGAAAGAAATTACTTTTCATGCAATCTCTTACTAAGGCAAAACTAATGAGTGATCCATTGAGCAAGCAGACAGGCCAAGTTGCAGAGAAAATGGAAGTGATATCCAAACCTTAAGAATACACATTAAATGATTGTGTTGCAGTCATGTTCTTCTTTCAGTAGTCTCAAGGATCATTTTTTGTAATCCATAAACTAAATCTCTACTGTATAATAGTAACACAAACAAAACACTATTTATTTCCTATTCATAGTCATTGTGTCTAGCTGCTATTGATTTCAAGATTTACAAAACCTTAATTTACTTCTGGACAACGATTATCATACATTTACATGATACATAATAAATGCTATTGGAGGAACAATCCATTTAACAAAAAAACTGTAATGTAAGATAATTGTCACTAGTCATTTTGGATTCATGGCAGCTCTAGCTCCGCTATAATTTAAACGTATCTTTTGTCCTTTAAGGCCAGCAGGGGTTAAATGTCAGTTTCCTTGCTGGCAGCTACTTTGATTGCTGATATGGGTGGTGACCACTTCCACCATCCTTTAACCCCTTCACGACCCAGCCTATTTTGACCTTAATGACCTGGCCATTTTTTACAATTCTGATCAGTGTCCCTTTATGAGGTAATAACTCAGGAACGCTTCCAGCGATTCTGAGATTGTATTTTCGTGACATATTGGGCTTCACGTTAGTGGTAAATTTAGGTCGATAATTTTTGCGTTTATTTGCGAAAAAATCAGAAATTTGGTGAAAATTTTGAACATTTTGCAATTTTAATATTTAGAATTTTTATTCTGTTAAGCCAGAGAGTTATGTGACACAAAATAGTTAATAAATAACATTAACCACATGTCTACTTTACATCATGACAATTTCGGAAACAAAACTTTTTTTGTTAGGAAGTTATAAAGGTTAAAAGTTGACCAGCGATTTCTCATTTTTACAACAAAATTTACAAAGCCATTTTTTTTAGGGACCACCTCACATTTGAAGTCACTTTGATGGGTCTATATGGCAGAAAATACCCAAAAGTGACAACATTCTACAAACTGCACCCCTCAAGCTATTCAAAACTACATTCAAGAAGATTATTAACCCTTCAGGTGCTTCACAGGAACTAAAACAAACTGGAAGGAAAAATGGACATTTTAATTTTTCCAACAAAAATGTTATTTTAGCTTTCATTTTTTCATTTTCATATGAGTAACAGGATAAAATAGATTCTAAAATTTGTTGGGAAATTTCTACTGAGTACACTGATACCTCATATGTGGTCATAAACCACTGTTTGGGCGCATGGCAGGGCTCAGAAGAGATGGAGCGCCATTTGACTTTTTAAATGGAAAATTAGCTCCAATCGTTAGCGGACACCATGTCGCGTATGGAGAGCCTCTGTGATCCTAAACAATAGAGCTCCTCCAAAAGTGACCCCATTTTGGAAACTAGACCCGCCAAGGAACTTAACTAGATGCATAGTGAGCACTTTGAACCCCCAGGTGCTTCACAAATTGATCTGTAAAAATGAAAAAGTACTTTTTTTCACAAAAAATTTTTTTTAGCATCAATTTTTTCATTTTCACATGGGTAACAGGATAAAATGGTTCCTAAAATTCGTTGGGTAATTTCTCCTGAGTATACCGATATCTCATATGTGGTCATAAACCACTGTTTGGGTGCACAACAGGGCTCGGAAGGGAAGGAGCGCCATTTGACTTTTTGAATGGAAAATTAGCTCCAATCGTTAGCGGATACCATGTCATGTATGGAGAGCCCCTGTGTGCCTAAACATTGGAACTCCCCCAACAAGTGGCCCCATTTTGGAAACTAGACTCTCCAAGGAACTTGTCTAGATGTGTTGTGAGAACTTTGAACCCCCATGTGTTTCACTAAAATTTCTAGCACAGAGTGTGAAAATAAAAAA
Source organism: Dendrobates tinctorius (assembly GCF_039654945.1). NCBI lineage: Eukaryota > Metazoa > Chordata > Amphibia > Anura > Dendrobatidae > Dendrobates > Dendrobates tinctorius. The sequence continues at coordinate 37,868,468 of NW_027361917.1, forward strand.
AATCATTTTTTTCCCACTAAAACGATTTTTTAGCCCTCAATTTTTTATTTTCACAAGGGTAACAGGAAAAATTGGACCCCAAAAGTTGTTGTCCAATTTGTCCTGAGTACCCTAGTACCCCAAATGTGGGGGGAACCACTGTTTGGGTGCGCGTAGGGGCTCGAAAGGGAAGTAGTGCTGTTTTGGAAAGCAGACTTTGATGGAATTGTCTCCGGACGTAATGTTGCATTTGCAGAGTCCTTGTTGTGCCTAAACACCCCCCCCAAGGAGCTTATATAGATGTGTGGTGAGCACTTTGAACCCCTAAGTGCTCCACAGAAGTTTATAGCGCAGAGCCGTGAAAATAAAAAATCATTTTTTTTCCACAAAAATGGTTTTTAGCCCACAATGTTCTATTTTCACAAGGGTAACAGGAAAAATTGGATCCCAAAAGTTATTGTTCAATTTGTCCTGAGTACCCTAGTACCCCAAATGTGGGGGGAACCACTGTTTGGGCACATGTCGGGGCTCGAAAGGGAAGTAGTGCCAGTTTGGAATGCAGACTTTGATGGAATGGTCTGCAGGCATCATGTTACATTTGCAGAGCCTCTGATATGCCTAAACAGTAGAAACTCCCACAAGTGACCCTATTTTGGAAACTAGACCACCCAAGGAGCTTATATAGATGTGTGGTGAGCACTTTGAACCCCTAAGTGCTTCACAGAAGTTGTGCAATAATCCTGAGTACGCTGATGCCCCATATGTTGCGGTAAACCACTGTTTGGGCACACGTCAGGGCTCGGAAAGGAGGGAGCACAGTTTGACTTTTTAAACGCAGAATTAGCTGGAATCAATGGTGGCGCCATGTCGCATTTGGAGAGCCCCTGATGTGCCTAGACAGTGGAAACCCCACAATTCTAACTCCAACCCTAACCCCAACACACTCCTAACCCTAATTCCAACCCTAACCATAACCCTAACCACAACCCTAACCCCAGCACACCCCTAACCCTATTCCCAACCCTAACCACAAGCATAACCCTAATCCCAACCCTGACTCCAACACACCCCTAAACCTAATCTGTGGCCATCAGTCGGTGGTGGTGGTAGATCGAGGTCTCCAGCCATGGCCGATGATATTGCAGCATCGGCCATGGCTGGATTGTAATATTTCACCAAGTTTCATTGGTGAAATATTACAATTGCTGTGATTGGCTGTTTCACTTTCAAGAGCCAATCAGAGCGATCGTAGCCATGGATGGGCAAAGCAACCCCCTGGGGTCAAGTACAGGTCCTTCTGTACCTGCGGGTCGGGTGACATTTCAGTGACCCCGGTCACCCGTCCCGCAGGAATGCGATCTCGCCATGACACCACATAGGCGTGACAGGTCGGATTGGCACCGACTTTCATGATGCCTAAGTGGCATCACAGGTCAGGAAGGGGTTAAAAAGTCACATGATGCATCAGCTGACTGTCAGTGATGGAGCAATCAATGTTGACCAAGCCTGGAGTAAGGATCTCTCTGGTTGCAGTAGTGCTTCTGCTGTGTTCTTGGAGTTTGTGGTCCTGGTTCCTTTCATCAGCTGTGTGGTGGTTTTCAGCAGAGACAGTTGTTAAGTTCCCTTATTACTTTCTGTCTTGTGGTTGTCCCTCTCCCTGTATTGATCACCATCTGCAGTGGTGATACTAGCATCTTTGCCGGCCAGTGCACTAGCCAGGGAATAGCAAGGAGACAAACATGGTTTAGGCACAAGACAGTGGAAGGAAGGACCTGCTTAGGGCTTTAGGGGAATTTAGGGACAGGCACAGGTTGGAGTTCAGGAGGTGTCCCATCCCTTGTTCCCTACAGTGAGGGCCTTCCTCCCCCATTCCATCTCGTTGTTTGGTGTATGTTGTGTCGCCCTCTGGACTTAACTTGTTTGGTTCGTGACATTATCACCAAACTGTACTTTTATCTGGTGAACCCATGGCTCATGCTGAGGCTTTTGCTCGCCTGATACAGTTCCTCATGTATGAGGTTTCTGAGTTGTAGACTAAGGTGGTGCAGCATTTTCAGCAAGTGACGTAATTCTTGGTCTCGACTCAAGTCCTGGCTCAACCGAAACCTAAGGTGTCTCTCACTGACAGATTTTATCGAGGGAGAGATAAATTTATGGTCTTCAAAGAAGCCTATAAGTTGTATTTCAGGCTTTGCCTTTATTCTTCCGGGAGCGAGGAACAACGTGTGGGGATTATAGTCTCCCTTCTCAAAGGCGATCTCCAATCCTGGGCCTTCTCCTTGCCAACTGATTCACCATCTTTGTGGTCGGTGGATGAGTTTTTATGGCATTGGCACTTGTGTATGGGGATCCTGATGGCATCTCCCTGGCTGAGTCTAGACTCTGTAAAATCAAGCAGGGGGGCAGCCGGCTAAGGAGTACTGCTCGGAGTTTCGGAGATGGGCTACTGACACGCAGTGGAATGACGCTGCTCTTATGAGCCATTTCTGTCAGGGTCTGTCAGCTAGGCTTCAGGATACTCTGGAGCAGTATGCTACTCCTGTGTTGTTGGAGGCCACCATGGCCCTGGCTATCCAGGTGGATAGGCGCCTCAGGGAGAGACATACACCAAATAGACCCCCTGTTGTTCTTTCTAGGGAGGATGTCTGTCTGCACACTGGTGCAGACAGAGGAACCCATGCAGGTGGGAGGAGTCTCCTCTCAAACTAGGTTGCCTGCGGTTCGCTGTGGGATGTGGGCATGTTTCTACTGTGGTCTTACGGATCATTTCATCAATTCCTGTCAGCTTGTGCCAAAGTACATTCTCCATCACGAAAGCTGTGTTCCCCTGGTGGTATGGAGGGAGATGACCAGGGTGTGTATATTTCCTTCATCTTTTCATCTCAGTGTACCATTCCGGCTGAAGTGGTGATTGGTGGGCTGAGACTATACCATTGCTTGTGGATAGTGCAGCTGGAGTCAATTTGGTGGGTTCTCGCTTTGCTTAGATCCATGGTCTGATTGGCAGGTCGCTGGCGAGACCCATTACCGTTTGGGACAATTGACTCTCTTCCTCTCAGTGTGACTCAAGTCATGGATAATATTAACCTGCGTATAGAGACTCTTCATGAGGAGTCCCTGTCGTGTTACATCTTGGAGTGTATGTCAACTCCCATCGACTTAGGCCTTCCCTGGCTGAATAGTCACAAACCGGTCATAGATTGGCAGTCCAGGGAAGTAGTCAGTTGAGACCAGTCTTGTAAGGACTGCTGCCTGAGATCTATGATCTCAACCGTCCTTCTCAAACTTACCCCTTTTTCTCCGGTGGGGGCAGCGAATGTGCTACCAGGTAGTAGGGGCAAGACTCAACCCTCACAAGTAAATCCTGAGTCTCAGAGTCCTCTCAGTAGGAGGTATCAGGGGAGGGTGGTGGTTCCAGCTGTGTATAGCGAGGGTATGAGTTTGGTCACACAGGGATATGCCTCTGTTGTCTGTTCCTCAAAGAGTTCACCATCTTTTGGAATTAAACTTTCAGGTCCAGCCTGTGTGTGAATGAGTACGTGTGGGTGTCCACCAAAAACATCAGGTGGAAGTATGCATTTGGGACCTGGAGTTCTAGGGTTATCAGGCCGTATCAGGTGTCGGCCATTCTCAGTCCGAGCACTTTCCAGCTGGAATTACCTCCAGTAATGCAGGTGCACAACTGGTATTCCACAGGTTGGCACTCTGGAGATTTGTGGGGCCTCCGGAGCCTACTTATTGCCATCTCCATCGGGCTGCTTTTGCCGTAACCTTGACTATCATTTGACTGCGAAGGTGAATCCTAGTGGGTGGAGATGTCATTTCCGGTGAAGTCCGGTGTTGAGGATCCAGATGCCCCTCGTTGAAAGGGGGTCACGAGTCACTTTGGATTCATGGCAGCTCTGGCTCCACCATAATTTAAATGTAATTTTTTTTCCTTTCATACCAGCAGGGGTTAGATTTCAGTTTCCTTGCTGGCAGCTGCTTTGATTGCTAGTCAACTGATGTGGGTGGTGAGCACTTCCACCATCCTTTAAAAAGTCACAAGACGCATGAGCTGACAGTTGATGATAGAGCAATCTATGTTGACCAAGCCTGGAGAGTAAGGAGCACAGTTGTTAAGCTAAGTTCTCCTTTTACTTTCTGTCTTGTTGTTGTCCCTCTACCTGTGTTGTTCACCATCTGCAATTGTGATGCTAGCATCCTTGCCGGCCAGTGCATTAGCCAGGGAATAGCGAGGAGACAAGCAGGGTTTAGGCATGAGACGGCGGCAGGGGGAATGACCCACTTAGTGTGTTAGGGGAGTTTAGGGACAGGCACAAGTTGGAGTTCAGGAGGTGCCCCATCCCTTGTTCACTATGGTGATGGCCTTCCTCTCCCCATTCCATCCCGTTGTTTGTTGTACATTGTGTCATCCTCTGGACCAGGGAAGAGAGGCGCTACTGTGCACTGCAATACACCAAACTGAGAGACAGGGTAGCAAAGACAAGCCTTAACTGAAAACTCCACACACACAAAATATACACTCACAAATAACAGAGATATTCACCAAGGTGTGTAGGTGAAGTAAGCAAAACTGGGAAGGATAAGGAATTTCCAAGCGTACAGATCAGACAACAGTTGCTAATAAACTCTTCCAGCTCCCCTTCTCAAAGCAAACTTCTCCCATTCCAGTGTCATGCAGCAAGTGCTAACTCTGACAAGGACTTGGTAATCAAGCCCAGATTTTATAGGGAAAGGAGTGACTAACCGAGCACAGCTGAATGTAGGAGTTTCCAATGTGGCCGATTAACTCCTGTTCTCATGGAAGAAATAAGCATGTTTAATACACTGGAGAACTGCTTCTTCTCAGCGTAGTAGGAGCAATCAAACTCTGCAGACTTCTGGCTCTGCCCCGTTGCGGTAACACCGTGACAAATGGGGAACCAATAGAGGCATTGACAGGGAGAAAAGACCAAAGAATAGTAAAGGGATAGGTGGATTAACCAGGCATCAGAGTTTAGGATAGATTGGAGGGGTGCAAGAGTATTAGAGGGGAGGCCACAAAGCAGGAGGTTGAAGTAGTCGAGGCGGGAGATGATGAGGGCATGCACTACTGGTTTTGCAGATTCTTGATTGAGGAATGTGCGGATCCAGGAGATACTTTTGAGTTGGAGTCATCAGGAAGTGGAAATTGCTAGGATCTGTGGTTTGAAGGAGAGATCAGAGGCAAGGGTTACCCCGAGGCAGCAAGCTTGCGGGACTGGGGAGAGTAGGTAGCCATTGACTTTGATGAATAGGTCTGTTGGGGGGGGTTGAAAGAGATGGTGGAAAGATGATGAATTCTGTTTTATCCATTTTAAGTTTTATAAATCTAGCTGAGAAGAAAGATGAAATTGCAGACAGACATTGTGGGATTCTGTTTACTAAGAAGGTGATATCAGGTCAAGAAAGAATAAAATCATGCTTAATTTTTTTGTGTGTAAAATTCTAATTGCAAACACTTTTTTTCTGGGCAAACTGTAGTTTTTGAAAAAATCAAAAGTAGGAGTAATCCGAACGGCCAGGCACAGCAGCACTACTCCAGGACTGCAATAGATGCCGACTCTGGGATCTCGGGTACCACTCCACATAAAGTTCAACAGCTGAAACGCCAAATGCAAATGTGAAGAAGTGGTATAGGCACTCACCATCCCATTTATGTCCTATATTTGGAAATCACATAAAAACAGCAAGGAAGTGTGAAGAGGAGATGGAGCGCCCACCAGGGCAGTGGGGATACTCGGTACCGGGCCACTTTCTTAAATGGACAGTGTCACACCGGCGGGGACCCAGTTCGTGGCCCTGGGCAGCCAATAAAAGGGATGTATTCACAAGGGAATGAAAAATAAAGAGTTTTTGTGATGAGTTTGTGACGCCACCCATGGTATCTGATCAGTAGTGACCAGCGCTGCAGTGCAGATCCGCTGGCACTGATGGTGATGCAGCAGAGTTGGTAAAGCTCTCCACAGGCAGAGCTGAGTCCCAGGGCAGGTGAAAGATGTTAAAGGATAGATGGTGATGTAGTATGGAGCAAGGGATGTAGCAGTGGTGAGGAGGTGATGCAGGAAGAACACAAAGGACACAACAGAGTGCAGTTTCCTTTACCTTTTTACTGTGCTTTGTAGATACAGTCCAGGATTCAGATTACAGATGGTACAGGAGTAGATCAGCCTGGAAGCAATTTGGGAATCTCTCTATGCACGTGTGTTGTGACGTCTCCTTTTCTAGCGCTATTCTGAAGTACTTGCGTTTCTGAATTCCACTCAAGTTCATCTTTCTGTCCGTTACTTAGAACTCCACTTGCATGACAGGTAGCTGTAGATTCCTTCATGAACTTCCCTTAATGGCATCTCTGACTCATACGTTGCTACTGTGTCGTCTAGTCTCAGTTGGGAACAGAGCATTTACAGCCTCTATTCCTCTGGTTTCTGCTGTGGGACCTTTAGTATCCACACAGCCTCGGACTCCGGCGTCCGGTCTCTGCGCTTGAGCTTAGGGGTGAGCTCCTCTATAACTCCAAGCCCCCAGCTCCTTCTTCCACATCCTGTCGCTTCCCTGTCCACACTTCAACTCTCTAACTTCCTCCTCCTGACCACAGAGAGCAGCTTCTCAGCAGTTTGGTTTAGAGCTCCCTCTGCTGGCCTGGAGTAGGAACTGTGCTGTGTGCTGAAACTACCTGATAAAGTGATCCTTTCATTGCTTCCAAGCATGACATCACCCTCCCTAGGAGGGAGGTAAGGCCACTGTGGCGACCATACTCCTGGGGGCGACACAGAGACGCAAAGGAAGGGTCCGTAGAAGCGCTTACTGGCGTGAAACGGACGTCGTCCGTTGCATCTACTCTTCACACTTCCTTTCTGTTTTAATGTGATTTTCAAATAAAGGACATAAATGGGATGGTGAGTGCCTGTACCATTTCACATTTGAAACTGTAGTTTTTGTCTGTGTATTCTTTTTTTGGCTTCACATGACTTTTTGATCTGTGTTCAGCAGTTTTAGGGTTTCCTCTAGGTATTTAAGTGACCTGCTGAATTTATGGTTTACGGCATTACAAGTAGAGATGAGTGAACTTGTTCAGAAAACGTTTTGCCAAACTCAAATTTGCCACAAATGTAGCTCATTCGGATTGGCATTTGGATTCCCGAGCATTTTCCCTTAAAGTTGGCAAAATTAGGGCACAGTTCGGTAAATGATTGCATTTCCATTAATGGTATAGTTAGGACTTTGGCTAGGATAGTGGTGCTGTATGATGAGCGGGTGGGATGTGTTTGATGAGGGGAGGTGGAGGGGAGAGGTCAGAGGAGCAGCGGACTGTTATTCTTTTTTTGTTTATATTTTAATAATTTAATGTGTGGAGATTCCGGCAGCCAATCAGTGTGCAGACACTATCCACAGCATCCAGACATAAGGGCTTCTGTCATTGGTTGCCAAAGTTACATATCCCTCTCCAAATAAAAAAGCAGACATGTTGTTTTTGTATTGCCATTTTGCCAGTGTAACAGGGCAGACAGGCTGCTCCTGCTGCAAGTAAGTCAGATAGATAGGCGATTTATCGTCTGCTAGTTCAGCTAGATAGGATCTTGTGTGAAATCGAACTTCAAACATCTAACACGTTTGTGCTAATAGTGGTGTGCAGGCAGTAGGGCAAATTTCCTAATCTAAAAAGTTTGTTGTAATATGGTGGTGCAGGCAGGAAGACACATTTCCTAATCAAAATTGTTGTGCTAATATTGTTGTGCAGGCAGAAGGCCACATTTCCTAATCAAAATCGTTTGTGTTAATGTTGTGGTGCAGGCAGGAAGCCACATTTCTTAATTAAAATAGTTTGTGCTAATATTGTGATGTAGTCAGGAGGTCACATTTCCTAATCAAAATCATTGGGCTAATATTGTGGTGCAGTCAGGACCCCACATTACCTTATCGGTCCTGCAGTTGTGGTCACGTAAAAGAATGATTCCTCCTAGACATGCCAAAGCTAAGAGCTTGTACTTCACCATCTTCAATCTGTTGGCCAAGGAAATGCTGCCTTTCCAACTGGTGGATACAAACGGTTTCTGGTCATCAAAGTTTACCAGTATCAATTGCCCAGTCACCATTACTTCTCTAAGAAAACTGTTCTTGCGCTACACCAGCATGTCGCAGACAACATCACCTATTCTTTGAAAAAAATCTGTCAGGACTCTGAACATTTTTACCTTTTTGCATTACTGCCCTTTTCCAAGATGGTGTCCTTGGTCTCATGTGCATTGTGTCCTCCTGCAAATAAAGAAAGAAATAGAGTAGCCATAAACCACAATAAAAATGTAAGAAAAATGAAAAAATCTTTATTAACACATCTTAAAACAAAATCAGGAAATATGTATATCTTTGTACCGTGTTAGCCAGTAGATAGAAAAATATTCAGGATTGAGAGTCCTCAGTAGTTGATACCTTTTAATGGCTAACTGAAAAGATGGTAATACATTGCAAGCTTTCGAGACTACTCAGGTCTCTTCATCAGGCTAGACTAATACAAAATCTGAAGTCACATATTTATGCACAATACAGCCTAGAAAAAATGCAATAGATAAGACAAGTGACGTGAAGCAGAACTATCAATATGGGAGAGGGAGAAACATAAATATAAACATTGGACCAGTTCATAGATAAGGAGTCCTGATGTTTTATGGTCCTCTGATTGGGGTCTAGTTCTGTGTTGCCCTGCAAGGTTTTAAAAGGAAATTCCTTAATTGATGTAAAAAGACATAAATCCATGCGACACATTCATTCCAGCACTGAGAGTGTCAAAGTTCATCATAAATTTGTACTCCCAAACTCGTCTCTCTCTCTGAGATGTGAAGTTACCTTTCAATACCAGTAATTTCATATCCATGCTGCTGTGATCAGGGATACAGAAATGTTTTGCCACAGGTAGATCCATTCTTTTTTCTCTTATTGTGTGACGATGAGCATTCATCCTTGTTCTAAGCTTTTGCCCTGTCTCCCCCACATACAGACCCCCAGTTGGACATTTAGTACAAATAATTAAGTACACCACATTAGATGTAATGCAGGTGAAAGTACCTGGGATCTTGTAGTCCTGATGTGAGTTGGGGATCTTTATCTTGTCCGTGGTCATTATAAATGGACAGGTTTTACATTTTTTCTGGTTGCAAGGAAAGGTTCCTGCAGCTGTTGGAGAGGACAGGGAGCTTCTGACAATGATGCTTCTTAAATTTGGGGGCTGCCTAAAACACAGCAGTGGGGGGTCTGGAAAAATGGATTTTAATCGGGCATCTTTTTGTAGTAAAGGTTGTAATTTCCGTGCAGCTCCCCTTAGCACCTCCAGATTTGGGTTGTAGGTGACTACTAGAGGCACTCGGTTATTTTCTTCTTTAGCTTTGTAATGTAGCAGGTGATTCCTTGACAATCTGGTGGCTCTTGTAATTTGGTTTTCAATTGTTCTTGGATGGTAACCCTGATTCAAAAAGGTTTTTTTGAGGCGACCAAGGTGTTTGTCTCTATCCATGGGGTTGGAACATATACGATTGTATCTGATGGCTTGGCTATAGATAATAGAGTTCTTTATGTGTTTTGGATGGAAACTGTCCCATTTAAGGTATGTTGGATGGTCGATTGGCTTCTGATACAGGGATGTCTCTATTTCATTGTTTTTTAGCTTAATGATGGTGTCCAAAAAATTAATCTCGGTACTGGAGTAGTTGAGTGTTAAATTGATGGTGGGATGAAATTGATTAAACTGTTCGTGGAACGTCTTTAGCTGTTGCTCAGACTCCGTCCAGATGATTAAAATATCATCAATGAAGCGGTAGTAGGCCAGGGGCCTGATGGGGCATGAGGACAAAAAATCGCTTTCAAGCTTGGCCATGAAAAGATTTGCATACTGTGGAGCCATTTTACTTCCCATAGCTGTGCCAGTCTCCTGTAGATAGATCCTGTTGTCAAATTCAAAGTAATTGTGGGTGAGGATGAATTTTATAAGTTTCACCACGGCATCAGCATCAGTCCCTGTGTTTTCCATGAAGAATTTGCAGGCATGTAAACCATCTTGGTGTGGGATATTAGAGTACAAAGATTCCACATCCATGGTGGCCAGGATGGTTCCTTCTGGTAGAGGGCCTATTGCTGCTAGTTTATTCAATAGGTCAGTTGTGTCCTGAATGTAGCTGGATGTATCCTTCACCAGTGGTTTAAGAATACCCTCTACCCATCCAGATACCTGCTCAGTGAGGGTGCCCACACATGAAATAATTGGTCTTCCTGGATTTCCAGATTTGTGGATTTTGGGAAGCATGTAGAATGTCCCTATTCTTGGAGTCTCTGGTATCAGGTCATCGCCAGCTCTTATGGACTGGTCAGGCAGACAAGAAACCAACTTGTTTAGTTCCTTGTAATAGTCCTGTGTAGGATCCGACTCCAATTTTCTATAGTAGCATGTGTCCATAAGTTGAAAAACACTCAGTTCATAAACACTCAGACCGAAGGAAAAGGGATCGTAACAACTAGGAAAAGGTCAGACTGGACACCTCCACCTGGACGCAACCCTCATTTGGATAAATATATAGACTCCTTCAGACATTTGATAAAATCCACAATCATAGACACTAACAGGAGACAAGCATCCAACATCAGTGCCCAGGAGAGAAAGGCCATACAGTCTTTAAAAACCAACAAAGAAATCATCATTAAACCTGCTGACAAGGGAGGTGCAATAGTCATGATGAATACGTCAGACTACATGAAGGAAGCAAACAGGCAACTTATGGACACATGCTACTATAGAAAATTGGAGTCGGATCCTACACAGGACTATTACAAGGAACTAAACAAGTTGGTTTCTTGTCTGCCTGACCAGTCCATAAGAGCTGGCGATGACCTGATACCAGAGACTCCAAGAATAGGGACATTCTACATGCTTCCCAAAATCCACAAATCTGGAAATCCAGGAAGACCAATTATTTCATGTGTGGGCACCCTCACTGAGCAGGTATCTGGATGGGTAGAGGGTATTCTTAAACCACTGGTGAAGGATACATCCAGCTACATTCAGGACACAACTGACCTATTGAATAAACTAGCAGCAATAGGCCCTCTACCAGAAGGAACCATCCTGGCCACCATGGATGTGGAATCTTTGTACTCTAATATCCCACACCAAGATGGTTTACATGCCTGCAAATTCTTCATGGAAAACACAGGGACTGATGCTGATGCCGTGGTGAAACTTATAAAATTCATCCTCACCCACAATTACTTTGAATTTGACAACAGGATCTATCTACAGGAGACTGGCACAGCTATGGGAAGTAAAATGGCTCCACAGTATGCAAATCTTTTCATGGCCAAGCTTGAAAGCGATTTTTTGTCCTCATGCCCCATCAGGCCCCTGGCCTACTACCGCTTCATTGATGATATTTTAATCATCTGGACGGAGTCTGAGCAACAGCTAAAGACGTTCCACGAACAGTTTAATCAATTTCATCCCACCATCAATTTAACACTCAACTACTCCAGTACCGAGATTAATTTTTTGGACACCATCATTAAGCTAAAAAACAATGAAATAGAGACATCCCTGTATCAGAAGCCAATCGACCATCCAACATACCTTAAATGGGACAGTTTCCATCCAAAACACATAAAGAACTCTATTATCTATAGCCAAGCCATCAGATACAATCGTATATGTTCCAACCCCATGGATAGAGACAAACACCTTGGTCGCCTCAAAAAAACCTTTTTGAATCAGGGTTACCATCCAAGAACAATTGAAAACCAAATTACAAGAGCCACCAGATTGTCAAGGAATCACCTGCTACATTACAAAGCTAAAGAAGAAAATAACCGAGTGCCTCTAGTAGTCACCTACAACCCAAATCTGGAGGTGCTAAGGGGAGCTGCACGGAAATTACAACCTTTACTACAAAAAGATGCCCGATTAAAATCCATTTTTCCAGACCCCCCACTGCTGTGTTTTAGGCAGCCCCCAAATTTAAGAAGCATCATTGTCAGAAGCTCCCTGTCCTCTCCAACAGCTGCAGGAACCTTTCCTTGCAACCAGAAAAAATGTAAAACCTGTCCATTTATAATGACCACGGACAAGATAAAGATCCCCAACTCACATCAGGACTACAAGCTCCCAGGTACTTTCACCTGCATTACATCTAATGTGGTGTACTTAATTATTTGTACTAAATGTCCAACTGGGGGTCTGTATGTGGGGGAGACAGGGCAAAAGCTTAGAACAAGGATGAATGCTCATCGTCACACAATAAGAGAAAAAAGAATGGATCTACCTGTGGCAAAACATTTCTGTATCCCTGATCACAGCAGCATGGATATGAAATTACTGGTATTGAAAGGTAACTTCACATCTCAGAGAGAGAGACGAGTTTGGGAGTACAAATTTATGATGAACTTTGACACTCTCAGTGCTGGAATGAATGTGTCGCATGGATTTATGTCTTTTTACATCAATTAAGGAATTTCCTTTTAAAACCTTGCAGGGCAACACAGAACTAGACCCCAATCAGAGGACCATAAAACATCAGGACTCCTTATCTATGAACTGGTCCAATGTTTATATTTATGTTTCTCCCTCTCCCATATTGATAGTTCTGCTTCACGTCACTTGTCTTATCTATTGCATTTTTTCTAGGCTGTATTGTGCATAAATATGTGACTTCAGATTTTGTATTAGTCTAGCCTGATGAAGAGACCTGAGTAGTCTCGAAAGCTTGCAATGTATTACCATCTTTTCAGTTAGCCATTAAAAGGTATCAACTACTGAGGACTCTCAATCCTGAATATTTTTCTAAAACAAAATCAGACATTTATAAACACATAAGAGAGGTAGATATACAAGGAATAATCCCAGTGTGGCACACGGTAGGCATCCCTATATATAAAGTGACAGCAGGCCAAAGCACCATATGTTACAAGTATGAAACTTAGTCTAAGCACCAAAACGTATTGTGCAACTTATGCAGAGACAATGTCTCTATGAACCTAAAAAGGACCGGGTGCTGTATATAGCATGATGCTAAAATTTATATAAACAATTACTGGCTCGGAGAAATATATCAATCAATTCTGGGATCATACCAAATATCCATGTTGCTCATGCCACTTACCCATAGGGGAATATAAATGCAGGGAGGATACCGCGCTCAACCCCGACGCGCGTTTCGCCTCGGCTTTCTCAAGGGGAAGTGTCTATCTATCCTCAAGCACCCATATATAAATGCAGCGTTCCAGGTGTAGCTAATCAATAGCGGCGCATGCCCAGTGTAACCGCATAGTAACCGCGCGATGACCCGCCGCCATCAGTGAGCAGCGCGCGTGCGCGGTGAAGAAACACCGCTAGACGTCATCAACTCGCGCGCGACCCACAGTATGATGGCCGGAGCATCGCGACCAATGCCGGGCACACCGCGCATGCGCTCAGGATCAGCGCCATGTTCTCGGAGACACTGCAAGCGGCCATAATGGTGGGGTCTAAACAGGTCGTTAAACTGCTCACAGGCAAAATATAAAAGGGGAGGGAGGGGGACATCATAATAAGAAAAAAATCCATGATTGTTAGAAAAAGGAGTCCAAAGAGAATCCCCATTATGTAGTTGTAATAATATACAGCCAATCAAAGACATGAGCAGTGCATATAATATAAAACCGTATAGCGAGGAAGACAATAATGCAAATATGCAAAGAAAGATAATATTAAGTGTAAATCATAAGGAAATCCCGCCATCACAAAATACCATCTACTGGAGGAAAAAACGTTCTAAAAAAGGAACAAACTAAGCCCCAGATCATACATATAAATGGCACTTATGGTACATACAATTAAATATTATATAAAGATACAGTAGATCTCATAATGTATAATATTACAAAGCATCATACAATCATCATTAATTAAATGATACAAAAATATGGAGAATTCTTCTTAAATATCTGGACATAACAAGATCAACAATTATATAAAAAGTAACCACGCCAACCCCCCCAACCCACGAACCCCCACCTAATAATGGCAGTATCTTCAGTGAAGCGTAGGAGATGGATGTCATAGTCAACCATGTTTCACAAAATAGCAGGCAGTATAGTTTCCCAGAGAAGGCGACCACTGGTCCAAATAGTTAAGAAAGGTATAATGGAACCAACTCTTCCGCATTCAGACATGGATACCAGAAATAGTACAACTGTGAAATAAACTAGAAAAAACAGACACAAAATGTTAAAACCAAATTAAAAACACAACAAGAACAAAAACGGATGAATAGTCAGACCACAACGGAAAAAAGGATAAACTGAGTCATAGCTGGGATCGTTATTATCCCAGTGGAACTTAAAGAACCGTAATGCTTCAGAACCCAATTCAGGGTCTATTGGGACCAATCCCTAATTAAGGAAAGGAACAAAGGTATTAGTTTCATTCAGGCCGGCAGGGGCCAAGGTATCTAATGTCACAATCCACCTGCACTCGTGTTGTGCAAGGATCTTTTTAACATTGCCACCACGAATACCACAATCAATCCTATCAATCCCACGGACTAATAAACCCTTGGGATTGGCACTATGAAACACTTCCGAAACACTTTAAATTGTTTCATAGTGCCAATCCCAAGGGTTTATTAGTCCGTGGGATTGATAGGATTGATTAGATACCTTGGCCCCTGCCGGCCTGAATGAAACTAATACCTTTGTTCCTTTCCTTAATTAGGGATTGGTCCCAATAGACCCTGAATTGGGTTCTGAAGCATTACGGTTCTTTAAGTTCCACTGGGATAATAACGATCCCAGCTATGACTCAGTTTATCCTTTTTTCCGTTGTGGTCTGACTATTCATCCGTTTTTGTTCTTGTTGTGTTTTTAATTTGGTTTTAACATTTTGTGTCTGTTTTTTCTAGTTTATTTCACAGTTGTACTATTTCTGGTATCCATGTCTGAATGCGGAAGAGTTGGTTCCATTATACCTTTCTTAACTATTTGGACCAGTGGTCGCCTTCTCTGGGAAACTATACTGCCTGCTATTTTGTGAAACATGGTTGACTATGACATCCATCTCCTACGCTTCACTGAAGATACTGCCATTATTAGGTGGGGGTTCGTGGGTTGGGGGGGGTTGGCGTGGTTACTTTTTATATAATTGTTGATCTTGTTATGTCCAGATATTTAAGAAGAATTCTCCATATTTTTGTATCATTTAATTAATGATGATTGTATGATGCTTTGTAATATTATACATTATGAGATCTACTGTATCTTTATATAATATTTAATTGTATGTACCATAAGTGCCATTTATATGTATGATCTGGGGCTTAGTTTGTTCCTTTTTTAGAACGTTTTTTCCTCCAGTAGATGGTATTTTGTGATGGCGGGATTTCCTTATGATTTACACTTAATATTATCTTTCTTTGCATATTTGCATTATTGTCTTCCTCGCTATACGGTTTTATATTATATGCACTGCTCATGTCTTTGATTGGCTGTATATTATTACAACTACATAATGGGGATTCTCTTTGGACTCCTTTTTCTAACAATCATGGATTTTTTTCTTATTATGATGTCCCCCTCCCTCCCCTTTTATATTTTGCCTGTGAGCAGTTTAACGACCTGTTTAGACCCCACCATTATGGCCGCTTGCAGTGTCTCCGAGAACATGGCGCTGATCCTGAGCGCATGCGCGGTGTGCCCGGCATTGGTCGCGATGCTCCGGCCATCATACTGTGGGTCGCGCGCGTGTTGATGACGTCTAGCGGTGTTTCTTCACCACGCTCACTGATGGCGGCGGGTCATCGCGCGGTTACTATGCGGTTACACTGGGCATGCGCCGCTATTGATTAGCTACACCTGGAACGCTGCATTTATATATGGGTGCTTGAGGATAGATAGACACTTCCCCTTGAGAAAGCCGAGGCGAAACGCACGTCGGGGTTGAGCGCGGTATCCTCCCTGCATTTATATTCCCCTATGGGTAAGTGGCATGAGCAACATGGATATTTGGTATGATCCCAGAATTGATTGATATATTTCTCCGAGCCAGTAATTGTTTATATAAATTTTAGCATCATGCTATATACAGCACCCGGTCCTTTTTAGGTTCATAGAGACATTGTCTCTGCATAAGTTGCACAATACGTTTTGGTGCTTAGACTAAGTTTCATACTTGTAACATATGGTGCTTTGGCCTGCTGTCACTTTATATATAGGGATGCCTACCGTGTGCTACACTGGGATTATTCCTTGTATATCTACCTCTCTTATGTGTTTATAAATGTCTGATTTTGTTTTAAGATGTGTTAATAAAGATTTTTTCATTTTTCTTACATTTTTATTGTGGTTTATGGCTACTCTATTTCTTTCTTTATTTGTATGTTATTGGGAGTACTCCACTATTATCTTATTAGTCCTAATTTTTGGTGGGGGAACTATGATTGTTTTCGAACTGGTTCCTGACCACGTTTTATAGTTATGAAGGTTTTGAATTTGTCTTCAATTGTGTCCTCCTGCTATAAAACTCCACCCCAGCCTTCAGTCTGTGCTTGAGTATTCTGCCTTGCATCCAGCTCCTGACCGCTGATTGCTCCCTGGCTATATACCGGCTCCTGTGAACCTGTGTGGTGATCCTGCTGCTCTGCTCTGAGTTCCTGCTGCATACTCCAGTTTCCAGAACTCTTCTTCCTCTGCTGCTCGTGTTTCACTTCCATCTGCATTTGCTGGACATGTAAGCTGTTCCTGCTCTGCAAGAGCCTGAGACTATTTTCCTGGTCAAGCTAAGATAAGATTTGAACTGCCTTTTAATCTTATCTATCTGTGTCTGGACTAAAGGGCATGTCACACTAAGAGATATCGCTAGCAATATCGCTATAACTTGTGACGTTATAGCGATATTGCTAGCGATATCTCTGTGTCTGATACTTACCAGTGACCGGCTCCCCCGCTGGTTATCGCTGATCGCGCGAGAACGTTCAGGACTGTTTCTCGTCGTCAGCTTCCTGTGGCGCTTCCTGCTGTGAGGACGAGCGACGCGTGGAGCCGGGCGGGAGGACGCAGGATCGCCTGGTGTGACAGGTAAGTAGCGATCCCCGTCCCCAGCGATGTCGCTGGTGAGATCTGCCTATGTGGCAGCTCACTAGCGACCACTTAGAGATGTACCAGCGATCCTGACCACGTCATATCGCTGGTCAGGATCGCTGGTACATCGCTAAGTGTGACAGTACCTTAAGACAAGGATTTATTCATGCCAAGTATCCTCAAGAAATAACTGTGCTTCATAGACTTTTTGCTTGATTTCATCTTCCTCTAAAGTTCCTATAGACTGCTAAGCTGCTTCTTATATTTTCTCCAAGTGTTATGGACTTGAGTTTCTTTCTGCATCTGTTGTATCACCGTGTGTTAATATAGACTTTATCACTTATAAAGCTGTGTCCTGTAGTCATCTTGTTCCATGCACAGAGACTCCTGAGTTATCCCCTATAATTATTACAGGATACTCAAGCCATATAAAAAGGAGACTGCTGGAACAATGACTGCAGAAAGCAGACTAGAGCAGGTTTTTTCCATAATTAGATCACTGCAGAAAGATGTGGAAGGTCTACAAAAGAAGTTTGGAAGCTTTGAACAAGTGTTTGGACAGACTTTGCAGGACTTAAGCAACCGCATGGCAGCCCAGGAAAACAAACTTGCTGGCATAGAGTCCCAGTATGGACGGGCTTTTCAGGACATAAGCACGCAAATAGCTGCACAAGTAACTTTACCCGCTGGGCAACCGCCACCAGCTAGCCCACCCAAGTTGCCCCCATTCAGATTTAATGGTGATCGCGACAAATTTTGTGGCTTTGTGAATCAATGTATGCTATATTTTGATGTGCATGCCGACCGTTTTCCTACTGATCGATCCAAGGTATTGTGTGTAATAATGCTACTGACCTCACGAGCGCTCGCCTGGGCGAATCCAATGATTGAGTCTCGTGACCCACGGTTAAATAACTTGGATGATTTCTTGGCCGCTATGGCATTAATGTTTGATGACCCTAATCGCCGTGCAACCGCCGAATCTGCTTTGTTGTCTTTACGCCAGGCTAAACGTTCTGTTATTGAGTATGCCACTGAATTCAGGAGATTAGCGGTAGATACCAATTGGGACAGTTATGCACAATTGCCTATTTTTAAGAGGGGTCTGTCTAGTGTTGTAAAGGATGAACTAGCTCGCTCTGAGTCACCACAAGAGCTAGAGACATTTATACAGCATTGTGTGCGCATAGACATTCGCCTTACTGAGCGTAGGCAGGAGAAATTTGCTGCATATAACCGTATTTCTAACTTTTCCCTTCCTTCCAAAGAGCCTGCAGGTAAAACCTCTCGGGAGGGGGAGGAGGTGCCCATGCAAATTGATTCCGTTCAGAGGCGCAAGAGTAATGAGCGCCGGGAGCATCGCCTTCGTGAGAGTCTGTTTCTACTGCGGTCAGTCTGACCACTTTTTAATCAACTGTCCCAAGTGTCCTAAGCGGCCTAATAAGGTGCTAGCAGCAGTAGGAGAATATGACAACTGTGATGATGAATCTGACATCTCTGAATGTAGCCTGCCTCTAAACGCTGTATTTCATTCACTTTCTATGACTTCACCCCCCAAGGAGCTGAAGGAGAAGAACTCTCACTGTTCTCTCCCTATTAAGATCCTGTGTTCAGGAGAGTGGATTTCCAGTGCAGCTATGATTGACTCTGGTGCAGGTGGCAATTTCATGGATATCGCATTTGCCAAGGAACATGGTATTAAAATTCAGCAAAGAGCCTCTCCACTTACCATGGAAACAGTGGATGGGTCACCTTTAATCTCTGGGCCTGTGGATCAGGAGACCGTACCCCTTGAAATTTTGTTGGAGCCTAGTCATCAGGAGCAACTTTCTTTCTTGCTAATTTCTTCTCCTCATTTTCCTGTGATTTTAGGCATTCCTTGGTTGCGTTCTCAGAACCCAAGTATCAACTGGGAAACCAAGGAGATCATCTTTCCAACAAGGAGCAACGCAGCATTAACAGAAGCTGTCCCTGAGTCCATAGCCATAGAACCACATGTACAGGTATTTACTTTACCTTCAGCATATAAAGAGTTCTCTGACATCTGTGACAAGAAGAATGCAGATCAGCTTCCTCCACACAGGCATTATGACTGTCCCATTGAGCTGCTTCCTGGGGCAGCTATTCCTTTTGGTAACGTATACCCTTTGGCGGCACCTGAGCTTCAAGCCTTAAAGGAGTATATTGATGAAAATCTGGCCAAAGGCTTCATACGTCCTTCTTCCTCACCAGCAGGGGCACCTATATTTTTTGTAAAGAAGAAGGAAGGGACCCTGAGACCCTGTGTTGACTATCGGGAACTTAATAAGGTAACCATACAAAATCGTTACCCTTTGCCTCTGATTCCCGAATTACTGGAAAGAGTCCGCCATGCTAAAGTGTTCTCTAAACTAGATCTTCGTGGGGCTTATAATTTGGTGCGTATTCGTCTAGGGGATGAGTGGAAGACAGCATTCAGATGCCGGTATGGACACTTTGAATATCTTGTGATGCCCTTCGGCCTTTGTAACGCCCCTGCAACGTTTCAACACCTTGCTAACGACATTTTCAGAGATTTGTTGGACCAGTTTATGGTGATCTATTTGGACGATATACTAATCTTTTCTGACTCTCTACAGGAACATGAAATACATGTCAAGACTGTTTTAAGACGTCTGAAACAGAACCACCTGTATAATAAGCCGGAGAAATGCGAGTTCCATTGTTCTGAGATACAGTTCTTAGGGTATATCATCTCTCCCCAGGGGCTGAACATGGAATCCGGTAAGATTCAGGCTATCCTTGACTGGCCGGTACCCAAGAACGTTAAGGAGGTCCAACGTTTTATTGGTTTTGCAAATTTCTACAGACGCTTTATTTGAAATTTTTCTGATATTGTCCGTCCCATTACTTCCTTGACAAAGAAGGAAAAGCCCTTTAAGTGGTCATCACAGGCTCAAGAAGCTTTCAATCGGCTTAAGATCTGTTTCACCTCAGCACCACTGTTGATACACCCAGATCCAACACTTTCTTTCATTGTGGAGGTGGACGCTTCCGATAATGCTTTGGGGGCGATTCTCTCCCAAAGGACTGGAGAGAAGGGTCTGCTACATCCTTGTGCTTTCTTTTCCGGTAGACTAACCTCAGCAGAGAAGAATTACGACGTGGGAGACAAGGAATTGCTGGCCATTATTGCGGCTTTCAAAGAATGGAGACATCATCTGCAAGGAGCTGCACAACAGATCATAGTGCTAACTGACCATCGCAATTTAGAGTTCCTTAGATCCGCTAGATGTCTTTCTCCTCGTCAGGCTCGTTGGAACTTATTTTTAAACCAATTTAACTTTGTTATCTCGTACCGTCCAGGTTCTCGTAATGGGAAGGCTGATGCTTTATCCCGAATCCATGCTGCGGATTCCGTACCTGGAGCCCCGCCCAAGACCATTCTATCGGATGCCAATTTCATCGGAGTTATCCACGACCAGGACTTGTGGAAGGAGTGCAGGGAGGCTTATGACGGTGATGTATTTCTGGCCAACCCACCAGTGGATATTAATCTTGTCTTTAAGGGTGGCATGTGGTTCAGAGATCGACGTATCTACGTCCCTGAGGTCGTCCGTCTGCAGATCCTCAAGTTGGTACATGACTCCAAGTTGGCTGGTCACAGGGGGGTACAGAAGACACAAGAGTTCCTGAGCCGATTCTTCTGGTGGCCAACGTGCCTGAAGGATACCAAGGACTATGTGCTCTCTTGCGAGGTATGTGCTTGTTACAAGACTCCTCATGTGGCACCTACGGGTCTTCTACAACCATTACCTGTTCCATCTCGCCCTTGGGGGGTCTATATCAATGGACTTTATCGTGGAGCTGCCCACATCGGGGGGCATGAATACAATCATGGTGGTAGTTGATCGCCTGACCAAAGCTGCCCATTTTATTCTGTGCACCGGCCTACCCTCAGCTAAAGATACAGTGAACTTGGTTATACAGAATGTCTTTCGGTTACATGGGGTCCCGGATGAGATCATCTCTGACCGGGGAGTACAGATCACTTCAAGATTCTGGAAGGGGTTTTGCTCTGCACTCAATATTAAGGTCTGTCTCTCTTCCACTTACCATCCCCAGACTAATGGTCAGACTGAACGGACCAACCAGACGCTGGAACAATATCTAAGATGCTATGTCAGCCATCTCCAGGATGACTGGTTGGAGTTGCTGCCATTAGCTGAATTTTCATATAACAATTCTCAGAGCGCCTCCACTAAATTTACACCTTTCTTTGCCAATCTGGGTTATCATCCATGTATCTTACCTAGGTCGCCAATTAATTCTCCGGTTCTGGCAGTGGAGGAAAGACTGACTGCGTTGAGGCAAAATCTGGAAGTTCTGAAGGAATCCCTGACCACAGCTCAAGAATGTTATAAGAAATCGGCTGATAGATTCCGTAAACCTGCACCCATGTTCAAGGTAGGAGATTCCGTGTGGTTAGCAACTAAGAATCTGAAGTAAAACGTTCCTTCACAGAAACATGGACAGAAATTCATTGGCCCTTTCAAGATCAACGGTATTGTGAGCTCTGTGGCCTGCCGGCTGAAGCTGCCTAGGACTATGAAGGTACACCCAGTTTTTCATGTATCTTTACTAAAGCCTGTATCTCCTAATACCTTCCAGGGACGTGTTGTGCCACCTCCGCAGCCTGTGGTGATTGATGACCAAGAACAATTTGTGGTTGAGGAAATTATTGATTCCAGGATTCGCAGGAATCTGATAAGATGGCAGGGATATTCCCCTGAGGAAGACTCTTGGGAACCTGTGGAAAACATCAATGCCCAACAGAAGATTTCTCGTTTTCATCGGAGATTCCCTGAGAAACCAGGTCCAGGATCATCCTGAGGCCGCTTCTAAGGAGGGAGTAATGTCAGGACTCTGAACATTTTTACCTTTTTGCATTACTGCCCTTTTCCAAGATGGTGTCCTTGGTCTCATGTGCATTGTGTCCTCCTGCTATAAAACTCCACCCCAGCCTTCAGTCTGTGCTTGAGTATTCTGCCTTGCATCCAGCTCCTGACCGCTGATTGCTCCCTGGCTATATAACGGCTCCTGTGAACCTGTGTGGTAATCCTGCTGCTCTGCTCTGAGTTCCTGCTGCATACTCCAGTTTCCAGAACTCTTCTTCCTCTGCTGCTCGTGTTTCACTTCCATCTGCATTTGCTGGACATGTAAGCTGTTCCTGCTCTGCAAGAGCCTGAGACTATTTTCCTGGTCAAGCTAAGATAAGATTTGAACTGCCTTTTAAGCTTACCTATCTGTGTCTGGACTAAGACAAGGATTTATTCATGCCAAGTATCCACAAGAAATAACTGTGCTTCATAGACTTTTTGCTTGATTTCATCTTCCTCTAAAGTTCCTATAGACTGCTAAGCTGCTTCTTATATTTTCTCCAAGTGTTATGGACTTGAGTTTCTTTCTGCATCTGTTGTATCACCGTGTGTTAATATAGACTTTATCACTTATAAAGCTGTGTCCTGTAGTCATCTTGTTCCATGCACAGAGACTCCTGAGTTATCCCCTATAATTATTACAAAATCTATGTCTGCCAGGGTGCATTTCATCACTGACATCTGGACGAGCAAACATGGCCGGGGGCTTTACATCTCGCTAACTGGGCACTGGGTGACTCTGGTGGCTGTTGGGGCAGGTGGGCAAGGGCCTGCTCCACAAGTCTTGGAATGCCTAAGGCTTGCGGGACATACCTCTGTATCTAACACTTCCTTCACTGCTTCTGCCTCCTCCACCTCCTCTAGACCTGCACTTGCGCCATCAACCTCTCCTTTAATGAGACACATGTTCCAACAGTGCAGATAGAATCCCCCCACCTCTGTACTGTGCAGCCAGGCCTCACCGCAATCAGGCAGTATTTAAGTTAATATACCTTGGAGATCGCAGTCACACAGCTCAAGAGTTGTGGACAGCTTTCCTGGCTGAGTTTGAGCAATGGCTGTCTTCACTAAACCTGTATGCTATAACACTGCAAACCCGGTGGCGGTCCTATGCTGGGGCAACCTCACACATGTGCCTTGCATGGCTCATGTCCTCAACCTGGTGGCACAGCAATTTCTCTGCCATTATCCTAGCCTGGCTGCTCTGCTGCAGAAAGCACGATTTCTGTGTGCTTACTTCTACCGTTTGCACCCCGCAGGTAATAGACTTGTTTTGCTGCAGAGGTCTTTCGGCCTACCGGTTATTCGTTTGATATGCAATGTGCTGACACGATGGAATTCCACTCTGCACATGTTGCAGCGACCGTGGCAGCAACGACGAGCCATGGTGCAGTATGTCCTTTTGCATAGTCTGGACCAACACAGTACGGACGTGGTGCAAATCACGCTTGTGGGGTGGGCACAGATGAAGGACCTCTGCATCCTTCTGCACAGTTTCAAAATGGCTACTAAGATGGTTAGCGCTGATGATGCATCATTAGCATCACTATTCCGGTCATCTACATGCTGGAGCACACTTTGAATAGTCTGCGAGAGGAGGTGGTGGACCGAGAGGAAGAGTTGGAAGCAGAGGAGGATGCGGAAGGGTTACCAATATCTCTAAGTTCCAGACTGTCATTGCACAGGTGGGTGCCATGGTAGGGTGGCAGAATGGATTACAGTGATCAAGGGGGCTTATGGCACAAGAAAACCTGTTACTGAAAGTGCAGGGCCCTGTAGGTTTGGTTTTCTTTTTCCCTTAATAATAATGCCCTTCATTTAAAAACGTCATTTTGTGTTTAATTGTGTTATCTGTGTCTAATATTTAAATCTGTTTGGTGATCTGAAACATTTAAGAGTGACAAATATGCAAAACAATAGGAAATCAGGAAGGGGCAATCACTTTTTCACGCTACTGTATTTACAACAGTCTCTGTGTATCTTTTGTGATGTAAACAGGATAATTGCATAATTAAGTAAATAGTGTGGTATACAGTGGGAGAAATAAGTATTTGATCCCTTGCTGATTTTGCAAGTTTGCCCATTGACAAAGACATTAACAGTCTATAATTTTAAGGGTAGGTTAATTTTAACATTGAGAGATAGAATATCAAAAATAAAATCCAGAAAATCACATTGCATAAATTATGCAAATGCATTTGCATTTTGCAGTGAGAAATACCAACCATTAATAGTTCTGGCTACTACAGACCGGTTAGTAGCTGCTAATCAACTCATTACCTGCATTAAAGACAGCTGTCTTACATAGTCACATTTATAAAAGACTCCTGTCCACAGACTCAATTAATCAGTCAGAGTCTAACCTCTACAACATGGGCAAGACCAAAGAGCTTTCTAAGGATGTCAGGGACAAGATTGTAAGCAGGTTGCGGGATGCAGTGGCAGACAGAAGACAGAGCAAGGGTTAACAAATTTAACAGTTTTAATTTAACAGGGGTTTAATACCTCACAGGGAGATAAATGGTTAAAAGAGGGTTAAACAGTTCAATAACAAGCAATAGGCAAAGTTAATGAGCAATAAACAAGATAACGGCAGTTCTTTAAATCACTTATCATGTCAGAGGCTTCCCAGTCCACAACTGAAGCATTGAAGGCAGTGGCGACAACAATGGCTGGTGCGGTGCTGTTCCAGTGGGGTCCTGCAAACAACGGTCAATTTTGATGGCAGTAGTCGGTCTCGGCACCTTCCTCTTGGCGCTCGGTCCCTAGTCCATAAGTTGTTGTGGCCAAAACAAACAGGTTCGCAGCACTGACAGAGTCCAACGTGGAATGGCAAGGTAGGCCACAAATGTCTGTCCTGTACTCTGCTTTCTCTATGCGGCAAGTGCGCTGTATTCACAGTCATGGAGCGCACACAGCTGTACTCGGTTTGCACTGCTCTGCGCATCCACCGATACCAGTAAATCTCTCATGCAGTAAGTCTCTCACATAGCTGTCCCAGATCTGTGCTCTGACCCAACACGGGTGCTGCTGTTCGTCTATCAGTCTTGGGGAGCACACCTCAGGATCCTGCACCCAGTCCTCGCTCCTCCGCATGAGCACCTCACTCTGCACACACACTGTCTCACCGGAGCGCCCACTGAAGTTCTGCTGGAGCACGGGTCCGTGCTGCCTCTCTCGCTGAGTGCGCCGCACACCGGTCTCCGCCCTCGCTGCCAGCAGGGAACCGACCCTTTCTTCGCACGCTTTCTCCTCAATGCCTTGCTTAGCTACATCCCCTCTTCCTGAGTCATGGGGCCTGTCCTGTCCCCTACTCTTTCCCCAAGGAAACATGGGACGCAGCCTCAGCAGTTCGGGACCCAGCATGAATGGCCAATTCAGTCACCTGATCTCAACCCAATTGAGCATGCATTTCACTTGTTAAAGACTAAACTTCAGACAGAAAGGCCCACAAACAAACAGCAACTGAAAACCACCGCCCGCAGTGAAGGCCTGGCAGAGCATCAAAAAGGAGGAAACACAGCGTCTGGTGATGTCCATGAGTTCAAGACTTCAAGCAGTCACTGACAACAAAGGGTTTTCAACCAAGTACTAGAAATGAACATTTTATTTACAATTATTTAATCTGTCCATTTACTTTTGGTCCCTTTAAAAGCAGGGTGGCACATGTTAAGGAGCTGAAACTCCTAAACCCTTCATCCAATTTTAATGTGGATACCCTCAAATGAAAGCTGAAAGTCTGAACTTCAACTGCATCTGAATTGTTTTGTTTAAAATTCTTTGTGGTAATGTCTAGAACCAAAATTAGAAAAATGTTGTCTCTGTCCAAATATATATGGACCTAACTGAATGTGCATATAATTTGGTGCTGTGTGGACTCCACACTTCACGCTACAGGGCTGCTTTTCTGTCTCAGCCAGGCCCCGCTTATACTTGTGAGTTTCACACTGGTATTCAGCCAAGTAAACAATTTTGCTGGTAGGCCATAATAGGCTTCTGTAGCTGGCAAGCACAGAGGCCACTGTAAGGTTTCCTCACAATCCTGTCTTAGAGAGGACAGTGTGGTTAGAGAAGGAGCCCCCTGCTTCTGCCAATCAATTAAATTGATCTAGTGAGGTAATAGGTCAGGAAAATTACTTTATGCAACCCTGACCATTGCCTCAGGGTTTCAAGTGTATGTTACAGTTGACATCCGCAGTTGATTGTGCAAGACGAGATCTTGAACCAGCGCAGTGCAAGTGTCACAGCATAGAAGATCCAAGGGAGAATTGAAATAGACTCACCACTGTGCTCTCCATGCCACAAAGTGTCCTTCTTGGCATTAAGAGAAATGGCATGCTGATCTGAGCAGAGGGTTAAGCAGAAAGCAATTTGAGGGCAAAAAGGTAGTGTAGAGACATGAGAAATGTTTAGGGTCTAAGAAGTAAGGTTTCTCCTTGCGGAGAGTGACATGCCAGCTGTGGCTTGTCAAGGTAAGGAGACTTATTCGCCGTGCAATGCTCCTCTGGGAAAATAATATGCAAGAGGCAATTTGCATACGAGAAATGTTTAGTCAGTTTTCACTCTAATTTGTCACTTTAAGGTTTCCGGTGATAACTCCCCTTTATATACAATTGTTAAGCCTACAAAATCTTAAAATGCTCATCTTTGTTTGTGCTTTAGTTTTATCCAGTTATTACATTCTGAAACTTATGTAAATTTAATTTTAAACTTAAGAAATGGTAATGAGAAAATTGTGTGAAAAAAGTAGCCATGGCATTCACCCCATTTATCTTTTATGGAAACCTCATTACCTTGCACCTTGAGAGCACAATAAAGAACTTTGCAGAATGAAATGTGATTCATAAAAGAGATTCAATATATAGCTTCAAAAGTGATGACTACAGTTTTCACACATTTTAAGAAATGTAATTGAAATGCAAAGAAGCCACCCTTTAAAACCCCTTAGCGACAGAGCCAAATTTTAAAAATCTGACCAGTGTCACTTTATGTGGTAATAACTCTGGAACGCTTCAATAAATTCCATTGATTTTGAGACTGTTTTTTCATTGCATATTATACTTTATGATATTGATAAATTTAGGTTGATATGTTTTGTGTTTATTTATTAAAAGATATCAGAAATTAGACAATAATGTAAAAAAATTAGCAATTTTCAAACTTTGAATGATTATCCCTTTAAGGCCGGAGTCACACTAGAGAGGAATACGGATGAGTGAAAGGCGTTAAAAAAACGCATTGCACACGGACCAATGATTCTCTATGGGGCAGCTCCCATCAGCCGTATTTTTGTTCCATATTTTTTACGGGCCGAGCCAATCGCAGCATGCTGTGATTGTCAGCGTACTACGACCGTAGTATGACAATGCAAGTCTATGGGTGTGCAAAAACAACGCATTACACATGAACCACATGTGTGACTTGCAAGAAATACGCCAGACTTCTCCTGGTGACAGGAAATGGGCCAATCCATCATCAGGAAGCTTAGACATGCAAATTAGCTCAAAAAGCGCTCCAGACATCCAGGAAGTACGCCACCACGGAGTACAGCATGATGTCTAGCCACATTAATGTGGAGCTCTTAATTGTTTTGGTCCAGAAAAGGCCCGAACTTTGGGACCAACGGGATGCCTATTATTCAGACTGGGCTCGAAAAGAGCATGGAGGCGCATCTGTATGCACATGTTTCCAGACTTTGCCCAACGGCCACGTGAGAAGCAACAACAAATTCGTAAGTAATTGCCTTTTTTTACCAATCAGCTTAAAGGCCAGAATTGAGCTTTTTGAAAAGTAGCCCCTAAAATCCTTTACTGTGTATGTAGGTATCACTGTTTGCTAACAAAAAATTTAGCTAAAAAGCACCCCCCTACTAGGCCACATGACTATGTGAAATGTTAGGAAAGTTGCTTGGCACATTTCCCAAAGGTTAAATGACATTTTCCCTTCAAATTGCAGTTGAGGATGTGATGAGACGCTGGCGCAGCATCCAAGACCAGTACCGGCGGGAAAGACAGCAGAGGGACAGGAGTGGGGCAGCAGCACCGACCAAGCGGAAATACATATATTTTGACCGCTTGTCATTTTTGGCACCCAGTATGGATCTCAGACCGTAAGTACAGACATCACACCACATGACACATATGCTTTTTAGAATCAGATCTACATTTTTTTTGTACATTTCCTAACAGAACGCAGTTTAACCTCACAGAGAGGGAGACAAGGTCGGATACTGAGCCCACTATCGATCTGGACGGGGGATGTGAAGAGGTGGCTGGCCCATGTTCTGACCCGAGCTTTTGCAACCCCCAAGCTCCACCAGCACCAGGACCAGCATCAGGTTCTGGACTTGGTCTAGAACCAGCAGAGTCACCAGCAGCCAGCAACGTAGAAGACCCCGGCAATAGCAGCAGCCCTACTGGCCATTTTTAAGGGGTCCCCCAGCCTGCAGCCGTAGGCTGCCGTGGGAGACGGAGAAGAGACAACACTGCCTCTGATACCCGGAGGCATGTAGACACAGGTGTCCTAAATTACCTGTCCAGGGCTGCTCAGGATGAGGGTGAAGAGGCATATTCCCGAAGCCTGGCCCTGTACCTCCATTCCCTACCCTGTGAGGTGAGGCTATGTGTGCGAGGATCCATTCAGATCCTAATTGATGCATGCACACACCCCAATGAGCCATATGAGTTGTTTGAGTATCTTGAGAGGTGGCAGCTCTCAACCCGTAATTGTCTCTGCCTTGCCCGACAACCAGATGTGCATGCTCAATTAGGATCTGAAGTTCCGCCTGCACGTGTGCCTACACCTCCACCCATTCCCCCCCAAACCAACCTTGACAACAACAGGGCCAAATGGCAGCCTATTATCAACCTGCCCAATATGACCACTTGTACAGACCTGGTGTTGGAGGCTGGCCCCAACCTGGGTTTGGACGACATTGTCATATTGGGGTTTATGATGGACGTGGCTACAATCAGCCACAGGATTTGAATCACCATTATCCTTATGGTCTCTTTGGTGCGCAGTTACATGACCATGGCCACATATTCCCACAGGGCCAAGAACAACCACCCCAACAGGGTGATGGTCAAGATGGGCACCCCAACCCCCAACAAAGACATGAAGGCCTCCCGCCATCACCTCCGCCAAGCTACCAGCAGTTATAACAACAAAAAGTTGTTTATGATTTTGTGTTAGAAAAATATTTTTTCTTGTTACCTATTTGGGTGTCCAAATAATATAATGTTCTATACAGAAAAGGCTAAATGGCCAGGGCAATATCTGCCATATGACCAAAATATGGTCAACAGTATTCTAAGTTATTTTTTGCATTTATAAAAAATTTGAAAATGCAACTTTGGCTCTCTTCTTGAAATATTTTAGGCATTTCAATAAGTAAGTCAACTTTAGCCCATATAAACCAAACACACAAATCAGAGAACAGCAAAAAAATAGATTTATATACACACACATAAGAAGATCACAACATAGATACAGCCTGATCTTGCCAGGTAGAAGCACCATGAGGTGAAACAAAATACTGGGTGAACACATCATGTATGTTGAGTCCTGAGAGAGGACGCTGTAAAGGGAGCACATGTGGCCTAGGCCTATCCCTATTGTCCACTACACCTTAAGTCACATCAGATGAGGAGCAATCATGCAGTCTAGTGAAGTTATGGAGGACCACACAAGCTTTGATGACCTCATTGAAGTTGGCTTCACTCAGCTGAATGGTAGACTGGAGGACATGTCATTTGGCACAAAAAATGCCGAAGGCGCAGTCCACCTGTCTTCGGGCACGTGAAAGGCACACATTAAAAATCCTGTGCCGGTGGTCAAGGTTTCTGCGCGGGCATGGCCTCTTGACATGACTGGTCAATTGAAAGGCTTCATCCCCCACTAGGACATAAGGCACCGCTTCTTGATGTGAGCCTGGCAGCTGACATGGTGGTGGTAGGTCCAACTGGTTATTGCGCAGCCGCCGACCCATAATGGAAGAATTGAAGACTCGAGAGTCTCCAGTTCTTCCATAAGCCCCAATGTCTACAATTATAAACCTGTAGTTACTGTCAATCAGAGCCAACAAAACTACAGAAAAATATTGTTTATAATTATAGAATTGGGACCCTAAGTTCGGCGGCTTACGCACACGGATGTGCTTCCCATCCAGGGCTCCAATACAATTGGGGAATTGGCAGTGCAACTCAAATCCCCTGGCAATCCTCAAACAGTCTCCCATCTTGGGCTCTGGCATGACCAGATGATGAAGTCTGGACCAGATTTCAGAACATGTAGCACGAACGATGCCAGATATTATCGATCGCCCAATCAAAAACTCCAGATGGATAAGAAAGGCCAGTTGTGAAGAACCTACAATTAAACAAATGTAGATAGTGTATACATGAATACATGCTAAAGGATGCACACATTACATATAGATCATCAGAACAGTGTGTAAGTAAGAAGCTAGGCGAACAATACATATACACATGTACCACGGCTATGTAATGTGGAATAACACATCATAGTCTTCTAACTTTTAGAGCATATATTTGGTACCAATTCATAATGTTACTCGGCCAAAAAGGTGTTACTGAGTAAGAGAATTCTTTGGGAAACTAATCATCTACATACATTCTGTAGCTGAGGAATACATACCGTAACGTAAGGAGAAGCCGCTCCTCCGCAGAGATACATTTGCGCATCCGGGTGTCCTGGAAGGTGATCCCTGGGTGCACTGTCTCCAACAAAACATCAAAGGTAGAAACGGTCTTCTGACAATAGAGGAAAAACTTGTCGGGATGTGTCCTCAGAGCTGCATAAAGCCTGTGAAAATGGCCTTTATTGAGGCGTTGTCTGAAATGCGGATGCACCCACATTCGTCTCCTCCTCCTCGGATCCACAATCACTGGGTATGGCTGGCCAAAGCGCCGGGACAAAACCCAGTTGAACAGAACACGGTCAGTTGAGGTGAACTGAAGTGTGTTTGACATGTTTGCTACCAACCACCAAGACACCAACACAAGCACAGCACCAAAATGGGCAGACTGGAGGCTGCCACCTGATGTTGAGGCAATAAATAGGGTTGGTGCTGATGATCTAAATTATGTGCAGGCCTCAAAACCGTTAAATGTCCATTTTGCAAGGTTGCGGGAAAAAAACGTTATACGGATCACATACGGATTACATACGGATGCTAACATGAGAAAAATATGCGGCCACACTCTGACAACGGATGACATATGGATCACTATTTAGGGACCATTTATGCGTATTACGGCTGTACAATACGGTCCGTATTTTTCGACGTTGTGTGTGACTCCAGCCTAATTCAGATAGTCATACCATAGCAAAACATTAATAAATAATATTTACCACATGTCTGCTTTACATCAGCACCATTTGTAAAATGTTATTCTATTTTGTTAGCATTTTAGGAGGTTTACAAATGTAGCAGTATTTTTTCATTTTTTCATGGAAATTTACAAAATTATTTTTTTAGGGACCTATCCATGTTTGAAGTGACTTTAGGGGTCTTTAGGCAGACTCTATTTTCTTGTGCACTGCCATGGCAAACATCAGGACCACACAATCATGATCTCAGGGTGCTGATGGGAATAAAGAGGGAGAAGCCACACTCTTTTAAACATTTATATGATATAGTCACTATTGACAGCAGCATCTAATGGGTTAAACAGATATGGACAGTGACAACACTGATCATGGCTGACGCAGCAAGTTGTCAGCTATAGTGTACAGCCGACAGCTGCTGGATTGTCACCTGTATGGGGATGCTGTTCTCTTATATCTCAGGTCAGTTAAAAGACGTATTGACCGTCATTAAGGGGTTAAACGTCAAGCAAGTCAACACAGTCCCCCTGACTAATATTTCCCTTTTTTCATCTATTTTTTTTTTTAACCTCTGAAAAGCTATTTAGAAAGTGTGTTTACTAGAATCACCATTTCGAAAATGTCCTAATGAGAAAGATAAATCTGATCTTACAGATTATACATTTCTGCTATTTTCTTCCACTGAGAAGACATATGGTAAGTGGGATGTTTTTACTGTTTCATTTATTGCACACTTAATGTTTTATTAGCTGTTTACATACAATCACTTGACAACATATTTGTCATATGTGTTCATTTTCAGTCTACGACCATTAATCATTCAAAATAGTTTTAGATGTTTCCATTATTTCCCAAATAAATTCTAGAGAATCAGTAATAGGTAATAAAATTCAAAAGTACTACAAAAATTGAGCTTCACATTAAGGCCGGGGTCACACTGGCGAGGAATACGGCCGAGTGAGAGGCGCTAAATGCACGCATTAGACACGGACAAATGATTCTCTATGGGGTCACTCGCACCAGGCGTATATTTCTCATCCGTATCCTACGCTCCATGCCAATCGCAGCATGCTGCGATTGTCAGCATACTATGCCCGTAGCACGCCAATGCAAGTCTATGGGCGCGCAAAAAATACGGATTACACACGGACCAGACGTGTGACCTGCGAGCAATACGCAGGTTTTTTGGCTGTTGACAGGAAATGGGGCAATCCATCATCAGGAAGCCTAGACATGCAAATGAGCTCAAAAAGCACTCCAGACATCCAGGAAGTACGCCTCCACGGAGTACAGCAGCAGCATGGCGTCCACGTACATAAATGTTGAGATGCTCATTGTCCTGGTGCAGGAGCGTCCCGAAATCTGGGACCAACGCGATGCAAATTATGCAAACCGGGCAAGAAAGGAGGCGTCATGGAGGCGCATCTGTCGCCAGATGTACCATGACTTTTGTGACCGACCACGTGAGGAGCAGCATAAAATTCGTAAGTACAACGCAAAACATCAGTAACCTTAGCATGCAAGAAAAAAGGAATATAGAATCAGCACCCCCCTTCCTGTGCATGTACTTTTAGCCTCATTAGGTCGTTACATTTGGATGTGACACGTGGCTTCACACAGCCATAATTTGGGGTTAGGCCACAAGCTCCTCATCCTCCTAGACAAAACAATTATTAAGTGTAGCTAAAGGGACCCTGTGTATCTGCCCAATTACATATGCCACCATGGGTAGAAAGCACACCCCAGAAGGCCCCATGCCTAGACTACTGGTATAAAATGTGACCTCTCAAATATGTGAATTTGACAATATTTCCTGTCACATTGCAGTGGAAGATGTGATGAAACGCTGGCGAAGCATCCGGGACCAGTACCGCCGGGAACGCCAGCAGCGGTCCAGGAGTGGGGATGCTGGCTACGTTAAACGAAAATATATATATTACGACCGCCTCTCCTTCCTCGCCCCAATTCTGGATCTGAGACCGTAAGTTAGATACCTCACACCACATTACACAAATACTTTACAGGGCCAAAAATATTGATGTATTTTTGCCTCTGTTCTATTTCATAACAGAACTCAATCCAACCTTACGGATCGAGGAACGGCCTCAGAGGCAGAGCCCATAATAGATCCTGTAGGGCATGAGGTGGCTGGCCCATCTTCTCCCCCTACAAGAAGGATGGCAGAAGATGAGGCATCACAGGACAACCCAATGGCTGCCCAACACACAACACCACCAGGATGGTCTGCTGCTGCCCCATCACCCATCCTGGAAGAGCCGGGCAACTTGAGCAGCAGCCCAACTGGCCAGATCAGGGCCTCCCCACAGGCTGCTCTTACATCACGGCAAACAAGAAGAAGGCGCCAGGTCACTATTCAAGAGAGCAGGACCAATGTGGACACAGGGGTGCTCAATTATTTATCTAGAGTAACTACAGATGATGGGGAGGAGGCCTATGCACGTAGACTCACCCTTTATCTCCGTGCCCTTACCCGTGAGGTCAGGCTCCGTATTAGGGGATGTATTCAGATCCTGCTTGATGCAAGCACCCCCCCATACCCCATATGAGGTTTTCGAATATCTGGAGAGGTGGCAGCTCTCCCCCCCAAAATCTAATGCACATGAGACCATCCACACAGATGCTTGCTCAAGCAGGGTCCGAACAGCCCCTAATACGTGGGCCAACACCTCAACCCCTTCCTCCCACTACCCAACCTTCTATTCCGCAGCCCCAAATGTCAGCCTCTAGCCAACCCCACCAATATGGCCACTTGTACCCACCCAGTGTTGGAGGCTGGTCCCAACCTGGTTGGGGACGATCTGGCTATCTTGGTGGGTATGAGCCACGTGCCTACCACAGCCAACAAGATGCCCCTCATCATCATCATTACTCTGGCCAGTATCCCCAACAGTCCCAGGAGGCAGGACAATTCCAGCATCATGGGCAACAGTATGGCCCCACACAGGGCGATGTTGGCCAGTGTCCAGCAGCACCCACAGGCTGCTCTTCCACGTTCCCCTTCCCCAACCTATGAGGATTTATGAGTCTGATGGCCGGAGATGTCCAGTGCGGTTTAACTGGTGCTCCAAATAGAAAGGAAAAAGCAGGTGTTCTCCATCACCAAACTTTTTTACATAATTTAACATTCTAATTTTTTCACAATGTTTTCCAATCATATGAAAGAATCCATCATGACAGGCAAGGCTACCTCACGCCTTTCAGACAGATATTACATGTGTGTACAAAAGAGAATATTTCAACGCGCTATACTGTAAAATGAAAGGATGAAAATACACTACTCACTTGCTAATGCCTAGGAAAGGCGTGCTGGCCTTAGTGAAGTAGTCACCTTTTTTGCTAGCAATCTCTAGTAAAACAAATCAAGGCGACCAGCCTTCAGAATATCACGCTCTCTCTATGTCTTAACAAGTGAGTTTTGTTTTTTCATCCTTTCAAGTATAGCATGGTTAAATATTCTCTGTTCTACAGACAGGTAATATCTGTCTGAAAGCCGTGAGGTAGCCTTGCCTGTCAAGGTGGAATCTTTCTATGATTGGAGAACATTATGAAGAAATGTGAGTGTTATCTTTTAGCATTTATTTTGGTGATGAAGCTCACCTATTTTTTTCAAATCTAGTTTAATATTCTCATGCAGCAATGTTGTTATTGCCTAATCTTTTTTTGGGTTATGTTATGTAATGTTACTTTTCAAAAAAGTTAAAGAAGGCACAATGGGTCATTTTGCCCATTGCCAAAATGTTCTTATGGCAATATTATGTTTGCCTTTAAGAAAACAAAAAAAAAAGGCAAAACTAAAAATTTGTCTACTATAGTTAACGTCTCTGTGTGATTTTTCACAAACCCTCACAACATACTAACATACACATATGCAATGAAACAGTCATAGAATCATAAGGGGTTGAGTAATATATATTTAGACACACTTAAAGAAACAAATTATAACATAGACACAGCATGCTCTTGCCAAGAAGTTGCCCCCTCAGGTGAGATAAAGTAATTAG
Source organism: Dendrobates tinctorius (assembly GCF_039654945.1). Taxonomy (NCBI): domain Eukaryota; kingdom Metazoa; phylum Chordata; class Amphibia; order Anura; family Dendrobatidae; genus Dendrobates; species Dendrobates tinctorius. The sequence continues at coordinate 37,903,845 of NW_027361917.1, forward strand.
TGAAAATATCACGCACTTTAAGGCCAGAGAGCGGTCTACGTTGAGGGTTCATAGGTGGTCTCACCCTGCGCACATTGTCCGGCCTACGCACAACACCATCAGAGGAGGAACAATCATGTATCCTGGTAAAGTTAGGCACAACAACACAGGCTTTCACAACTTTATTCACATTTTGTTCACTCAACTGAATGGCAGACTGTAGTACCCGCCATTTGGCACAAAGAATCCCAAAGGAACACTCTACCAGTCGCCTAGCACGTGATAGGCGCAAGTTACAAATTCTGCGCCTGTGGTCAAGGTTGCGCCGGGGATATGGCCTCATGACATTGCGCGATAACAGAAAGGCCTCATCTGCCACAAGGACATAAGGGACTGTGTTGTGAGTTCATTTTTCCCTTCACTATTGAGGTCTGATGAACTCCCTCCTCTGGTGAAGGAAGGTAGTGAGGCTGATTATCAGACACCTGGGCAGCTAGATGATGACTGGGTGGCTGGAATTGAGGACTGGATATAAGGCTGCCGACGCCCTTCTTCCTGGCTGGCGATTTTCCTGCTGGATTCTTGGAGACCAGTCTGATTCCTGCTTCTCAAAGCTAAGTTTTTCTGCTCTGCTTTGTACTCTTCAGTTTTGTTTTGCCTTGTTTTTTTGGGAGTTCTGCCATCCCCGGCCGGGGGTGAGCTGAATTCCATTTTTGTCTCTGATCTGTTGATCTTTTGCTCTGTCTTCAGAATATACCTGAGTGCTGATATAGTCTTTTGAAGCCTAGCGACTTCAGGGCCTGTTTTTCCTATCAGTCGGTTGGCTCATTTTTATAGGGTTTTTGCGGATGGCAGACAGCAGCTTTCCTATCTTGTCCTATGTAGTTAGCTTGGGCCCCATCATTTGCTCAACCTATCTTTCTATCTGTGTTAGTGTTTTCATCTTGCTTCACCATCATTATATGTTGGGGGCTGCCTATTGCTTTGGGGTCTGCTCTGGGGCAGTTTAGTTTTTCCCCTTTCTGTCTTTAGGCTATATAGTTCTCCGGCTGTGATCGAGGGGTCTAGGGCACCGTAGGAACCCCCCACGGCTACTGCTAGTTGTTGTGGATAGGTTCAGGGGTCTGCAATCCGATAGTTGCCAACCTCCCTGGTTTTTCTGGACTTAGCTGGTATTTTGTTTTTTCCTCCTTCGGTGACTCATCATAACAGGACTGATTCTTCAGGGGAGCCTGGAAGCTGGCGTGGTGGTGGTAGATCCAACTGGTTGGTGCGTAGCCGCCGAGCCATTATGGAAGTTTTGAAGACTCTAGAGTCTCCCGTCCTTCCATAGGCCCCAATGTCACCAATTATAAACTTGTATTGAGAGTCTACTAGAGACGACAATACAACAGAAAAGTATTGTTTATAATTGAAGAATTGGGAGCCAGAGTTCGGCGGATTACGCACCCGGATATGTTTGCCATCCAGGGCCCCAATACAATTTTTAAACTGGCAGTCCTCCTCAAAGTCACTTGATATCCTCAACCAGTCTTCCATCCTGGGCTCGGGCATGACCACTTGATGGAGTCTTGTCCAGATTTCTGTACATGTAGACCTCACTATGCCTGAAATGGTTGATCTTCCAATGAGAAACTCATGGTGGAGGGCGGCATAAGACAGGCCAGTGGACAGGAAGCTGTAGAACAACATAAATTGATAAGTTTAGAATGCCTAAAGTCCAAAAACATCAGTTACATGCCGACCAAACTTGGGAGGAATTGAGATAGAATAACACACACATATTTGGTTCCACAATGACTAAGTGATATGCAGTACATATTAGAGCTAACATTCTGGTGTGTAAGTTGAAACATATTTGGAGTAAGATGAGGGCATAAAACTTTGTCCAAGAAAGCAAAAAAACATACTTTAGCACACACATTATGAACATAGAGAATGTGGTTGTGTAGTACATACCGTATTGTGAGTAGAAGTCGCTCCTCTGCAGATATCGCTTTGCGCATCCTTGTGTCCTGAATAGTGTTGAGCGATACCGTTCGATACCCAAAAATATCGTATCGGATGGTATCGCCCGATACGAAAAAAATATCGGGTATCGCCGATTCCGATACCGGAAGTCCCATTCAAGTCAATGGGACTTCCGGTATCGGAATTAAAAAAAGCCCTTTATTTCCTTGTTGGCTAATTCTACATAATTGAAAACAAATAAGAATCATGTAGAATGTATTGTGGGAGGTGGAGGAGACATTAAAAGCATAGTGGTTTATTCAAATCACATGGCATAGCATTAATTCCAATTTTTTTTTTCAGTACGTTCGGAGTTAAAAAGATATTGAATATGTTAACCTTTTTTATATTTTGTCAGATATGTATGTTTCACAACTTCCATGCTCTTCACGTTCTTTTGTACTTCTCCCACACTTTCTCCTTCATGATCCGCAGCAGTAGCATTTTTTTCATCAACTTTTTCTTCACCTTATTCATCTTCTTCTTCATCTTCTTCCCATTAATTTTTTTTTCCATTCTTCATATTCTTCTTATTCAGCTATTATCAATTTTAATATGCTATTTCTTCATCTTCTTCCTATTCTTCTTTGTCTTCATTTTCTTATGGTGACAGGCATTCCTGTAGTACTTATCTATAAAAGTTATAAGATTACACCTTACGTTCTGCCTGTCACTAAAGATTTACAACAGGATTTGTCCGCGTTCAGTTTGGCCTGCAGCAGCAGGCATTTTCCAGGGGCACCACGAGGAGGAACGGACTCACCCCCATTTACTGCTTAGTCTTCTTCTGCTTATAATTTTGATTTCTTCTATGCTGATTTTTAGTCTTATGCTTAATGTTCTTCTGCTTTCTGTTCTTCTGCTTTTGCTTCTTCTGCTTCTTGTTCTTCTGTCTTTTGTTCTGTATCTTGGTGGTTGTCTTCATGTTCTTTGTCCTCTTGGTCTTATTATTTAGGGTCATATTTCTGGTCTTCTTTGGTGTGGTCTTCAGGGTCATCGTCATCAGGGTCGTCGTCATGGAGATCAATAAGGATTACCAAAGACAATTTCAAAAAGCTTGATCTTGGAAATGTAGCAGAAGGTACAAGAAGGCTGAGAAACTGGCGAGAACCAGCAGACAGTGCTGGCACCCGGATGGGTAGCAGAAGGAACAAGAGCCAATGGCACTACCGAGGACCAACTGACGGTGCTGGACCACGGTTACTAAGCAGAAGGTACCTGTGCTAAAAAGAACTACCAAGGACCAGCTGACGGTGCTGGACCTTGGATACCGAGATGGAGGCACCTAGGCCAAAGGCTGTGGCGAGAACCAGCAGACAGTGCTGGCACCCGGATGGGTAGCAGAAGGAACAAGAGCCAATGGCACTACCGAGGACCAACTGACGGTGCTGGACCACGGTTACTAAGCAGAAGGTACCTGTGCTAAAAAGCACTACCAAGGATCAGCTGACGGTGCTGGACCTCGGATACCGAGATGGAGGCACCTAGGCCAAAGGCTGTGGCGAGAACCAGCAGACAGTGCTGGCACCCGGATGGGTAGCAGAAGGAACAAGAGCCAATGGCACTACCGAGGACCAACTGACGGTGCTGGACCACGGTTACTAAGCAGAAGGTACCTGTGCTAAAAAGCACTACCGAGGACCAGCTGACGGTGCTGGACCTCGGATACCGAGATGGAGGCACCTAGGCCAAAGGCTGTGGCGAGAACCAGCAGACAGTGCTGGAACCCGGGTGGGTAGCAGAAGGTACCCATTGAAAGCAAAGTAGCCAGGCCGCAAGCCGGCCGCAGTTACCGAAACTCACAGTCCTACAGGGGTCCATGTCCAATTGGCACTACGGATCCAGCCTTCAGTGCCAGTTCCCGCAGCCCACATAGGAGTCACCTAAACTGCAGGCACCGTAGAGTCGGCTAACCCGGCCGCAAGACGACAGGACAACGGATTGGTGGCATAGTGACCTTGACACTACCCGGAAACAGCAGGCGTGCTGGAACCAGGCTGGGCAACAGGGAGTCTCCGTGCCAAAGACACTGCCGAGCACCAACTGGCGTTGTTGGAGCCCAGGGCCTATTAGGAGCCAGGTGTAAAGCTGAGGTATTTTGACTTTGGAGGGAGCAGGACACTTTGCCCTCCACACAGCAGGGGATCAGCCGACGTTACCGACCCCCACTTTCACATGAACGAGTGTGTTTTTCTGTGTGGACAGCACTTCCGAGCACCAACTGGCGTTGTTGGAGCCCAGGGACAATCATGGTGCAGGCCGAGGCCTATTAGGAGCCAGATGTAAAGCTGAGGTATTTTGACTTTGGAGGGAGCAGGACACTTTGCCCTCCACGCAGCAGGGGATCAGCTGACATTACCGACCCCCACTTTCACATGAACGAGTGTGTTTTTCTGTGTGGACAGCACTTCCGAGCACCAACTAGCGTTGTTGGAGCCCAGGGAGAACCAGGGTGCAGGCCGAGGCCTACTTGGTGGCAGTTTTAGATTGTTTGTAGGCTACAACAGACTGTCAAAGTGCTCCAATTAGGCATCTGTCTCCACTCTGTTTCCAGGATTTCACGTGACTACCAACACCGCCAGTTTATGCATACAGTAGCCGTTTGCCCAATCCACACGTGTTCCTGTGTTACTGGTGTTCTGTAATGTCAGCAGATCCCCTGATGTTTGTCTGCCAATGTCTCCTGCTCTGTCCACATTCCCACCACTTGCAGTGGGAAGGTGGACAGCGCAGGAGACAGTGCCGGACACACATTGGGGGATCAGCTCACGTTACAGAACACCAGGAACACAGGAACAAGTGTGGAATGCGTGGACGGCAACTATGAGCAGGAACTGGCGGTGTTGGAGGTCAGGGGAAATACTAGAGACAGAGTGGAGACAGAGGCCAAATCAGAGAATGTTTAAATCTGAAGTAGTTACAATTTGGAGGCAGCAGCAGTTTGCCCTCCACACAGCAGGGGATCAGCTGACGTTACCGAACCCCACTTTCACATGAACGAGTGTGTTTTTCTGTGTGGACAGCACTTCCGAGCACCAACTGGCGTTGTTGGAGCCCAGGGACAATCATGGTGCAGGCCGAGGCCTATTAGGAGCCAGGTGTAAAGCTGAGGTATTTTGACTTTGGAGGGAGCAGGACACTTTGCCCTCCACACAGCAGGGGATCAGCTGACATTACCGACCCCCACTTTCACATGAACGAGTGTGTTTTTCTGTGTGGACAGCACTTCCGAGCACCAACTAGCGTTGTTGGAGCCCAGGGAGAACCAGGGTGCAGGCCGAGGCCTACTTGGTGGCAGTTTTAGATTGTTTGTAGGCTACAACAGACTGTCAACGTGCTCCAATTAGGCATCTGTCTCCACTCTGTTTCCAGGATTTCACGTGACTACCAACACCGCCAGTTTATGCGTACAGTAGCCGTCTGCCCAATCCACACGTGTTCCTGTGTTTCTGGTGTTCTGTAATGTCAGCAGATCCCCTGATGTTTGTCTGCCAATGTCTCCTGCTCTGTCCACATTCCCACCACTTGCAGTGGGAAGGTGGACAGCGCAGGAGACAGTACCGGACACACATTGGGGGATCAGCTCACGTTACAGAACACCAGGAACACAGGAACAAGTGTGGAATGCGTGGACGGCAACTGTGAGCAGGAACTGGCGGTGTTGGAGGTCAGGGGAAATACTAGAGACAGAGTGGAGACAGAGGCCAAATCAGAGAATGTTTAAATCTGAAGTAGTTACAATTTGGAGGCAGCAGCAGTTTGCCCTCCACACAGCAGGGGATCAGCTGACGTTACTGAACCCCACTTTCACATGAACGAGTGTGTTTTTCTGTGTGGACAGCACTTCCGAGCACCAACTGGCGTTGTTGTAGCCCAGGGACAATCATGGTGCAGGCCGAGGCCTATTAGGAGCCAGGTGTAAAGCTGAGGTATTTTGACTTTGGAGGGAGCAGGACACTTTGCCCTCCACACAGCAGGGGATCAGCCGACGTTACCGAACCCCACTTTCACATGAACGAGTGTGTTTTTCTGTGTGGATAGCACTTCCGAGCACCAACTGGCGTTGTTGGAGCCCAGGGACAATCATGGTGCAGGCCGAGGCCTATTAGGAGCCAGGTGTAAAGCTGTGGTATTTTGACTTTGGAGGGAGCAGGACACTTTGCCCTCCACACAGCAGGGGATCAGCTGACATTACCGACCCCCACTTTCACATGAAAGAGTGTGTTTTTCTGTGTGGACAGCACTTCCGAGCACCAACTAGCGTTGTTGGAGCCCAGGGAGAACCAGGGTGCAGGCCGAGGCCTACTTGGTGGCAGTTTTAGATTGTTTGTAGGCTACAACAGACTGTCAACGTGCTCCAATTAGGCATCTGTCTCCACTCTGTTTCCAGGATTTCACGTGACTACCAACACCGCCAGTTTATGCGTACAGTAGCCGTCTGCCCAATCCACACGTGTTCCTGTGTTACTGGTGTTCTGTAATGTCAGCAGATCCCCTGATGTTTGTCTGCCAATGTCTCCTGCTCTGTCCACATTCCCACCACTTGCAGTGGGAAGGTGGACAGCGCAGGAGACAGTGCCGGACACACATTGGTGGATCAGCTCACGTTACAGAACACCAGGAACACAGGAACAAGTGTGGAATGCGTGGACGGCAACTGTGAGCAGGAACTGGCGGTGTTGGAGGTCAGGGGAAATACTAGAGACAGAGTGGAGACAGAGGCCAAATCAGAGAATGTTTAAATCTGAAGTAGCTACAATTTGGAGGCAGCAGCAGTTTGCCCTCCACACAGCAGGGGATCAGCTGACGTTACCGAACCCCACTTTCACATGAACGAGTGTGTTTTTCTGTGTGGACAGCACTTCCGAGCACCAACTAGCGTTGTTGGAACCCAGGGACAATCATGGTGCAGGCCGAGGCCTACTAGGAGCCAGGTGTAAAGCTGAGGTATTTTGACTTTGGAGGGAGCAGGACACTTTGCCCTCCACACAGCAGGGGATCAGCTGACATTACCGACCCCCACTTTCACATGAATGAGTGTGTTTTTCTGTGTGGACAGCACTTCCGAGCACCAACTAGCGTTGTTGGAGCCCAGGGAGAACCAGGGTGCAGGCCGAGGCCTACTTGGTGGCAGTTTTAGATTGTTTGTAGGCTACAACAGACTGTCAACGTGCTCCAATTAGGCATCTGTCTCCACTCTGTTTCCAGGATTTCACGTGACTACCAACACCGCCAGTTTATGCGTACAGTAGCCGTCTGCCCAATCCACACATATTCCTGTGTTACTGGTGTTCTGTAATGTCAGCAGATCCCCTGATATTTGTCTGCCAATGTCTCCTGCTCTGTCCACATTCCCACCACTTGCAGTGGGAAGGTGGACAGCGCAGGAGACAGTGCCGGACACACATTGGGGGATCAGCTCACGTTACAGAACACCAGGAACACAGGAACAAGTGTGGAATGCGTGGACTGCAACTGTGAGCAGGAACTGGCGGTGTTGGAGGTCAGGGGAAATACTAGAGACAGAGTGGAGACAGAGGCCAAATCAGAGAATGTTTAAATCTGAAGTAGTTACAATTTGGAGGCAGCAGCAGTTTGCCCTCCACACAACAGGGGATCAGCTGACGTTACCGAACCCCACTTTCACATGAACGAGTGTGTTTTTCTGTGTGGACAGCACTTCCGAGCACCAACTAGCATTGTTGGAACCCAGGGACAATCATGGCGCAGGCCGAGGCCTACTAGGAGCCAGGTGTAAAGCTGAGGTATTTTGACTTTGGAGGGAGCAGGACACTTTGCCATCCACACAGCAGGGGATCAGCCGACGTTACCGAACCCCACTTTCACATGAACGAGTGTGTTTTTCTGTGTGGACAGCACTTCCGAGCACCAACTGGCGTTGTTGGAGCCCAGGGACAATCATGGTGCAGGCCGAGGCCTATTAGGAGCCAGGTGTAAAGCTGAGGTATTTTGACTTTGGAGGGAGCAGGACACTTTGCCCTCCACACAGCAGGGGATCAGCTGACATTACCGACCCCCACTTTCACATGAACGAGTGTGTTTTTCTGTGTGGACAGCACTTCCGAGCACCAACTAGCGTTGTTGGAGCCCAGGGAGAACCAGGGTGCAGGCCGAGGCCTACTTGGTGGCATTTTTAGATTGTTTGTAGGCTACAACAAACTGTCAACGTGCTCCAATTAGGCATCTGTCTCCACTCTGTTTCCAGGATTTCACGTGACTACCAACACCGCCAGTTTATGCATACAGTAGCCGTCTGCCCAATCCACACGTGTTCCTGTGTTTCTGGTGTTCTGTAATGTCAGCAGATCCCCTGATGTTTGTCTGCCAATGTCTCCTGCTCTGTCCACATTCCCACCACTTGCAGTGGGAAGGTGGACAGCGCAGGAGACAGTGCCGGACACACATTGGGGGATCAGCTCACGTTACAGAACACCAGGAACACAGGAACAAGTGTGGAATGCGTGGACGGCAACTGTGAGCAGGAACTGGCGGTGTTGGAGGTCAGGGGAAATACTAGAGACAGAGTGGAGACAGAGGCCAAATCAGAGAATGTTTAAATCTGAAGTAGTTACAATTTGGAGGCAGCAGCAGTTTGCCCTCCACACAGCAGGGGATCAGCTGACGTTACCGAACCCCACTTTCACATGAACGAGTGTGTTTTTCTGTGTGGACAGCACTTCCGAGCACCAACTAGCGTTGTTGGAACCCAGGGACAATCATGGTGCAGGCCGAGGCCTACTAGGAGCCAGGTGTAAAGCTGAGGTATTTTGACTTTGGAGGGAGCAGGACACTTTGCCCTCCACACAGCAGGGGATCAACCGACGTTACCGAACCCCACTTTCACATGAACGAGTGTGTTTTTCTGTGTGGACGGCACTTCCGAGCAACAACTGACGATGTTGGAGCCCAGGGATAGTCATTTTGTAGGCTGAGGCCTACTTGGAGGCAGTTTAAGATAAGACGTTGTTTGAATTTGGAGGCAGCAGCAGTTTGCCCTCCACACAGCAGGGGATCAGCTGACATTACTGACCCCCACTTTCACATGAACGAGTGTGTTTTTCTGTGTGGACAGCACTTCCGAGCACCAACTAGCGTTGTTGGAGCCCAGGGAGAACCAGGGTGCAGGCCGAGGCCTACTTGGTGGCAGTTTTAGATTGTTTGTAGGTTACAACAGACTGTCAACGTGCTCCAATTAAGGCATCTGTCTCCACTCTGTTTCCAGGATTTCACGTGACCACCAACACCGCCAGTTTATGCGTACAGTAGCCGTCTGCCCAATCCACACGTGTTCCTGTGTTACTGGGATTCTGTAATGTCAGCAGATCCCCTGATGTTTGTCTGCAACTGTCTCCTGCTCTGTCCACATTCCCACCGCTTGCAGTGGGAAGGTGGACAGCGCAGGAGACAGTGGCGGACGCACATTGGGGGATCTGCTGACGTAACAGAACCCCAGTAACACAGGAACATGTGTGGAATGCGTGGACGGCAACTGTGAGCAGGAACTGGCGGTGTTGGAGGTCAGGGGAATTACTAGAGACAGAGTGGAGACAGAGGCCAAATCAGAGAATGTTTAAATCTGAAGTAGCTAAAATTTGGAGGCAGCAGCAGTTTGCTCTCCACACAGCAGGGGATCAGCTGACGTTACCGAACCCCACTTTCACATGAACGAGTGTGTTTTTCTGTGTGGACAGCACTTCCGAGCACCAACTGGCGTTGTCGGAGCCCAGGGAAAATGAGGTAGTAGGCCGAGGCCTACTTGGAGCCAGGTGTAAATCTGAGGTTGTTTGACTGTGGAGGGAACAGGACACTTTGCGATACACACAGCAGGGGATCAGCTGACGTTACCGAACCCCACTTACACATGAGCGAGTGTTTTGTCTGTGCGGACAGCACTTCTGAGCACCAACTGGCGGTGTCGGAGCCCAGGGAAAATCAGGTAGTAGGCCGAGGCCTACTTGGAGCCAGGTGTAAATCTGAGGTTGTTTGACTGTGGAGGGAGCAGGACACTTTGCCATACACACAGCAGGGGATCAGCTGACGTTACCGAACCCCACTTACACATGAGCGAGTGTTTTGTCTGTGCGGACAGCACTTCTGAGCACCAACTGGCGGTGTCGGAGCCCAGGGAAAATCAGGTAGTAGGCCGAGGCCTACTTGGTGGCAGTTTGCGATTGTTTCTAGACTACTACTAACTGTCAACGTACTCCAATTAGGCCTCTGTCTTCACTCTGTTTCGAGTATTTCCTCTGGCTTCCAACCACGCCAGTTGCTGCTCTGAAATGCCGTCTGCACAACCCACACTTGTTCCTGTGTTACTGGGGTTCTGTAACAGCAGCTTTTCCCTAGAGGTGAGTCAGGCAATGTCTCCTGCTCTGTCCACATTTCCACTACAAGTAGTGGGAATGTAGACAAAGCAGGAGACATTGCCGTGCTCAACTCTGGAGATGAGCAGATGTTACAGGACCCAGGTACCACAGGAACAAGTGTGGAATGTGCAGACGGCACTTGAGAGCAGAAACAGGCGGTGTTGTAGGCCGGAGGAAATACTCAAAACAGAGTGGAGACAGAGGGCAAATCAGAGAACATATTAAATCAGAGGTAGTCAGAAGTTGTAGGCAGCAGGAGAGTTTGCCGTACACACAGCAGGGGATCAGCTGACGTTACCGAACTCCACTTACACATGAGCGAGTGTTTTGTCTGTGCGGACAGCACTTCTGAGCACCAACTGGCGTTGTCGGAGCCCAGGGAAAATCAGGTAGTAGGCCAAGGCCTACTTGGAGCCAGGTGTAAATCTGAGGTTGTTTGACTGTGGAGGGAGCAGGACACTTTGCCATACACACAGCAGGGGATCAGCTGACGTTACCAAACCCCACTTACACATGAGCGAGTGTTTTGTCTGTGCGGACAGCACTTCTGAGCACCAACTGGCGGTGTCGGAGCCCAGGGAAAATCAGGTAGTAGGCCGAGGCCTACTTGGTGGCAGTTTGCGATTGTTTCTAGACTACTACTAACTGTCAACGTACTCCAATTAGGCCTCTGTCTTCACTCTGTTTCTAGTATTTCCTCTGGCTTCCAACCACGCCAGTTGCTGCTCTGAAATGCCGTCTGCACAACCCACACTTGTTCCTGTGTTACTGGGGTTCTGTAACAGCAGCTTCTCCCTAGAGGTGAGTCAGGCCATGTCTCCTGCTCTGTCCACATTTCCACTACAAGTAGTGGGAATGTAGACAAAGCAGGAGACATTGCCGTGCTCAACTCTGGAGATGAGCAGATGTTACAGGACTCAGGTACCACAGGAACAAGTGTGGATTGTGCAGACGGCACTTGAGAGCAGAAACAGGCGGTGTTGTAGGCCGGAGGAAATACTCAAAACAGAGTGGAGACAGAGGGCAAATCAGAGAACATATTAAATCAGAGGTAGTCAGAAGTTGTAGGCAGCAGGAGAGTTTGCCGTACACACAGCAGGGGATCAGCAGACGTTACCGAACCCCACTTACACATGAGCGAGTGTTTTGTCTGTGCGGACAGCACTTCTGAGCACCAACTGGCGTTGTCGGAGCCCAGGGAAAATCATGTAGTAGGCCGAGGCCTACTTGGAGCCAGGTGTAAATCTGAGGTTGTTTGACTGTGGAGGGAGCCGGACACTTTGCCATACACACAGCAGGGGATCAGCTGACGTTACCAAACCCCACTTACACATGAGCGAGTGTTTTGTCTGTGCGGACAGCACTTCTGAGCACCAACTGGCGGTGTCGGAGCCCAGGGAAAATCAGGTAGTAGGCCGAGGCCTACTTGGTGGCAGTTTGCGATTGTTTCTAGACTACTACTAACTGTCAACGTACTCCAATTAGGCCTCTGTCTTCACTCTGCTTCGAGTATTTCCTCTGGCTTCCAACCATGCCAGTTGCTGCTCTGAAATGCCGTTTGCACAACCCACACTTGTTCCTGTGTTACTGGGGTTCTGTAACAGCAGCTTCTCCCTAGAGGTGAGTCAGGCCATGTCTCTTGCTCTGTCCACATTTCCACTACAAGTAGTGGGAATGTGGACAAAGCAGGAGACATTGCCGTGCTCAACTCTGGAGATGAGCAGATGTTACAGGACCCAGGTACCACAGGAACAAGTGTGGATTGTGCAGACGGCACTTGAGAGCAGAAACAGGCGGTGTGGTAGGCCGGAGGAAATACTCAAAACAGAGTGGAGACAGAGGGCAAATCAGAGAACATATTAAATCAGAGGTAGTCAGAAGTTGTAGGCAGCAGGAGAGTTTGCCGTACACACAGCAGGGGATCAGCTGACGTTACCGAACCCCACTTACACATGAGCGAGTGTTTTGTCTGTGCGGACAGCACTTCTGAGCACCAACTGGCGGTGTCGGAGCCCAGGGAAAATCAGGTAGTAGGCCGAGGCCTACTTGGTGCCAGTTTGCGATTGTTTCTAGACTACTACTAACTGTCAACGTACTCCAATTAGGCCTCTGTCTTCACTCTGTTTCGAGTATTTCCTCTGGCTTCCAACCACGCCAGTTGCTGCTCTGAAATGCCATCTGCACAACCCACACTTGTTCCTGTGTTACTGGGGTTCTGTAACAGCAGCTTCTCCCTAGAGGTGAGTCAGGCCATGTCTCTTGCTCTGTCCACATTTCCACTACAAGTAGTGGGAATGTAGACAAAGCAGGAGACATTGCCGTGCTCAACTCTGGAGATGAGCAGATGTTACAGGACCCAGGTACCACAGGAACAAGTGTGGATTGTGCAGACGGCACTTGAGAGCAGAAACAGGCGGTGTTGCAGGCCGGAGGAAATACTCAAAACAGAGTGGAGACAGAGGGCAAATCAGAGAACATATTAAATCAGAGGTAGTCAAAAGTTGTAGGCAGCAGGAGAGTTTGCCGTACACACAGCAGGGGATCAGCTGACATTACCGAACCCCACTTACACATGAGCGAGTGTTTTGTCTGTGTGGACAGCACTTCTGAGCAACAACGGGCATTGCTGTAGCCCAGGAAATAAAGTTCAGGTCATAGAAACATGAACACAACAGGAGACCTGGATCCTGTTGCCAGCCAATTATTTATTCTGGAAGAAGACTGGCAAATTCAGGTGAGATCCAGGCCTTGTTCATTTTCACAAAAGTAAGCCGGTCAACATTATAGGCGGATAGTCGCGTGCGACGGTCTGTTACCACACCACCTGCAGCACTAAAGACACGTTCCGATAATACACTGGCAGCAGGGCAAGCCAGCACCTCCAATGCATACTGGCTAAGCTCTGGCCATGTATCCAGCTTAGAGACCCAATACTTGAACGGGGAAGAGCCGTCTGGGAGAACACTAACAGGGCACGACAAGTAGTCTGTCACCATCTGACGGAAACGTTGCCTCCTGCTGACTGGAGCCGTCTGTGATGGTGTAGCCGTTTGTGGCGGTCCCACAAAACTTTTCCACATTTGGGCCATACTGGCCTTGCCTTGTCCTGCGGCACTGCCTCTGCTACCTCTTTGTGCAGAGCTTCCTCCACTGCCTCTACCCACATGGCTGCTTTGAAAAGCACTACCAGCAACACTTGTTTGGGGAATGGAGGACATGACGGCCTGCACAAGTGTTTCTTGGTACTCCCGCATTTTTCGCTCCCGGTTCAACTGTGGTATGAGGCTTTGTAAGTTGTCCCGGTAGCGAGGATCTAGGAGGGTGTACACCCAATAATCAGCCGTGTGGAGAATGTTGGCGATGCGGTGGTCATTTAACAAGCACTGCAGCATGAAATCAACCATGTGCTGCAGACTGCCAACTGGACCGGAAACGCTGTCCCCAGCTTGAGGCAGCATCTCTGCCTGCTCAGCATCACCCCACCCTCGCTGTACACACTGACTACTAGAGCCTTGTGTACCTCCCTCCTCTGGAGAGATGTGTTCCTCCTCCTCCATTGACTCCTCGTCATCCTCCTCACTAAGTGTCCCCTGCCTGGGCCTTTGTGTGGAAGCACGTTGCGCAGACTTGCCAGAAGCAGATGGCATTTCTGACTGCTCATCCTCGACCTCTTCAAAAACCTCCTCACTTAGTGCTTGTAAGGTTTTTTGAAGCAGACAGATGAGGGGGACAGTCATGCTGATTAGTGCATCATCTGCACTGGCCATCCGCGTGGAGTCATCAAAGGCACGCAAAACTTGGCAGATGTCCCTCATAGTGGCCCACTCAGTGGTGGTGAAGTGTGTCCAGCGCACAGTGCGACTTGTTTGCGCCTGATGCAGCTGGTACTCCATTACTGCTGCCTGCTGCTCACACAACCGCTCCAACATATGTAACGTTGAATTCCACCTGGTGGGGAGGTCACATATGATGCGATGTTCTGGCAGGCGGAATCGGCGTTGCAGAGATGCAATGCGCGATCTTGCCATGCTGGAACGCCGCAAGTGAGCACACTCTAGGCGAACCTTGTGCAGCAGTGCATCAAGATCTGGATAGTCCCTCAGAAAGCTCTGCATGACCAAATTGAGCACGTGTGCCAGACATGGTATGTGAGTGAGGTTGCCTAGGCCCAGAGCTGCCACTAGATTTCAGCCATTGTCACTCACTACCAAACCTGGCTGGAGATTCGCTGGCACAAACCACACATCGCTCTCCTGCTTGATGGCATTCCAGAGCTCCTGTGCTGTGTGGCTCCAATTCCCCAAAGAAATTAATTTAAGGATGGCCTGTTGACGTTTGGCCACACCTGTGCTCATATCTGGCCTAACAGATGATTCCGAGGAACTAGAGTAGGAGGAGGACTCAATATGTACAGACTGCATTCCTGCAATCCTTGGAGTTGGCAGAATACGTACAGAGCCACTCTCCAGATCTGTACCCGGCTCCACAACATTGACCCAATGGGCAGTGAGGGAAAGGTATCGTCCCTGTCCATGGCTACTGGTCCACGCATCGGTGGTCAGGTGGACCTTGCTACTGACGGCATTTAGTAGCGCATTTTTAGTTTTTCCCTCCACATGCTTTTGCAGGGCAGGAACAGCTTGCCTGCTGAAATAAAAGCGGCTGGGCACATTGTATTGTGCCAATGACATAAAGTTCCGGAAGGTGTCAGTCTCCACCAGCCTGAATGACAGCATCTCAAGGGCCAGTAGTTTGGCAATGCCGGCATTTAGAGCCAGTGCTCGGTGATGGTTTGCCGAGTATGGCCGCTTTTTCTCCCATGCCTGTGCTACCGATTGCTGGTGAGTGGCCTGGGAGTGTGCTGATGACTGCGAACGTGGTTCAGTGGGTGGAATTTCACTGGGTCTCTGGACAACAGTGGCAGTGGTTCTTCCATGGCGTTCCAGTGAGGAAGCCGAACCAGCTGTGTGTGAGCTGGAGGAAGAGGCCCCAACACGAGCTGAAGAGGTGGTAGGTGCTGCTGAAGGTTGGCCTACATCTTCAGTGTGTCTGTGTAACTCCACCTCGTGCTTGGTACGCACATGTTTCCACATATTTGTGGTATTGAGGTTGGTCACATTTTTCCCTCGTTTCACTTTCTGATGACACAGCTTGCATTTGACAAAGCAAATGTCATCTGCAACTGTGTCAAAAAAAGACCACGCACTGCAAGTCCTGGGAGCGCCCGTTTTGTGTTTTGGAAGAGGATTGCTCCTCACGGGTGCCAAAGTGGAGGCTACAGGCAACCAAGTCTGCCCCCGCCCTCTCCCTCCTCTTTTGGCCGTTTGGGGAATCTCTTCCTCAGAGCTGCTCCCACCACCTTCCTGTGGCTGACGCCATGATGGGTCAAGGACCTCATCATCTCCACTCCCCTCTTCAAGCACCGGCTGGTCCTGGGTTG
This sequence comes from Dendrobates tinctorius, assembly GCF_039654945.1. Taxonomy (NCBI): domain Eukaryota; kingdom Metazoa; phylum Chordata; class Amphibia; order Anura; family Dendrobatidae; genus Dendrobates; species Dendrobates tinctorius. The sequence continues at coordinate 37,919,661 of NW_027361917.1, forward strand.
TCTCACCAGCACCATACGCACCAGAAATTGGCAACTGAGTCTCATCATCATCTGATGCATACTGAGGTGTGCTGACCATAGGCACTGGCCCACCCGCCTCTTCAGATTCAGAGGGACAAAGCAGTTGCGCATCACTGCATACTCCCTCTTCTTCACGCTCTAGAATGCAGCTTGGCTGTCCACCTCTTTCCAAGCCAACAGATTCTGAGAACAGAAGTAAAGATTGAGATGGCTCCTGTCCAGGGCTCTCAGACTGCCTGGGCAATTTGGCAGGTGGTGAAGAGACAGATGGTTGCTCTTCAGTGCTCTGGCCTTGGGAGGATGCGGAAGTCATTGAAGTGGATGCATTAGCTGCCATCCATCCGACAACGGCTTCAATTTGTTCGTCACGCAGCAGTGGGGTACGGCGGGGTCCTACAAAGCTGCGCATGAAGGACTGTTGCCTGGTAAAAGTGGGGGATGCCGGGTCACTGGTGGCCGCAGCAGACACCGAATCCCCACGTCCTCTCCCTGCTGAATCCCCCCATCCTCTCCCTGCTGAAACTCCACGGCCACGACCACTTGCCTTACTCCCTGCCTTCTTCATCTTGCTAGATTGATAAAGATAGGCAGAAAAGTAAAAAAGGGGTGGCTTAGTGTTCTTATTCCTGAACACCTGCTAACCAGTATAAGAAACACTAATTTGGCTAAGAGTGTGTGTACTACACTTTAATATGATCTAATGTGGCCTAGACAACTGTAAAGTGGAGTGTTTGGTGAACTTTATTTCCTTTTTTTTGGGTGGGGGGAAAGGAAAGGATGTGACCAAAGTTTGAAAGCTATAGTATCACAAACTTTTTGGAGCGATTACAATGCAGGAAGCTAACCTACAATGCAATTGATGAGGCTCCAAAAAATAGGGTGATACTAGCCTGGCTGGCCCTGAAGGGCACAAGCCAGCAAAAAGGCTCCTCTATCTAATCCTATATAGTGTTTGCAACCAACCAATGACAATGGATGTGGTTGGAAGCACACTAATATAGGAGCAAAAATCTGGCTAAATTAGCTGCAAAAAAAGGACTATGTATGAGGCAGTGACGCACGCTGAGCGGACTACAGCTAGCGGTGGCTGTAGAACACACTGCAACGTGAGCTGCACTCACACACAGAGAGACCTATCAGACAGCCAAAAACAGTGTAGAGAAATGGGCTATAGCACTGAAAGGCTGCTGAAAGGCTCCGCTGTCCACTCCTTTAGTGTTTGCAACCAACGTATATGGATACGTATGGAAGCACACTATACAGGAGAAAAAAAAAGCAGCAATAAAAGAAAAATGTGTATGAGGCAGAGACACACGCTGGCCGGCCTACAAGCAGACGTGCCTGCAGGACACACTACACAGCGTGGGTCTGCACTCACACAGCCCTTGCAGACAGCTGTGAAAACAGTGCTGCTAGGGAAAAGCAAGCTACAGTGGTGGTTTATGTAGCCTGGGTTAAGCACTATATGTTTTGTGGAATCGCTATTTCTAACTGTCCCTCACAGTCTTCAACAGCAGCCTGTCCCTAACTGAATTCACAGCAGAGTGACCAGAAATGGCGGCTGCAGAGCTTTTTATAGTGCATCATGACATCATTTCAGCAGCCAATCACAGCCATGCCAGTAGTTAACATGCCTACATGCCTAACAGGATATGCCCACACTTCTGAGGATCGCCATTGGCTGAATCAAATTGAGCGGGCTCCTAGCATGATGGGAACTTCCGATTCCGGTATTCGATATGAAAAAAGTATCGGAACTAAGTATCGGAATTCCGATACAGCTAATATCGGCCGATACCCGATACTTGCGGTATCGGAATGCTCAACACTAGTCCTGAAAGGTTATCCCAGGGCGCACTGTCTTCAAGAGTCGATCAAATGTGGATATGCTCATGCGACAGTACTGGCAACATTTCTCAGGATGCTCCCGCAGAGAAGAATAGAGGCGGTGAAAATGACCTCTTGTGAGTCGTTGACTCAAAAGTGGATGGACCCATATGCGTCTCCTCCTCCGCGGATCCACTATCACAGGATATGGTTGCCCAAAGCGCCGTGACAAAAGCCAGTTAAAGAGAACCTGCTCAGTTGTATTGAATCTCAGACCCTCTGCCATGTTGCACAAAGAACACCAACACACCTCGTGAAAGCAAGCTCACAAATGGACAGTATGGAGGCAGCCACCTGTTTCTGAGTGTATAAATAGGGTGCAGGCTAATGATTTAAATAGTTAGCAGGCCTCAAAACCGTTAAATGTCTATTTTGCAAGGCTGCGAGAAAATCTCGCCATACGGATTGCATACGGATACCATACGGATTACATACGGATGCAGACATGCGCAAAATACGCGACCGCACCTGGCTTACGGATGACCTACGGATCACTATTTAGGGGTCATTCATCCGTATTACGCATGTAAACTACAGAGCGTATTTTGCGCTGGTTAGTGTGACTCCAGCCTAATAGTAAATCTCTCATTAAAACTGTTAAACTGCAAACATTTTTTTGTTGAGGGAAGTCACAATTTCATGTCATGGTCCTCATAGTAAGACTTTGAGGTTGTGCATGAGTCACTGCAATACTTCAATTTAGGCCTCAGTCAGAAGTTTATTTTTCACGCACTTGCTTTATCCATGGTTTTCACAGACATAACACTCACCCAAGCAAAGTATCATGGACATGCCAGTATTTGATAGGAGTCACAGATCAATATTACCCATGCAAGTCTATGGGTCCATGAAAATCACTGACGGCACATGGATGTCATTTATATGCAGTATATGAGATGTCCGTGATCAAAATAATGAATAAAAGGTTTGTATTTGTTTTATTTATTGTTACATACATGAAAATTACTGATGAAATACTAATGGTAAAAACTGACACACTGGCCAAACACTAATGAAAATTGGATAAAAAACACTGATGACGCACGGACTGTTTTTTTACATACGTGAAAAATCACTGCCATCTGAATTAACCCTTTCAGTGAATTTAGTATCAGTATCTTTCAATATTGAGCCATAGTCTAGAGTCAATTAGCTATAATTTAAAAGGAATAAATATCTTTATTATTTTTTAATTTTTCTAATTACACCTCCAGAACTTTCTACTGCATCTAATGGGTTTGACATGCTGCCCCATCCCTCATTAGGTTGTGCAGTTAACGCTGAACTCCCCCTCAAAAAGCTGCAGCTCCCCTCCTCTTCCCCCTCCCTCTTTCTCCCTGTTGGAATGGCACATAGCAGAGGTCTCTCTGCCTGCTTTTAATTCTACCCCACTCTTGCTTCTTCTTGGAGAATGTGGCTTGTGATCAACTAACTCAGCCTTTTTCTAAAAGCACATGATTCCTTTGTTTATCTCAGATTGAATATGATAACAGAATATTCATAGAAGCAGGAAACTTATATTTCTGTAAACTGCAGGGCTAGAGCTGTCCACAGGTGAGTTTTGAAGCTTTGGCACCCATCTGGAATCGAGAAAAGGGGTCCCCCCATCCACTAGCCCGCAGGTAGTTCATGGTTGGTATCGATAGAAATGGAATTTCGCAATAAGAAAATTATAACCCTGTCATCTCATTGCGAGGTTTCCACCCAGAGTTATGACCAATAGTAGTTTCCTAATAACTTTCTAAAGGGGGCATAACCGACCAACCTGTGAGGTCATCTAGGGGGAAGACTCTTAGTTTTGGGGAAAGGTATAAAGCTCAGAGGCCCAGACAAAGGGGGATAATTTGCCCGAGGTGCCATCTAGGAAGCTGTGCTGATAGACCATTTTCCTTTGGGGAAGGCGCCCCTCTCCCCTCCTCCACATGGTGTGCCATTGACTGAGATATGTAAGTTTCATATTTTAATCCATTTCATTTTGTAATTGTCTGTATATACTGTATCTTGTCTCGTTTGTAACATCTTTTATATTTTTGTAAACACTGCCTATATTTTCCAGAGTAGATCTATAAAAATGTACTAGTTTCATTTTCCTTGCTCTATAACAAATTGCCACGACCTCCTTGCTAAATTCACGTTACCTAATGGGTTGGCTCCTGACCCGATATTGATTTTAAAATAGAACGAGGAGCTGGTGGCAGCAAAGTGTTCTGGGATATTTGGGAGACTCTGCCAGTGATGGAACAGAGGTTTTATGTGCGTATTACCCACCTGAGACTGGGGACATACATACTGTCCTCCCTGCATTACTGCCCTATAGCCAGTACACGGCAAGGCAGCCTTTCTGGTGACTATTTATGCTAGGTGTAGTTCCCTGACTGACCTGAGGGTAAAGGGGGCACCAGAGAGCTGCAAGTTCCTAAATCGGAACTGGAACGTGGGATATAATAAATCCCTCACAATTGGGGACAACCTCACACTCCCAGTTCATGACAATTATATATAAGCATTAATGTAATTGTGTACAGCAGACTTATCACCTATGGGAAAGTATAACTGCTTTTTAAACTAATAGAATTTTCTATCAGTTTCCCCACTAATGTCTAAATCAAAAATAGTTGTAGAAGTACTGAACTGAGTGCTTATTCTCTCAGCTCTGATAAGCATTTTTCAACTATCCTGGGGGAGTTAAGAAAAACATGTGAGGTTCTTAAGGAAAGTCCATGGTCTCTACAGCAATAAAGCTACTTCCCACAAGAAACCCAAAAACCATGTATCAAAGCTTACAGGGAGCTTTTATAGATATAGAGTATTGCACCTAATTGAATGTCAAACTCACCAGGTGAGGTGGATCCTCCAAGCCCCAGGTCTGGGTGTGCATGCGGGCCAAAGGCATCAGTGCAGCAGATAGGTGATGTACATGGGACACAGACAGTTGAGGGATTGGAAAACATAGGCAGACAGGAGATGTCCAAAGAACTTCAGACAGACAGCTGAAGTGTTGGAAACCGCAGGCAGGTGGGTTGCTAGACTGCAGGCAGAGTAGTTTTTGGAAGCTGCAGGCAAGTGGGAGTCGTCCAGGAGACTGCAGACAGCAGCTGAGCACGTCAAGATGTACAGAGAAACTCAGTATAGTTACACTGAAGTCTTAATACAAAGATGCAGGTCTTGGTAAGCCTTACAGTTGTGTTCAATAGTTTACATACCTCAGCAGAATTTTTTCTTTCTAGGCCTTTTTTCGGAGAATATGAATGATAACACCAAAACTTTTCCTCCAATCATGGCTAGTGGTTAGGTGAAGCCATACATTGTCAAACTACTGTGTTTTATCTTTTTAAATCAATCATAATGTCAACTCAAAAAATCCAAATGACCCTGATCAAAAGTTCACATACCCTGGTGATTTTGGCCTGATAACATGCACAGAAGTTTACACAAATGGGTTTGAATGGCAACTAAAGGTAACATCCTCACCTGTTTGCTTGTCAATAGAGTTGAGAGACTTTGGTCAGATCGGGTTTCATGAAACAAAATTTGTTTCAGATGAAACTGGTCCGACTAGGGCAAAAAAAGTCGGAGTTTCGTCCGAAACCCGACCCCAATGCAAGTCAAAGGGAAATAAAAGTCGGCATTGAGCGCATGCGCAGCTTCAGATCTCGTGCCGAGATCTCAGGGGACGAGATCTCGGCACGAGATCTGAAGCTGCGCATGCGCCGTCCCCGGACCGGCGGCCATCTTGTCGGCATCCATGCTCCCGGAGGCCACCGCAACATGGCGGCGCCCAGCAAGGGGTGTGCGGGGGCCTCCGGGCTGCTAAGAAACGCCGGCGGAGCCGCCTCCCCTGCACCGGAGCACAGCCCGCTGCCACCACCGCACCGCAGAGCGCCGCCCGCTGCCACCACCGCAGAGCCCACCTGTCCCTGCCTCAGCTGCCCCTGCCTCAGCTGCCCCTGCCTCTGCTGCCCCAGCACAGCTGCCCCTGCCCACCTACCCCTGCCACAGCTGCCCCTGCCCCTGCCACAGATGCCCCTGCCCAGCTGCCCCTGCCCAGCTGCCCCTGCCACAGCTGCCCCTGCCCCAGCACAGCTGCCCCTGCCACAGCTGCCCCTGCCACAGCTGCCCCTGCCCCAGCACAGCTGCCCCTGCCCACCTGCCACAGCTGCCCCTGCCCACCTGCCCCTGCCCAGCTGCCCCTGCCCAGCTGCCCCTGCCACAGCTGCCCCTGCCACAGCTGCCCCTGCCACAGCACAGCTGCCCCTGCCCAGCTGCCCCAGCACAGCTGCCCCTGCCCCAGCACAGCTGCCCCTGCCACAGCTGCCCCTGCCACAGCTGCCCCTGCACAGCCCACCTGCCCCAGCCCCAGTGCAGCTGCCCCAGCACAGAGCCGCCGCCACCACACGAGCCTGGACCACTGAATGACCCCTGTGACTACTTCTCCACCTGTGCCGGATCCCTTCCCAGGTAAGCTGAATTCGGACTGTAAGACGGACCCCCATTTGACACATTATTATTTTTTTCCCTATTTTCCTTCTGAAAATAGGGGTGCGTCTTATGGTCCGGTGCGTCTTATAGTCCGAAAAATACGGTAATCATAATCATCTCACCTCACCAGATCAGCAGTAGGAATTCATATGTCTCAAAGATCCTATTTAGCCATACCCGTAATGTATAACATTATGGTGTGTAGTGCCATTTTTACCTTGCTTGTCCAATAAAAACTTTTTTACTTTTCTAAAAACTATGTTCTCGTACTTCTTTTGACCATTTTATTCTGTGTTGTTCTTACCTTTCTCTTTTAATTTGATCCAAATGGTCTGCCATTTACACATGCATCAACAGATATATAACACCACACCACACACACCACCATATTAAGTTATTATTTGAATAGGGATATATACTATCTGCTATACTCAGTATGTTTGCTCTCCGTAGCAGAAATTACAGTATATAGCCTAGGGTGGTCTGATTTTTGGCGTACAATTGATTCTCTCTAAGTCTCTACAGCACCTGGTGAATGGTCCTTCTATGAGAGGGTAGAAATGAAGAGAAAACCAGGATTTTATCCACATTAACCACCACACACAAGTTGAGGAGATCTATGAAGATGTCATTCATAAATTGTTTGAAACAGTTGGGGCATTACTGAGCCCAAAAGGCATAACACGGTATTCATAGTGACTGTCTCGGATGCTGAAAGCGGTTTTCCGCTCATCTCCTTCACACATGGGGATCCGATTATACTTTCCTCTCAGATTGAGATTGGCAACATTTTGGCACCTTTAAGGGTATATTTTCAAGTGGCATATTCCGAGCGCTTTGGACGCAGCGGACACCCGCCCCGCCCAAAGCACTGGCCACTTTGTACGCGCAGTGATTCCGCATGTGTTCATTGAACACATGCAGAATCACCGCATCCTATACTTAAAATGGTGCTATTTATCTTGCAGAGACTGTGCGTCTCTGCAAGATAAATAGACATGCTGCAGTCTATAAAGACACGCCGCATGTGCATATACGCAGGTTTGCCACCTGCGTCTTTGTACCCATAGTGGATATGGGATTTCATAAAATCCCATCCTCTAAGCTCTAACATCTAGAGGCTGTGAATTGGATGCTGCGGCTGTACGCAGCATCCAATCCGCAGCAAATGCGCCATGTGGAAACATATCCTAAGGCAATCAAACAATTCTGGAATCAATGGCAATGGATAATTGTTTTTTATCATAATCTGGTTGAAACCCCTATAATAGATACAAGGTTGGAGAGTTCCATCCTTTTTCTTAACAAAGAAAAAAGGTTCTCTTTGATGTACTCCTACATAGCTTGGGTCTCAACCTGAGACAGAGGGTAGATACGGTCTCAAGGATGTGAAGATCCCAGGAGCAGGTCAATTGGACAGTCGTACTGCCTGTGTGGAAGCGTCTGTGTACTACTATTAAATGGGTAGCAAACCCGGCAAGCTAGGTGGGGTCACAGAAGGTTGAACAGGATGTATAGGAACAAGGAACCTCCTGTGGCAGGACTGTCCCCAATGAAGGCCCTCACCAGATTTCCAGTCTAGAACAGATTTGTGGAGACAAAGGCAGGGCAGGTTCAGCAGCAGAGAAGGTGACGGGTTATGAAATACATAGAATGCAATGTTTCTCAGTATGCAGAATTGCTACCTGAAGTAGTAAAGTACACGACTTCAGAAAGAGCTTTTCAATCGACAGATGACACCATTAAGCGACTGTGAAAGCAGATGACAGGAATCTGGAACTGTTCTACCACGGCCTGTTGCATGAAGTTTCCAGCTGCACTGGAATCAAGGTAGGCAGTCTCAGAGAACAGGCAGTTACCACTTGTCAAAGACACAGATAGGGTCAGGAATTACTTTTGCCCAGGTTGCCAATCCAACAGACCCTAGGCTTGGAAGTTTCTCAGCTTTTCAGGGTAAGAGTGGATAAGGTGCTCTGGACTACCGTAGTAGTAGCATAAACCTTTGGCTTTGCAAAGTTCCTGTCATTGCTCGGCGAGCCTAAGGCAGTCCACCTGCATAAGCTCAGGAGAACTTGCAGAGACAGGTGGTTGGGGAATGAGTGGCCTCTGGAAGAAGGAGCCAGTTAGGGTGGTTTCCTTTCATGTGCCACTTCCCTGGCATGTTCCTGAAAACTTAGGTCAATGCCGGTAGCTCGTGAAATTAGATCATCCAAGGTTGTAGGTAAATCATGGCTGACCAGTTCACCTTTAATTTTCTCAGATAATCCCTCCCAGAAGGCAGCTAACAGTGCCTAATTGTACCAGCTGAGCTCAGATTACAAAATGCAGAACCGGATTGCAAACTGATCCAAAATCAGATTACCTTGTCAAAGTCTAAAGGTACTGTCACACTTAGCGATGCACCAGCGATCCCGACCAGCGATATGACGCTGTCAGGATCGCTGTTGCATCGCTAAGTGGTCGCTAGTGAACTGCCACACAGGCAGATCTCACCAGCGACATAGCAGGGGTTGGGAGTCACTACTTACCTGTCAGACGAGGCGATCCTGACGTCCTCCCGCCCGCATCCACGCATCGCTCGTCGGCACCACAGGAAGCCCAGCAGGAAGCTGACGACGAGAAACGGCCCAGGACGTTCTCGTGCGATCAGCGATAATCAGTGGGGGAGCCGGTCAGAGGTAAGTATCAGACATAGCGATATCGCTAGCAATATCGCTGCTAGGTCACTGAAACCAGTAACGTTACAGCGATATTGCTAGCGATATCGCTTAGTGTGACAGGCCCTTAAGGAGATGGGATGAGGCAGAGGTGACCTCCCGACTCATAAGTGACCTTGCAGAATACTCCTAGGAAGGCCAGTAGGTAAGAGATCACTGAATTTCCCTTTATTGCATAGAGGTTTGAGCCAAGTTAGAGCAGACGAGGACCAGATACAGGGATGTAAATTGCAGCTACCAAGGTGGTAGCAACTTGAGCTGGTGCTAGTACGGCGAATGCCGCAGGTGACAGAGAACTTAAATGGGTGTTAATCTACAGTAGATACGTCAGAACTTGATCCTACTGCTCATGTTGTCTGGTATACCTCAGAGAGCAGTGGGGTATTGGGGCCAGCACTGTCCATGGCGTGAGCAAACTGTAATGCTTGTAGATTGTGGACCCACTGTGTCACGGGCCGAGCTTACCCTGGAAGGGCATAACTAAGCAGCTACATGGTTTTCACTCTAGCCTCTGATAGTGAAGTCAGGCTTGTGTGGCAGGTAGTTGCCAGGTACCACTCCAGAGAAGTGTCCGGAACAAAAGTAGCTGACCCCATAGGTCAGAGAAATTGGTTCAGATAGAGTGTCGCAGACAGGATAGGACAGCCACTGGTGTGGGTTCAGACAGTGTGGCTCTGGATAGAAGACCGGACAGCCATGGGTACTGGTACAGGCTGTGCTGGAAAAAGGAAAAACCAGCTCACCTGAAGCAGCCTGTGGTGTGTGGAAGCACGGGACTCCTGTAGTCTCACGTGTCAGGAATGAAAAAAAAGAAAATTTGCTCCAGCTTCCCAATTGATCCAAAAAAGTTTTTTATTGTTTAAAAAAGAATCATATTAATAACAATTCACATGAATGGTGGCAGCAGCGCTACGCGTTTCGAACACAGACCGTGTTCTTTCTCAAAGCTGCATGGCACAGAGTACAAGATGACTTTATACGCAAAACCACCCAATGAAAACAATTGAAACAAATCATGTGACATGGTAATTAAAACCAAATGTGAAGAAATCCAATATAAAGCATAAAGAAACAAATTTACAAATATTCTACCTGCAGGAGAACACGTTCCGAGACGGAATATCCAAAATGCCTCCTGTGTTCTCAGCAGTTTCTTAATGTCGCCACCTCTTGGTGATGTCATCATTTTTTCTATGCCGATAATACTCAGAGATGCGGTATTCCTATGATGTTGGGAAATAAAATGTTTGGAGGCAAAGGATAGATTGCGGTTAGTACTGGCCGATGATATAATATCAGTAATGTGCTCCGATATCCTGATTTTTAGATTACGTGTTGTACACCCCACATGATTAAGATTGCAACTTGTACACCTAATCAAATAAATAACATTCCTGGAATTGCAATTAATGTATTGCTTTATTTTATGATTAGAATTGCCACTATCAGAGAAAGAATGACTAACAATGGAATGTGCAAAAGTTCTACATCTAACACTGCCGCAATGATAAAAACCTGGATAATGTAGCCAAGTGCGATTATATTTGACAGGATTTAAAAAACTTGATGAAATTATATTGCACAAAGTAATGGCTTTTTTTAGCTACAATGCGGCAACCTGAAGATAATATATAAGAAAGTGTTCATCTTCATACAAAATAGGTATATAGTCTGTGTGATATATTTAATCAAACCAAACTGAGGACTATATTGAATTGATAGTATTGGCTTCTGATTCAAAGTGTCACGGAAACGTGATCTAGACTCAATTAAATCAGAATGCTTTAATGAGGAGTGTATCATCAATGTATCTGCCATACCAGAACACAAGACAAAAAATGGATTACCCACTGTATATAGAAACATCTCCTCCCAATACAACATCACCAAGTTGGCATCAGAAGGTGAGTGCTTACTGCCCATTGATACTCCTCTACACTGGAGATAATACTTCTGGTCAAAACAAAAATAGTTATGGTTCATCAGAAAATGTCAAACTTGAATAACAAAGTGACATAAATCAGAAGCATAATTGCTATATTCCCGATGATCGTGTTCCATAGCTGTAATAATTACATCATGAAGTAATGAAGTATAAAACGCAGTGACATAACAACTGAGCCAGCAAAAGCTTTCTTGCCATTCAATATTAGAAAACTGCCCAATGACATCTTTGGAGTCACTAAGAAATCCTAGTCTAGATAGACATAATGGCTGCAGTAATGAATCCAGCCATTGGCTAAGATGCTCAGTAACTGAGCCAATTCCCGATATAATGGGACGCATGGGGGGTGGTGAGACCCCCTTATGAACCTTTGGCAAGGCATGCATGATGGGTAGTATAGGATAATTAACTTTCAAATAATCATACTGTGTTTCTGATAATACTCCCAATGCCAAGCTCTCATTAATTATTTCAAAAGTTTCCATCTTAAATCTCTGTGTGGGATCATTAGGTAACTTCATATACGTATCACTGTCTTAAAGTAAAGAATTTATTTGGTGACTATATGTGGTGGTATCCATGATTACCACCAATCCATCTTTATCGGCCATTTTGACAGTAATCCCAGAATTATCCTTGATTTCTTGAATTGCCTTAAACTGATCTGCATTAAGATTCATGCTTTTCTGATAATTATGACATACACTTTGGTCTAGATTTTTTTTAACTCACTTTCAACGACCATCTGAAAGCGATCCATGCTTTCAATTCTTGATTGTATGGGATAGAAACTAGGATTCTTGGTTAATAATCATTCAACTTGATTAACCACTTTTTGACTGAGATTATTTGAGGTGTCCAAATCCTGAAGATTCATGAAAGCCATCTGCTCATCAAATGTCAGATTGCAAAAAACATTTATGCAATCACCATAATCATCTATAGTAGAATCAGTAGAGGAAAAAAAGAAATGTCTTTTGACAGTTAAATTCCACACAAATTTATTAATATCTAAAAGAGTATGAAACAAATCAAATCTCTTATCAGGTGCAAAATTGAGTCCAAGAGACAACACTTGTAATTGTTGATTAGTAAATGTACAGCCAAATAAATTCAAGACATTGAGAACATTGTCAGATTTCATTTGGTCTTGCGATGGCGGGTTGCCATTCCTGTGAATGTTGGGGTGTTTACGATTCCCACGTCTCCTCTTCCATTTTTTGAATAATTAAGTGTATCCAAAGGTGTATCTATATAAATGGCCCACCCTGTATTATTATGTTATGCCTTCACATTATTGTAATTTTTTCAACCAATCCTTTGTTCTTCAGATCCTCAAAAATGTACATTGACAAGGTTCGCAGCCTGTACGGAAGAAGAATCAAAAGAATTTTCTTACATACAGCACATGGTGTGATGCAAGGACCTAAACGAATTCTTGTTAGAAGTCTAGATGAAGATGTCATTGCTTTCTGCACTATTAGACTATCCTTAATTGCAATTTGTGGGTTGCCTTTGGGACAGGGAAAAACTACAGGAAGCTTGATATAACTTCCATGGCCAAATCACTGGGAGCCAAAAATGTATTGGCCTGCCAGCCTGCCAGTTTTTCATGCCATAAGTATATCTGATTTTTTCTTTATTTAATTTTTCAATCTCGTTCAGGTCTGGGTCCAAGAATATGAGGGCTGACTCTGCATCATGCAGACTTAATTCAGTTTCTCATCCAGAGCCTCTCCTCTCCATTCTTCCACAGAGGATTGTGGTTTCTATGGTATCAACAGAGTTGGATGTGGAGATCCATAAAGCCAAGCCATGGGCCCCTTCTGTTACTGAGGGTTCTAAATTATTTGTGCCGGTGTACCTAAGATTGCTTCTGTTGCAGGATTTCCATGATTCCATCTTGAGTGGTTATCCATGTATAATGATATTAAGAATATTGTAAAACTTGCTCACAAGCTAAAGACCATCATAACCAGCTGGCTGGAGAATTGGCTCCACTGTCAATTCCAGAAATATTGTGGATTTCATTATTAATTTGTGTTTGCCTGGTGGGAAAACTGTTATTTGGGTGGTAGTTGACTAATTCAGTATACAAGTTCATGTTGTTCCACGAAATTGGGGATTGATTTTTCATTCTCCTCTGCTTACAACCCTGAGAACAATGGTCAGACAGTGAGGACAAATCAATCTCTGGAACAAATTTTAGGATGTTTCTTTGTGGCTCAGCAGGAAGACTGGTACTCATTTTTACCTCTTGCTGAGTTCGCCTTTAACAATGGATCCTCGCCCTTTTTCTTTGCCATTATGGGTTTCATCCTCATTTTTGTGAATTTTCTAGGATGAGTTCTGGGTGTCCTGGAGTAGACAGGTGGCCAGACAGAAACTTGGGGATGTCTGGGGAAAGGTTAAAAAAATATAGAGGTTCCTCAACTTCGTCAACAATGAAAGGCGGATAGGAAGCGTTTGGTGGGCTCATCCTCAAAATAGGGGGTAAGGTTTGATTATCTTCCAAAAATATTAACCTGAAAGTAACATCGGCAAAGTTAAATTTGTTAGCCAGAACAATATTCAGAATTGAGAGTCCTCAGAACAAGATTTTGGAGGTAGTCAATCTGGTTGCCTTCATAGTCCAAAGGCTCTTGTAAGAATTTCAGCTGAATTTTGCATTTTAGGGGTAAACATATGAAACTTGGCAGATATGTTTTATGAAGGTGACTGATTATTTTGAGCATTGTAGGCATCATCGTAAGTTATTCTGAGCTGCCATCTTTAAAAATGGTGAATGTTTTTCCCAGCACTATGCGCTCCTGAAGGATGATGATGGAACTTGATATTTAGAGTCAAGGATGATTTTTATTTTTAATTCAAAATAGAATACAACCGGTTTCGACTGCTAAGAGTCTTCCTCAGGTATAATGTCCTTCAGGAGCGCATATTGCTGGGAAAAACATTCACCAAGTGTTATAACCTATGAAAGCACTGTCCAGTGCTCTCACTAGTTCCCAGATCTTTGCAGCAAACTGAATAGAAAGAGGAATGGAGTGATCCAGGGACTAGATCTACATGCAGTATCTCAAGACACCAAATAGGTGAGTGTATTCACACTGAGCATATACCTTTGATAACTACTACACCTTCCCATTTTTCTCCCTATAATCCCCTCTTGTTTCATCTTTAAAAATGGACACCAAATACAATTTTTAGCTAGTAACTTTTGCATGTATGGTCCGATTTCATTTTTTTTATTTTAAAGATTTTTTTAAACTGAAAATGTTATACTGTGTACCACTGTATTTTTTCCACAATGCTATGGTTTTCTTGCAATCTGAAAAACATTAAAAAAAATTGTCATGAAGTAACTCTAAACTAGAAGTTAAGCTTTAATTGTGCAAATACATATTAAAAAGAATCAATGTTAATATTATTAAGGATACTCATTTGGAATCTATTTCACAGCCACTACATAGACAAAGAGCGCCTCCTGGAAAATCAGATTTAACACATTTACATAAAGCGGAACAAGACTTTTTGCACTTGCATCAAATGAGTTTTCTGTATTCTGAACCAGCAGGTGATTGAGTAATCCACTTTGGCTGCCAAGTAAATGAACTCCTGTCTTGTGTCCATACAAACATTTCCAAATTGGGTAGTTGTGAAGCCATTTTAATGGAAGTGCAGGATCTATGTCGTGACAGACCCCAATAGCATCCAATAAACCCCATTTACTATAAAGCTATCCATCAAATTCCTAAAAAGGTGTCCACCATTTTACTGGATAAAAATGGTCAGTATGCTGAACTATACTCCTCAGCAAATCAATTGAAACACCAAGAAAGAAAAGCCATAGAGTTTCAGTAATCACAGGCATCATAGACATGTGAATGCTATACAAATGTTAAGCATATTGAAACAAAATTTTCAAAACTTCTCAATTTATTCAGTATCAAGAATAAGCTGCAAAACATGCACTTACACGCTGTAGCATGCTATCAATAAGGTTATCAATAGGGATAAGCGTGCACTAAAATGCTCAGATGCTCGTTAAGGTACTGTCACACTTAAGGTACTGTCACACTTAACGATGTACCAGCGATCCCGACCAGCAATATGACGCGGTCAGGATCGCTGGTACATCGCTAAGTGATCGCTAGTGAGCTGCCACATAGGCAGATCTCACCAGCAACATCGCTGGGGACGGGGGTCGCTACTTACCTGTCACACCAGGCGATCCTGCGTCTTCCCGCCCGGCTCCACACGTCGCTCATCCTCACAGCAGGAAGCGCCGCAGGAAGCTGACGACGAGAAACAGTCCTGAACGTTCTCGCGCGATCAGCGATAACCAGCGGGGGAGCCGGTCGCAGGTAAGTATCAGACACAGCGATATCCCTAGCAATATCGCTATAACGTCACTAGTTATAGTGATATTGCTAGCGATATCTCTTAGTGTGACATGCCCTTTACTCAAACCGAGCAATTCCTAATGCTCGGATGTCAATGGGAAATCGGAGCATTTTTTCCAACAGACCCTACAAGGAGGTCTTGGGAGCAGTGAAAACGTTGAAATGGATGAAAATGAAAGTGCTGGAAGGAAAACAGCATGGGGAAGACCCCTGAAAACATCTCTGACTCCCAGAACGCTGCTAAAAACTCCACTTTAAGGACTTAGGCTGGTTTCACATTTGCGTTTTTTAGCGCTGGAAAAAAACGCATACCTGCGCATGCGTTTTTCCCCCTATATTTAACATGGGTGCGCATACCTGCGCGCTGGTAAGCGCATGTATGCGATTTTCATGCGCTGCGTTTTTTTGGGGTGTGCGTTGGTATTTTCCAGACGCAGCATGTTGCATTTTTTGGCCCTGCAAAAAAGCGCATGCGCACATATGCGCACGTTTTGCGCTAAAAATGGCCATTATAGCCTATGGATGCGCATATGTGCGCACTGGCATGCTCATGTATGCTTTTTTTGCATATGCGTTTTTTTTTTTAACCATGGAATTTAGGGGTTTGGGTTAGAGTTAGGGTTAGTTAAGGGGGTTTAGGGTTAGGGTTATGGTCAGGGTCAGGGTTAGGGTTGGGGTTTGGGTCAGGGTTAGGGTTAAGTATGGTTTGGTTAAGGGTTAGGGTCAGGGTTAGGGTCAGGATTAGGGTTAAGTATGGTTTTGTTAAGGGTTAGGGTCAGGGTTAGGGTTAGGGTTAGGGTTAGGGTCAGGGTTAGGGTTAGGGTTGGGGTCAGGGTTAGGGTTAGGGTCAGGGTTAGGGTTAAGTATGGTTTTGTTAAGGGTTAGGGTCAGGGTTAGGGTCAGGATTAGGGTTAAGTATGGTTTTGTTAAGGGTTAGGGTCAGGGTTAGGGTTAGGGTTAGGGTTAGGGTCAGGGTTAGGGTTAGGGTTAGGGTCAGGGTTAGGGTTAGGGTTAGGGTCAGGGTTAGGGTTAAGTATGGTTTTGTTAAGGGTTAGGGTCAGGGTTAGGGTTAGGGTTAGGGTTAGGGTCAGGGTTAGGGTTAGGGTCAGGGTTAGGGTTAGGGTTAGGGTCAGGGTTAGGGTTAGGGTTAGGGTTAGTTAGGGTTTAGGGTTTGGGTTAGGGTTAAGTATGATTTGGTTAAGGGTTAGGGTCAGGGTCAGGGTTAGGGTTAGGGTCAGGGTTAGGGTTAGGGTTAGGGTCAGGGTTAGGGTTAGTAAAGTCATGGTTTGGGTAGTGTGAGGGGCCACCTAAAAATGTTGGAAAAAAACGCAAACGCGGTAAAAACGCACTAAAAACGCATACAAACGCATAAAAACGCTGCGTTTTTTTCATGCATGCTCATAAAAATGCTTGAAAAAAACGCAGCAGTTGTATGCTTATGTATGCGTTTTTTCAATGCGTTTTTTTGCGGGAAAAACGCGCTGCAAAAAAAAGCAAGTGTGAAACTAGCCTAACAATAAAATATTTAAAATTGATGAGAAATTTGAGTTTACATGAAAAAAATGTTAAGAAACATTATTTCCTGTATAATGTCTTGTAGATAAAGCAAATTTTAAAAAGAATTACAAAAAAATAATTTACAGTATGCATGACAATAGTCAAATTTTTTGAACAAAAATATTTTGTAAACTGTACCAGGTCAAGCAGTTTTTCAAAATTTTAAAACACTATAATTTTGCACAAAGCAGGTTAAACTGTATGGATGACTAATTGAATGCAGGAAAAATGTTTGAACTTTTTTTCGTTTTATATGCCACCATAATGTAACACAAAGCACGCAACACTTTGGATGACAAATTCAATCCAGAAATTTTTTTGAAAGTAGATATTTTGAAAGTGTAGTTGATGTACTCCTACACTCAAAGGCTTTGCACTAGGTAAAAAAAAGGGTCATCCAATCATCATTAGACCCCTGAAGGACAACAACTGGTAGGCCTCACTACACTATTTGGAAAGTGTAGTTAATGTTCTTCTACACAATTTTTGGCCTTTTTGATTGTTTTTAACATATTGTCCTTGCTGTGTGTTTTTTTGCATTTTTTTGAGTAATCACTATATGGGTGATCGTGACCGCCATGCACAATGTTTTCTCCTTCTTTCATGCTAACATGTCTCTAGCCCTGGTCCTGGTTTGACTCCTTTTTTCTTTTGACCAGCCTAGGCTTTGTACTTTGCGTACTAGTTGCTTGATCCTGGCTCTTCTGTCTGCAGTCAGCAAGAACCCCAGTGGTGAAGGCTGCAGCCTCGGTTCGGGCTTTGGTGGCTCCGGGAGAGTGGACAGTTCCAGACCACAGGCTCTTGCTACCTCCGCTGTCGTGACAGCTTGGTCTGGCTCTGATATTCCTGTGCTCGCTCCCTCGAAAGTCACATGGGATTCTGCCATGGTTGTTGCCTTGTCGCCCACTAAGCATGTAATACTCTATGGATGATTAATTGAAACCAGAAACATTTTTTGTTGCTTTTTTGGAGCTTTATATACCACAAAAAATTTATCAGAACCCTCCTAATACTCTATGGATGACTAACTGAATCCAGAAAAATTTGTCTACACTTTTTTGGAGTGTTACATACCACCAAAATTTAACAGAAAACACGTAATGCTCTCTATGGATGACTAATTAAATCCAGAACATATTTTGAATGCTATTTGGGAGTGTTCTATACCACCAAAATTTTACAGAAAGCACATACCGTATATACTTGAGTATAAGCCGAGATTTTCAGCCCATTTTTTAAGGCTGAAAGTGCCCCTCTCGGCTTATACTTGAGTCATATACGCCAGGGGGTCGGTGTGGGTGGGGGAGCGCTGGTGTCAGATCAATCTTACCCCCTCCTGATGCAGTCTCTGCATCCCCTGCTTCTCCCAAGGTCTTTGGCATCTGTGTTCAGCGGTCATGTGGTACCGCTCATTAAAGCCATGAATATGCGCATATTCATGACTTTAATGAGCAGTACCACGTGACCTCTGAAGGAAAAGCTGCCGGAGAACGTGGGAGAAGTAGAGGCTGCAGAGACCACTCCAGGAGGGGGGTAAGTATATGCGATATTCAGCTGTCCCCATTCCACCGCCGCGCGCCGCTCTGTCCTCCGCGTCCTCTGGCTGTGACTTTCAGGTCAGAGAGCACGATGACATGGTTAGTGCATGCCCTCTGCCTGAACAGTCACTGAAGAGACCCGGAAGACAGAGTGGTGCACGGCGGTGGAACAGGGACAGGTGAATATCTCCAGTGCCGGGGCCTGAGCCAGCGGCAACACTAGCACCTGGCCCCCAGTGACGAGAGGTGAGTATGTCATTTTTTTTATTCGCAGCAGCATATGGGGCCATAACCTTTATGGAGCAGCATATAGGACATAATCTATGGAGCATTTTATGGGGCAGCATATGGGGCATGACCTATGGAGCATCTTATGGGGCATAATCTATGGAGCATCTTATTGAGCAGCATATGGGGCATAATCTATGGAGCATTTTATGGGGCATAATCTATGGAGCATTTTATGGGTCTTAATCTATGGAGCATCTTATGGGGCAGCATATGGGGCATAATCTAAGGAGCATCTTATGGGGCAGCATATGGGACATAATCTATAGAGCAGCATATGGGGCATAATTTATGGAGCATTTTATGGGGCAGCATATGGGGCATAATTTATGGGGTGTATTTTGTATGGAGCATCTTATGGGGCCATCATGAACTGTATGGAGCATTATATAGGGCTCCTGATTCAATATGGATATTCAAAAACATTTAACCTACTGATGTCTCAATTAATTTTACTTTTATTGGTATCTTTTTATTTTTGAAACTTACCAATAGCTGCTGCATTCTCCACCGTAGGCTTATACTCGAGTCAATAAGTTTTCCCAGTTTTTTGTGGTAAAATTAGAGGGGTTGGCTTATACTGTATATTGTGGGTGGCACCACAATAACACCCCGGCAGCAGGCGCGCTGTCTAGGTGTTATGTTTGACACCAATCTCTCCTTCACATCCCATATACAATCTCTTGCCCGCTCTTGCCACTTACACCTAAAGAACATCTCTAAAATCCGCCCTTTTCTCACCATGGTAATAACAAAACCCCTCACTGTTGCATTGATCCACTCCCACCTGGATTACTGCAACGCTTTATTAATTGGCCTCCCCGTTACTCTACTATCCCCTCTCCAGTCCATACTTAATGCAGCAGCTAGGATCATCTATGTGGCTAATCGGTACTCAGACGCGTCCGCTCTTCGCCAGTCCTTACATTGGCTGCCCATTCATTATAGGATCCAATTCAAAGTACTTGTTCTCACCCACAAAGCTCTCCACAGTGCAGCACCCCCCTACATCTCCTCCCTTGTTTCTGTCTATCGGCCTAACCGACTGCTGCGCTCTGCAAACGACTTTCGACTAACCTCTGCACTATTCCGTACCTCCCACTCCCGACTCCAAGACTTCTCCCGTGCTGCGCCAATCCTCTGGAATGCTCTACCCCAAGAAATTTGGACTATCCACAATTTGAATAGTTTCAGGCGCTCCCTCAAAACACATTTGTTCAGAGCAGCCTATCACGTTCACTAATCAAAGTCATTCTATGTGTAAGTGTGCATGTGTAGCCCATTCACTATCTCCATCCATCCCTCAGTCCTTCAAGATGGCTGGACCATCATTATGAATACACCATTGTAAATACACACCTGTACTTTGTATCTCCCCCACCTCATTGTAGATTGCAAGCTCTCACGAGCAGGGTTGTCTTATTTTGCTTTAATTATTGTATTGTTAACGTTGTTACTTATTATTGTTATTGTTAGCGTTGTTACCGCCGCTGCTGCTCTTTCATATGGGGGACTACACTTCTCTCATACCCCGAGATCAGACAATAGAGCAGGTGGAGGCGTTGGTCTGCTTCTATCACCAAAATGTACCTTTCAGGTTATCCCTCAACTACCCTCACTAGTCCTCCCTTCTTTTGAGGTCCATGCCGTCAGACTCTACACCCCCTTCTCCATGCGAGTGGTGGTAGTGTATCGTCCTCCCGGCCCCTCCCATCAGTTCCTGGATCATTTTGCCACTTGGCTTCCACATTTTCTCTCCTGTGACATCCCTACCCTCATCATGGGAGATTTCAACATCCCCATTGCTCTTCCCCTTTCCCCATCTGCTACTCACCTTTCATCTCTAACCTCCTCATTTGGCCTTTCGCAGCTTACTAATTCTCCAACGCATGAAGACAGAAACTCCCTCAACTTGGTCTTCTCTCGGCTGTCAGAAACACCGCACTGAACTTGCTCACTGAGCCAGTGCGCGTGTCCTGAGTAAAGAGAACTGTGCTCAACGATACCTGTGGAGCGGGCAGCAGCCGGGTAGATGCGTACTTCAGAGCCGCAGGACCTGAAGCACGTGACTACTGGGGGTGTGGCCTAAACTCCAGAGAGCTAGGAGCTGCAAGAAAACTCCTAGCAGGGTATGTTGTGAGTTCATTTTCCCCTTCATCACTGAGGTCTGGTGAACTCCCTATTCTGGTAAAGGAAGGTAATGAGCCTGATTATCAGGCACCTGAGTCTAATGAGGATGACTGGCTGAGTGGAGTCACGGACTGGATATAAGGCTGCCGACGCCCTTCTGCCCTGTGGGTGATTTCTCTGTGGACTTCTAGGACACCAGTCTGATTCCTGCTCCTCTAAAGATAAGTTTTTGTTTTGCCTGTTAGCATTTTTGTTTTGTTTTTTGTTTTCCTTGCTTTTCTGTATTCTGCCATTCCCTTCTGGGGTGAGCTGAATCTCCTTTTGACTGTAGCTCTGTCTTCAGAATATTCCTGAGTACTGACATAGCTTTTTTGAAGCCTAGCGTCTTCAGGGCCTTTTTCACTGTCAGTCTGTTGGCTCTTATTTTCATAGGGTTTTTCACGGATTGCAGACACCAGCCTTCCTGTCCTTTTCTATCTAGCTAGCTTGGGCCCCATCTTTGCTCAGTCTATCTTTCTGTCTGTGTTAGTGTTTTCATCTTGCTTCACCGTCATTATATGTTGGGGGCTGCCTATTGCTTTGGGGTCTGCTCTGGGGCAGTTTAGATTTCCCCTTTCTTTCTTTAGGCCTATTTAATTCTCCGGCTGTGATCGAGGGGTCTAGGGCATCGTAGGAACCCCCCACGGCTACTGCTAGTTGTGTTGATAGGTTCAGGGGTCTGCAATCCGATAGCTGCCAACTTCTCTGGTTTTCTGGACTTAGCTAGCATTTCTGTTTTTGCCTCCTACGGTGACTCAATCATAACAGAATCACCCGCCATACCGCAGATCCTAGGGTACTCAATAGCAGGAAAGAATTGTGTTTAAAAAAAAAAAAAAAAAAAAAAAAAAAAAGGTGTGTGTATATTCTTTCCTTCATATCTCTGAGGCCGTAGGGGGAATTTTTTTTTTCTCTCTCAATGGAGATAAAGCAATTGTCTGATCGTGTGGAGCAGCTCGCTGCGGAAGTGCGGGGAATTTCCGCCTACCTTGCTCGTTCGCATGCTGTTGAACCAAAGATCCCTACACCTGATGTATTTTTTGGGGATCGATCTAAATTTTTGAGTTTCAAAAACAATTGTCAATTATTTTTTGCCTTGAAGCCTAACTCGTCAGGGAGCTCCGCGCAGCAGGTTAAAATTGTCATCTCTTTGCTGCGTGGCGATCCCCAGGATTGGGCGTTTTCTTTGAAACCAGATGATCCTATTCTGACTAATGTCAACGCATTCTTTCAAGCTTTGGGGTTGTTGTATGACGAACCTAATGCTATTGATCAGGCTGAAAAGACCCTGTTGGCATTGAGCCAGGGTCGAGATTCTGCAGAGTTGTACTGTCAACAGTTCCGAAAGTGGGCGGTCCTTACTACCTGGAATGATAATGCCTTGGCTGCTCTCTTTCGGAAGGGTTTGTCAGAAGCCGTAAAAGATACTATGGTGGGATTTCCTGTTCCCTCTGGTCTGGACGATTCTATGTCATTAGCCATTCAGGTTGATCGGCGTTTACGTGAACGCAGGATTGCACGAGAGGTGTTGCCACCGGTTGAACAGACGTCTGAACCTATGCAATGTGATAGAGTTTTGTCTAAGGCGCAACGTCAGGAGTTCAGAAGGCGTAATAAGCTGTGTTTTTTCTGTGGAGATGCCTCGCATATTATTTCTGTTTGTCCTAAATGAGAGAAATGCTTTGCACACACGTTTTCTGTTGGTGGTGTTCAACCTAAGTTTCTTCTGGCAATTACTCTGATCTGCTCCCTGTCCACATTTTCCACCAAGGCTTTTGTGGATTCGGGAGCAGCGCTAAACCTAATGGACTTGGATTTTGCTAAACATTGTGGATTTCCGATGACACCTCTGCAGACGCCTATCCCTTTGAGGGGGATTGATGATACTCCTTTGGCTAAAAATAAACCTCAGTTTTGGACCCAGGTGGTCATGCGGGTCGCCCCAGACCATCAAGAAAATTGCAGATTTTTGGTATTGCATGGTCTGCATGATGCCATTGTTCTGGGGTTTCCCTGGTTGCAAATTCATAATCCAGTTTTGGATTGGAAATCTGTGTCTGTGGTGAGTTGGGGTTGTCGGTGTGCCTTTAGAGAGGCTCCGGTTTTTTCCACCTCTCCTCAGTCGCATGATGTTCCTGACTATTTGGCGGACTTTTATGATGTATTTAGTGAGAATGAGTCTGCTTCCTTGCCTCCTCATAGGAGTTATGACTGTGCAATTGAACTAAGCCCAGGGTGTAAATTTCCCAAGGGTCGGCTCTTCAATTTATCTGTACCCGAGCACGAGGCTATGCGGTCCTATATTAAGGAGGCGTTGGAGAAGGGTCATATTAGACCATCCTCTTCACCCTTAGGTGCCGTTTTTTTTTTGTGGCCAAAAAGGATGGTTCTTTAAGGCCTTGTATTGATTATCGTGCCCTCAATAAAATTACTATTAAATATCAGTATCCGTTACCCCTGATTTCGGATCTATTCTCTAGAGTTAGAGGTGCTTGCTGGTTTACCAAGCTTGACCTCAGGGGGGCGTATAATCTTATCCGCATTAAGCAGGGGGATGAATGGAAGACGGCGTTTAATACTCCGGAGGGACATTTTGAGTACCTGGTGATGCCTTTTGGGCTCACTAATGCCCCTTCTGTCTTCCAGTGCTTCATGAACGATATTTTCCGAGATTTTGTCGATAAATTTTTGATTATCTATCTGGATGATATTTTGATCTTCTCCAAGGATTGGGATTCTCATGTGGAACATATTCGGACTGTGTTCCGGATCTTGAGGGAGAATTCCCTGTATGTCAAAGGATTGAAATGCCTTTTTGGAGTACAGAGGATTTCATTTTTGGGATTTATTTTGTCTCCGTCAACTATTGAAATGGACCCGGCCAAGGTACAGGCCATTTATGATTGGGTTCAGCCCACTTCTTTGAAGGCCCTTCAGAAGTTTTTGGGTTTTGCTAATTTTTATCGGAAATTTATAGCAAAATTTTCTAGTATTGCCAAGTCATTGACTGATCTGACTAAGAAGGGTGCTGATGTGTTGAATTGGTCTCCTGAGGCTGTTGCTTCCTTTCAGGAGCTGAAGCGAAGATTTACCTCCGCCCCGGTTTTGCGGCAACCTGATGTCTCACTCCCGTTCCAGGTAGAGGTGGATGCTTCTGAGATTGGTGCAGGAGCTGTTTTGTCCCAAAAGGATCCTGTAACATCTAAAATGAATCCCTGTGCTTTCTTTTCCTGAAAGTTCTCTCCATCTGAACGTAACTATGATGTGGGGAATCAGGAACTGTTGGCCATGAAATGGGCATTTGAGGAGTGGAGACATTGGTTGGAGGGAGCTAAACATCAAGTTGTGGTCCTCACTGACCACAAGAATTTGATTTACCTAGAGTCGGCTAAACGCTTGAACCCTAGACAGGCTAGGTGGGCCTTGTTTTTTACACGTTTTGATTTTGTGGTCTCTTTTCTTCCTGGAACTAAGAATGTCAAGGCAGACGCCCTCTCTAGGAGTTTCTTTGCTGATTCTCCTGTGGTGACCAAGCCTGCTACCATCTTAGGCGAAGGGGTAGTTCTTTCTGCCATCTCGCCTGATTGGAGACTTGCTCTGCAAGAGTTCCAGGAGGACAAACCTGAGCGTTGTCCCAGTGGAAAGTTGTATGTTCCTGACCAGTGGAAGAAGAGAGTGATGTCTGAAGTTCATTGCTCTGCATTGGCTGGTCATCCAGGTATTTTTGGTACTAGAGATCTGATGAGTCGCTCTTTTTGGTGGCCCACCTTGTCTCATGATGTCAGGAATTTTGTGCAGTCCTGTGGGACTTGCTCCCGGTCTAAATCTTGTTCTCGCTCTAGTGGGTTGTTGATGCCTTTGCCGGTCCCCAGGAGGCCATGGACCCATATTTCAATGGATTTCATCTCTGATATGCCGGTCTCTCAAAGAATGACTGTTATTTGGGTGATTTGTGATAGGTTCTCTAAGATGGTTCATCTTGTACCACTCCCTAAGTTGCCATCTTCCTCTGAGTTGGTGCCCCTGTTTTTGCAACAGGTGGTTCGCTTACACGGGAATCCAGAGAACATTGTATCTGACAGAGGAGTTCAGTTTGTGTCTAGATTTTGGAGGACCTTCTGTTCCAAGCTGGGAATTCAGTTGTCCTTCTCCTCTGCTTTTCACCCTCAGACCAATGGGCAGACAGAGAGAACAAACCAGACCTTGGAGTCGTATTTGAGATGTTTTATTTCCGCTGATCAGGATGATTGGGTTTCATTTTTGCCCTTGGCCGAATTTGCTTTGAATAATAGAGCTAGTTCTGCCACTTTGATGTCACCTTTTTTTGTAACTTTGGGTTTCAGCCTCGATTTTCTTCAGGGCAGGTGGAGCCTTCTGCCTGCCCAGGTGTTGACACTGTGGTGGAGAGAATGCACCAGATCTGGGACCAAGTGGTGGATAAGTTATCTCTCTCCCAGGAAAAGGCCCAGCGGTTTTCCAATCGACATAGGACCATTGGTCCCCAGTTTAAGATTGGTGATATGGTGTGATTATCATAAAAAAATATTGCTATGAAGGTGACTTCTCCTAAGTTTAAGCCTAGATTTAATAGATCTTACAAGATTTTGGAGATTATTAATCCGGTCTCTTTTCGTTTGGCTCTTCCTGTCACATTTAAAATCCATAATGTGTTCCATAAGTCCTTGTTGAAGAGGTTTGTTGAACCAGTTGTTCCTGGGGTGGCACCTCCAGACCCTGTATTGGTTGAAGGTAACATGGAATATGAGGTAGAGAAAATACTGGATTCCTGTCTGGCTAGACGGAGACTCCAGTATTTGGTTAAGTGGAAGGGTTATGGTCAGGAGGATAATTCCTGGGTCTCTGCCTCTGATATTCATGCCAAAAGATTGGTGCGTGCATTTCATCGGGCTCACCCTGATTGCCCTGGTGGCGTGGTTGAGGGTTCGGTGACCCCTCCTCAAGGGGGAGGTACTGTTGTGAGTTCATTTTCCCCTTCGTCACTGAGGTCTGGTGAACTCCCTATTCTGGTAAAGGAAGGTAATGAGCCTGATTATCAGGCACCTGAGTCTAATGAGGATGACTGGCTGAGTGGAGTCACGGACTGGATATCAGGCTGCCGATGCCCTTCTGCCCTGCGGGTGATTTCTCTGTGGACTTCTAGGACACCAGTCTGATTCCTGCTCCTCTAAAGCTAAGTTTTCTGTTTTGCCTGTTAGCATTTTTGTTTTGTTATTTTGTTTTCCTTGCTTTTCTGTATTCTGCCATTCCCTTCTGGGGTGAGCTGAATCTCCTTTTGACTGTAGCTCTGTCTTCAGAATATTCCTGAGTACTGACATAGCTTTTTTGAAGCCTAGCGTCTTCAGGGCCTTTTTCACTGTCAGTCTGTTGGCTCTTATTTTCATAGGGTTTTTCACGGATTGCAGACAGCAGCCTTCCTGTCCTTTTCTATCTAGCTAGCTTGGGTCCCATCTTTGCTCAGTCTATCTTTCTGTCTGTGTTAGTGTTTTCATCTTGCTTCACCGTCATTATATGTTGGGGGCTGCCTATTGCTTTGGGGTCTGCTCTGGGGCAGTTTAGATTTCCCCTTTCTTTCTTTAGGCCTATTTAATTCTCCGGCTGTGATCGAGGGGTCTAGGGCATCGTAGGAACCCCCCACGGCTACTGCTAGTTGTGTTGATAGGTTCAGGGGTCTGCAATCCGATAGCTGCCAACTTCTCTGGTTTTCTGGACTTAGCTAGCATTTCTGTTTTTGCCTCCTACGGTGACTCAATCATAACAGAATCACCCGCCATACCGCAGATCCTAGGGTACTCAATAGCAGGAAAGAATTGTGTTTAAAAAAAAAAAAAAAAAAAAAAAAAAAAAGGTGTGTGTATATTCTTTCCTTCATATCTCTGAGGCCGTAGGGGGAATTTTTTTTTTCTCTCTCAATGGAGATAAAGCAATTGTCTGATCGTGTGGAGCAGCTCGCTGCGGAAGTGCGGGGAATTTCCGCCTACCTTGCTCGTTCGCATGCTGTTGAACCAAAGATCCCTACACCTGATGTATTTTTTGGGGATCGATCTAAATTTTTGAGTTTCAAAAACAATTGTCAATTATTTTTTGCCTTGAAGCCTAACTCGTCAGGGAGCTCCGCGCAGCAGGTTAAAATTGTCATCTCTTTGCTGCGTGGCGATCCCCAGGATTGGGCGTTTTCTTTGAAACCAGATGATCCTATTCTGACTAATGTGAACGCATTCTTTCAAGCTTTGGGGTTGTTGTATGACGAACCTAATGCTATTGATCAGGCTGAAAAGACCCTGTTGGCATTGAGCCAGGGTCGAGATTCTGCAGAGTTGTACTGTCAACAGTTCCGAAAGTGGGCGGTCCTTACTACCTGGAATGATAATGCCTTGGCTGCTCTCTTTCGGAAGGGTTTGTCAGAAGCCGTAAAAGATACTATGGTGGGATTTCCTGTTCCCTCTGGTCTGGACGATTCTATGTCATTAGCCATTCAGGTTGATCGGCGTTTACGTGAACGCAGGATTGCACGAGAGGTGTTGCCACCGGTTGAACAGACGTCTGAACCTATGCAATGTGATAGAGTTTTGTCTAAGGCGCAACGTCAGGAGTTCAGAAGGCGTAATAAGCTGTGTTTTTTCTGTGGAGATGCCTCGCATATTATTTCTGTTTGTCTTTAATGAGAGAAATGCTTTGCACACACGTTTTCTGTTGGTGGTGTTCAACCTAAGTTTCTTCTGGCAATTACTCTGATCTGCTCCCTGTCCACATTTTCCACCAAGGCTTTTGTGGATTCGGGAGCAGCGCTAAACCTAATGGACTTGGATTTTGCTAAACATTGTGGATTTCCGATGACACCTCTGCAGACGCCTATCCCTTTGAGGGGGATTGATGATACTCCTTTGGCTAAAAATAAACCTCAGTTTTGGACCCAGGTGGTCATGCGGGTCGCCCCAGACCATCAAGAAAATTGCAGATTTTTGGTATTGCATGGTCTGCATGATGCCATTGTTCTGGGGTTTCCCTGGTTGCAAATTCATAATCCAGTTTTGGATTGGAAATCTGTGTCTGTGGTGAGTTGGGGTTGTCGGTGTGCCTTTAGAGAGGCTCCGGTTTTTTCCACCTCTCCTCAGTCGCATGATGTTCCTGACTATTTGGCGGACTTTTATGATGTATTTAGTGAGAATGAGTCTGCTTCCTTGCCTCCTCATAGGAGTTATGACTGTGCAATTGAACTAAGCCCAGGGTGTAAATTTCCCAAGGGTCGGCTCTTCAATTTATCTGTACCCGAGCACGAGGCTATGCGGTCCTATATTAAGGAGGCGTTGGAGAAGGGTCATATTAGACCATCCTCTTCACCCTTAGGTGCCGTTTTTTTTTTGTGGCCAAAAAGGATGGTTCTTTAAGGCCTTGTATTGATTATCGTGCCCTCAATAAAATTACTATTAAATATCAGTATCCGTTACCCCTGATTTCGGATCTATTCTCTAGAGTTAGAGGTGCTTGCTGGTTTACCAAGCTTGACCTCAGGGGGGCGTATAATCTTATCCGCATTAAGCAGGGGGATGAATGGAAGACGGCGTTTAATACTCCGGAGGGACATTTTGAGTACCTGGTGATGCCTTTTGGGCTCACTAATGCCCCTTCTGTCTTCCAGTGCTTCATGAACGATATTTTCCGAGATTTTGTCGATAAATTTTTGATTATCTATCTGGATGATATTTTGATCTTCTCCAAGGATTGGGATTCTCATGTGGAACATATTCGGACTGTGTTCCGGATCTTGAGGGAGAATTCCCTGTATGTCAAAGGATTGAAATGCCTTTTTGGAGTACAGAGGATTTCATTTTTGGGATTTATTTTGTCTCCGTCAACTATTGAAATGGACCCGGCCAAGGTACAGGCCATTTATGATTGGGTTCAGCCCACTTCTTTGAAGGCCCTTCAGAAGTTTTTGGGTTTTGCTAATTTTTATCGGAAATTTATAGCAAAATTTTCTAGTATTGCCAAGTCATTGACTGATCTGACTAAGAAGGGTGCTGATGTGTTGAATTGGTCTCCTGAGGCTGTTGCTTCCTTTCAGGAGCTGAAGCGAAGATTTACCTCCGCCCCGGTTTTGCGGCAACCTGATGTCTCACTCCCGTTCCAGGTAGAGGTGGATGCTTCTGAGATTGGTGCAGGAGCTGTTTTGTCCCAAAAGGATCCTGTAACATCTAAAATGAATCCCTGTGCTTTCTTTTCCTGAAAGTTCTCTCCATCTGAACGTAACTATGATGTGGGGAATCAGGAACTGTTGGCCATGAAATGGGCATTTGAGGAGTGGAGACATTGGTTGGAGGGAGCTAAACATCAAGTTGTGGTCCTCACTGACCACAAGAATTTGATTTACCTAGAGTCGGCTAAACGCTTGAACCCTAGACAGGCTAGGTGGGCCTTGTTTTTTACACGTTTTGATTTTGTGGTCTCTTTTCTTCCTGGAACTAAGAATGTCAAGGCAGACGCCCTCTCTAGGAGTTTCTTTGCTGATTCTCCTGTGGTGACCAAGCCTGCTACCATCTTAGGCGAAGGGGTAGTTCTTTCTGCCATCTCGCCTGATTGGAGACTTGCTCTGCAAGAGTTCCAGGAGGACAAACCTGAGCGTTGTCCCAGTGGAAAGTTGTATGTTCCTGACCAGTGGAAGAAGAGAGTGATGTCTGAAGTTCATTGCTCTGCATTGGCTGGTCATCCAGGTATTTTTGGTACTAGAGATCTGATGAGTCGCTCTTTTTGGTGGCCCACCTTGTCTCATGATGTCAGGAATTTTGTGCAGTCCTGTGGGACTTGCTCCCGGTCTAAATCTTGTTCTCGCTCTAGTGGGTTGTTGATGCCTTTGCCGGTCCCCAGGAGGCCATGGACCCATATTTCAATGGATTTCATCTCTGATATGCCGGTCTCTCAAAGAATGACTGTTATTTGGGTGATTTGTGATAGGTTCTCTAAGATGGTTCATCTTGTACCACTCCCTAAGTTGCCATCTTCCTCTGAGTTGGTGCCCCTGTTTTTGCAACAGGTGGTTCGCTTACACGGGAATCCAGAGAACATTGTATCTGACAGAGGAGTTCAGTTTGTGTCTAGATTTTGGAGGACCTTCTGTTCCAAGCTGGGAATTCAGTTGTCCTTCTCCTCTGCTTTTCACCCTCAGACCAATGGGCAGACAGAGAGAACAAACCAGACCTTGGAGTCGTATTTGAGATGTTTTATTTCCGCTGATCAGGATGATTGGGTTTCATTTTTGCCCTTGGCCGAATTTGCTTTGAATAATAGAGCTAGTTCTGCCACTTTGATGTCACCTTTTTTTGTAACTTTGGGTTTCAGCCTCGATTTTCTTCAGGGCAGGTGGAGCCTTCTGCCTGCCCAGGTGTTGACACTGTGGTGGAGAGAATGCACCAGATCTGGGACCAAGTGGTGGATAAGTTATCTCTCTCCCAGGAAAAGGCCCAGCGGTTTTCCAATCGACATAGGACCATTGGTCCCCAGTTTAAGATTGGTGATATGGTGTGATTATCATAAAAAAATATTGCTATGAAGGTGACTTCTCCTAAGTTTAAGCCTAGATTTAATAGATCTTACAAGATTTTGGAGATTATTAATCCGGTCTCTTTTCGTTTGGCTCTTCCTGTCACATTTAAAATCCATAATGTGTTCCATAAGTCCTTGTTGAAGAGGTTTGTTGAACCAGTTGTTCCTGGGGTGGCACCTCCAGACCCTGTATTGGTTGAAGGTAACATGGAATATGAGGTAGAGAAAATACTGGATTCCCGTCTGGCTAGACAGAGACTCCAGTATTTGGTTAAGTGGAAGGGTTATGGTCAGGAGGATAATTCCTGGGTCTCTGCCTCTGATATTCATGCCAAAAGATTGGTGCGTGCATTTCATCGGGCTCACCCTGATTGCCCTGGTGGCGTGGTTGAGGGTTCGGTGACCCCTCCTCAAGGGGGAGGTACTGTTGTGAGTTCATTTTCCCCTTCGTCACTGAGGTCTGGTGAACTCCCTATTCTGGTAAAGGAAGGTAATGAGCCTGATTATCAGGCACCTGAGTCTAATGAGGATGACTGGCTGAGTGGAGTCACGGACTGGATATCAGGCTGCCGATGCCCTTCTGCCCTGCGGGTGATTTCTCTGTGGACTTCTAGGACACCAGTCTGATTCCTGCTCCTCTAAAGCTAAGTTTTCTGTTTTGCCTGTTAGCATTTTTGTTTTGTTATTTTGTTTTCCTTGCTTTTCTGTATTCTGCCATTCCCTTCTGGGGTGAGCTGAATCTCCTTTTGACTGTAGCTCTGTCTTCAGAATATTCCTGAGTACTGACATAGCTTTTTTGAAGCCTAGCGTCTTCAGGGCCTTTTTCACTGTCAGTCTGTTGGCTCTTATTTTCATAGGGTTTTTCACGGATTGCAGACAGCAGCCTTCCTGTCCTTTTCTATCTAGCTAGCTTGGGTCCCATCTTTGCTCAGTCTATCTTTCTGTCTGTGTTAGTGTTTTCATCTTGCTTCACCGTCATTATATGTTGGGGGCTGCCTATTGCTTTGGGGTCTGCTCTGGGGCAGTTTAGATTTCCCCTTTCTTTCTTTAGGCCTATTTAATTCTCCGGCTGTGATCGAGGGGTCTAGGGCATCGTAGGAACCCCCCACGGCTACTGCTAGTTGGGTTGATAGGTTCAGGGGTCTGCAATCCGATAGCTGCCAACTTCTCTGGTTTTCTGGACTTAGCTAGCATTTCTGTTTTTGCCTCCTACAGTGACTCAATCATAACAAGGGTAACTGCGAGACAAAGTTACCAAGGGGCATAGACAGGGAGGATAGTCAGGACGTAGCCAATGAGTCACACACAGAGATATCTGCAAGGTACCAAAGGGGCGAGCAGAGAGTAGTCAGGTCACAGGCAATGAGTCATACACAGAGATAATAACGCAGTACAGAATCAACAGGCAAACTCACAACGGGAAACAGAATCGGGTCAGAACCATATAAACAAGCTATAGCAACAAACAGGCACACGGGGGTCAGCACACTAGGCCAAAGGCAAAAGTATAACTGGCAGGGATTGAAGCTTCCCAGGGGTTTAAGAAGCTCTCCCAGAACCAGAAAGAGGCCACCATCATTAACCCCATGTGTGCAGGTGAAAATCTGCACTGAGCTCCAGACATTAACCCCTAAAGTGCAGCTCAAAAACCTGCACTGGGATCATGACAGTACCCCCCTCTCAACGGGGGGCCTCAGGACCCCAGGCTTCCCTGGGTACTTGGCATGGAAAGCCCGAACGAGGCGATCTGCATGTACAGAGCGAGCAGGGACCCATGAGCGCTCCTCTGGTCCATATCCCTTCCAGTGGACCAGGTATTGCAAAGAGCGGCGCACCCGCCGAGAGTGCACAATATGTCCGACCTCATACTCCAATTGACCCTCCACCTGCACTGGAGGAACAACAGACTCAGAGTCTTCTTTGACAGACCCTGCAGGTTTCAACAGAGATTTATGGAACAAATTGGATATTTTTAAAGAGGCGGGGAGACGCAACCTATATGCCACTGGGTTTACTATCTCCATAATCTCGTATGGACCAATGAACTTTGGTCCCAACTTAGCTGATGGTACTTTTAAGTTGATGTTACGTGTGGAGAGCCAGACCTTCTCTCCCAGCTGAAACATGTCTCCCGAAGTTCTCTTTTTATCAGCAAAATATTTGTATCTCCCCTGGGCCCGAGAGATATTACGCCGGACTTCAGCCCAGAGGTTTTTTAACCGTTGAACGGACCCTTCTGCCCCTGGACAACCGGAATCCACCCGTGAAAACTCCCCAAAATGCGGATTAAACCCATAGTTAATCAGGAATGGGGACATGTTGGTGGACTGACTCACCCGATTGTTAAAAGCGAATTCCGCCAACGGTAACGCATCACACCAATCCTCCTGTCTGGCGGAGGTCAGACACCTGAGAATTTGTTCCAGAGATTGATTGGTGCGTTCTGTCTGACCATTACTCTCCGGGTGATATGCCGACGAGAAGGAGAGTGAGATGCCCAATTTCATACTGAACGCCCTCCAAAATTTGGCCACAAACTGCACACCTCTGTCAGACACAACATTCAGGGGTACCCCATGCAATCGGACCACATGCTGCACAAACAACCTTGACAATGTTTCTGCTGAGGGTAATGCTGCCAAGGGAATGAAATGGGCCTGTTTAGAAAACCTATCTATCACCACCCAGATCCCGATATTACCCCTGGAAGGTGGAAGACAGGTAATAAAATCCATGGAAAGGTGAGTCCATGGCCTATCAGGAATCGGTAAAGGTATGAGTTCCCCAGCCGGTCGGTTATGCGAGCTTTTGGAACGGGCACACATGCCACAAGCAGAAACAAAATTCTTGACATCGGACCTTAGTGAAGGCCACCAAAAACCCCTGGCTACTGCCTCTCTAGTGGCCGTGATACCTGGATGAGCACTCAGCCTAGACTCATGAAACTCCTGCAGAAGTCTAGGCCGCAACGAATCTGGAACAAACAGTTTAACCCCTGGCCTGGTTGCCGGAGCTAGGGCCAGAGCCCTTAGAATTTCTTGTTCCAACTCGGTTGAGACCCCCGCTACTACCACCCCTGGGGGAAGAATGGAGGACGGCGGCTCAGGGGGAGACACTGGATCAAAACTTCTGGAAAAGGCATCCGCTTTAACATTTTTGGACCCCGGTCGAAAAGTAATGGAGAACTGAAATCATGAAAAAAAAGTGACCAACGGGCTTGTCTAGGAGTAAGCCTATTAGCAGATTCAAGGTATGCCAAATTTTTGTGATCCGTGACAACCGTGATAGGGTGAGCCGCCGCTTCCAAAAAGTGCCTCCATTCCTCAAACGCCAACTTGACCGCAAGAAGTTCTCTATTGCCTACATCATAGTTTTTCTCAGCTGAGGAGAACTTCTTGGAGAAGAAGGCACAGGGTTTGAGATTGGTAAGGGTGGCCGGACCCTGGGACAGCACAGCCCCCACCCCCACTTCAGAAGCATCCACCTCCACAATGAATGGTTTGGACGGGTCTGGTTGTACCAACACCGGCTGAGACATGAAACATTTCTTAATCGTTGAAAAGGACTCCTTAGCGAGTACAGACCAATTTTTTACATCAGCGCCCTTCTGGGTAAGATCTGTGAGTGGTTTAACCACTTGTGAGAAACCTTTAATGAATCTCCGGTAATAGTTCACAAATCCTAAGAAGCGCTGGAGCCCCTTGAGATCTCGAGGCTGAACCCAGTCAGCGATCGCCAGCACCTTCTTAGGATCCATACGAAACCCCTCACAGGACACAATCAACCCCAAAAAAGACAGTTCCTGTACAAAAAATGAATATTTTTCCAATTTAGCGAACAATTGGTTCTCCCTGAGTCTCTGGAGAACTGTCCTTAGATGTTGCAAGTGAGATTGACTGTCCGGGGAATACACCAAAATGTCATCCAAATAAATAATAACAAAACGGCCTATCAGGTCAGAAAACACAACATTGATGAAATTCTGGAAAATAGCAGGTGCATTAGTTAACCCAAACAGCATAACCAGGTTCTCAAAGAGTCCTTCTGATGTGAGGAATGCAGTTTTCCACTCGTCCCCATCCCGAACCCTCATCAGATTGTAGGCCCCTGCAGATATAACTTGGAGAACCATTGGGCCCCCGCTAACTGGTTACATAAAAAACCTACAAAAGACAAAATGAAAAAACACTGCTGTAATTAAATAACTAAAAAGCAAAAGTGCATTTAAATCATACAGAGTTCTTAGTAATACTGTATTTGATCAAACATAGCATAAAAGCCGTCCCACCATCCACAAGGTGACTCTGTGGTCGGGGCGGTCCTACACTGTCTAATATTAAAAACCTTATCATGTGTCAAAGTTGACGTCTGTGTGAATAAGGGCAGACAAGGACTGGGTCCCAACCAATGGACACCAGTCAGGGGAAGCCTTTAAATACAATTTCCAGCTCAGGAGAGGGCGGCCACACCCCAGCTTGCACAGAATGCAAAAATACAAAGAAAAAACACAAAAATTGAGCTTGGTTTGAGTTGGTACACATGCAGCATATAAATGCATGTTCTCATGGCCAAAAAGCATACAAAACCTACAAAAGACAAAATGAAAAAACCCTGCTGTAATTAAATAACTAAAAAGCAAAAGTGCGTTTAAATCATACAGAGTTCTTAGTAATACTGTATTTGATCAAACATAGCATAAAAGCCGTCCCACCATCCACAAGGTGACTCTGTGGTCGGGGCGGTCCTACACTGTCTAATATTAAAAACCTTATCATGTGTCAAAGTTGACGTCTGTGTGAATAAGGGCAGACAAGGACTGGGTCCCAACCAATGGACACCAGTCAGGGGAAGCCTTTAAATACAATTTCCAGATCAGGAGAGGGCGGCCACACCCCAGCTTGCACAGAATGCAAAAATACAAAGAAAAAACACAAAAATTGAGCTTGGTTTGAGTTGGTACACATGCAGCATATAAATGCATGTTCTCATGGCCAAAAAGCATACAAAACCAACAAAAGACAAAATGAAAAAACCCTGCTGTAATTAAATAACTAAAAAGCAAAAGTGCGTTTAAATCATACAGAGTTCTTAGTAATACTGTATTTGATCAAACATAGCATAAAAGCCGTCCCACCATCCACAAGGTGACTCTGTGGTCGGGGCGGTCCTACACTGTCTAATATTAAAAACCTTATCATGTGTCAAAGTTGACGTCTGTGTGAATAAGGGCAGACAAGGACTGGGTCCCAACCAATGGACACCAGTCAGGGGAAGCCTTTAAATACAATTTCCAGCTCAGGAGAGGGCGGCCACACCCCAGCTTGCACAGAATGCAAAAATACAAAGAAAAAACACAAAAATTGAGCTTGGTTTGAGTTGGTACACAAAAGACAAAATGAAAAAACCCTGCTGTAATTAAATAACTAAAAAGCAAAAGTGCATTTAAATCATACAGAGTTCTGGAAATTGTATTTAAAGGCTTCCCCTGACTGGTGTCCATTGGTTGGGACCCAGTCCTTGTCTGCCCTTATTCACACAGACGTCAACTTTGACACATGATAAGGTTTTTAATATTAGACAGTGTAGGACCGCCCCGACCACAGAGTCACCTTGTCGAGGTGGGACGGCTTTTATGCTATGTTTGATCAAATACAGTATTACTAAGAACTCTGTATGATTTAAATGCACTTTTGCTTTTTAGTTATTTAATTACAGCAGGGTTTTTTCATTTTGTCTTTTGTAGGTTTTGTATGCTTTTTGGCCATGAGAACATGCATTTATATGCTGCATGTGTACCAACTCAAACCAAGCTCAATTTTTGTGTTTTAACTGGTTACATAAGTCTGGGATGAGGGGAAGTGTTCCTAACCGTTATCTTGTTAAGTTCTTGAAAGTCGATGCACGGCCGCAAACCACCATCTTTTTTCTTCACAAAGAAGAATCCTGCTGCCACAGGTGACACAGAAGGCCTAATATGCCATTTGCGGAGAATCTCAGCTATGTACTCCTTCATGGCTTGGCGCTCAGGCCCAGACAAATTGAACAATCGAGCCTTAGGTAACTTGGCTCCGGGTACTAAATCAATGGCACAATCATAGGGTCTATGTGGTGGCAGCGCCTCAGCCTCACTTTCAGAAAAAACGTCTTCGAAATCCTTCAGGTACTCCGGAATACCTTCCAGATTGACAGACGATACAGACACGGATTTAACAGTGTTAACAAGATGTCCCAGGTTTTCACATTTATCTTTGCAACCCCATTGAGTGATCTCCCCTGTAACCCAATCAATGGTAGGATTATGGAGTTGAAGCCAAGGCATACCCAGTACCAGTCCTGCAGGCAAGTTATCTAGCACAAGACAACTTAGTTTTTCCACATGAGTGGAACCCACTTTTAGAGAAAAAAGTTCAGACCTGCAACAGATACCGCCCTGGGTAAGAGGAGACGAGTCAATTGCCACAAGTTTAACAGGATCCTGAAGCCTGACTGTCCCTATCTTATTGAGAGTCATAACTTTGGTATCAATCCGATTCACAGCAGAACCACAGTCAACAAAAGCAGTAGTCTGAACAGGACCATAACCAAGTTCCAGTTCCACCTGCAGCACCATTTTTGCACGTGAGGAAAATTGTACCTGAAGGTCTGGGTAGCTTCCTCGACTACTACCCAGACCTAGTCGTTTCCCGCCATCTTGGAGGATGACGGACAGGAGGGGCAGTCCTTCTTCCAGTGTCCAGATTCCCCACAATAGAAGCACAACTGCTTTTCCCAGCGGCGTCTTCTTTCTTTTTCCTCACAGGTGACAGCGCTCACCTCCATAGCCATAGGAAGAGTCCGGGTCTCATCTCCACTGAAGAACAATGGTGTTTCTCATTGCATAATGCTTCTAGCCCACAGTCTGCGATCCATGCGAACCGCTTGGGTCATGGCATCCTCCAGGGAGTCAGGCGGAGGATGGAGTGCCAAAGCATCCTTCAGACGTTCACACAGGCCTCTGTGGAACAGCCCCCCGAAGGGCGGCATCACTCCAGGAAATCTCGGCTGCCCAACGTCTGAATTCAGTACAGAACGATTCGGCCGAGTGCTCCCCTTGACAGACACTCATCACCTTGTCCTCAGCCAAACGCACTCTATCAGGCTCATCGTAAATAAGCCCTAAGGCTTCAAAAATGCATCCACAGACATTCTCTCAGGGGCAGAAGAGGAAAGAGAAAATGCCCAGGCTTGTGGGGACCCCCTAAGCAGGGACATAACTACCCCCACCCTCTGTTTCTCATCCCCAGAGGAGCGGGGTCTCAAAGAGAAAAAGAGATTACAGCCCTCCTTAAATGCCCTGAAATCATCTTTGTTACCAGAAAATGTATCTGGCAATTTAACCGGGGATTCGGGTGGGACTAAAATGACATCTCTATTCCCCACCTGCTGGAAGCCTGCGGAAAGCACCCCCTGAACTGAGTCCTCCACCCGCCGTTGGGACTGGGCCAGAGCTTGGTTTTCCAAACTAAGCTTCTGCAGTGACTGAGTCAAGCATTTTACCTGCTCAGATAAGGCACACATTGGGTCCATGCTGCAGAAGGGAGGAGAGAAAAAAAAATTGCAGGCCAGTTATAATGTCAGAAACACCGCATTGAACTTGCTCACTGAGCCAGTGCGCGTGTCCTGAGTAAAGCGAACTGTGCTCAACGATACCTGTGAAGCGGGCAGCAGCCAGGTAGATGCGTACTTCAGAGCCGCAGGACCTGAAGCACGTGACTGCTGGGGGCATGGCCTAAACTCCAGAGAGCTAGGAGCTGCAAGAAAACTCCTAGCAGGGAAACTGCGAGACAAAGTTACCAAGGGGCATAGACAGGGAGGATAGTCAGGACGTAGCCAATGAGTCACACACAGAGATATCTGCAAGGTACCAAAGGGGCGAGCAGAGAGTGAGTAGTCAGGTCACAGGCAATGAGTCATACACAGAGATAATAACGCAGTACAGAATCAACAGGCAAACTCACAACGGGAAACAGAACCAGGTCAGAACCATATAAACAAGCTATAGCAACAAACAGGCACACGGGGGTCAGCACACTAGGCCAAAGGCAAAAGTATAGCTGGCAGGGATTGAAGCTTCCCTGGGGTTTAAGAAGCTCTCCCAGAACCAGAAAGAGGCCACCATCATTAACCCCATGTGTGCAGGTCAAAACCTGCACTGAGCTCCAGACATTAACCCCTAAAGTGCAGCTCAAAAACCTGCACTGGGATCATGACATCGGCTTTGTGCAGTGGATGATTTTGCAACTCCCCTCTCCCGCTCTCTGACCACAATCTTCTTTCATTCTCTATCAAGAACTGCCAGGTTGCTCAGGTCACCCCCACTGTCCATATTTATAGAAACATACAGGCCATTAACACCCATAAACTTATGGAGAACTTGCAGTCTTCATTGGCCCCTATCTCCTCCCTCTCATGTCCTGATTCTGCATTGAAGCATTACAATGAAACACTTCAAAGTGCCCTGGATGAATTTGCACCCCGTATAAATAGAACACCACAACACAGACGGCGACAACCCTGGAACACCCTGCAAACATGTTTCCTGCAGCAGTGCTCCATGTGCGCCGAACGTCTGTGGAGAAAATCCAATCTACACGAAGATTTCATCCATTATAAGTTTATGCTTCGAACATACAACACTGCCCTTCACCTCTCAAAACAAACCTATTTCAACACCCTCATCACCTCACTGTCCAATAATCCGAAACGTCTCTTTGACACTTTTCATTCTCTACTCAACCCAAGAGTACAGGCCTCAACCACGGAGCTCCGAGCTGACGATCTGGCCAATTACTTCAAAGAAAAAATAGACCAGATTCGACATGAAATTATCTCCCAATCACCTCATAGCATGCACTGTCCTCCCTCCCCCACTGCATCTAGCTCACTCTCTGATTTTGAACCAGTCACAGAAGAAGAAGTAAGCAGGCTCCTTGCATCTTCTCGCCCAACCACTTGCACCAGTGACCCATTTCCGTCACATCTCCTCCAGTCCCTTTCCCCTGCTGTCACCCCTCACCTAACTAAAATATTTAACCTCTCTCTCTCTTCTGGTATCTTTCCCTCCTCATTTAAGCAAGCCATCATACATCCACTACTTAAAAAACCATCCCTCGACCAAAACTGGGCCGCTAACTATAGACCTGTCTCTAATCTTCCCTTCATCTCTAAACTCCTGGAACGCCTGGTCCTCTCCCGTCTTACCCGCTATCTCTTTGATGACTCTCTTCTCGACCTTCTCCAATCCGGTTTCCGCTCTTTACACTCTACTGAAACTGCCCTCACTAAAGTCTCTAATGATCTACTAACAGCTAAATCAAAAGGTCATTACTCCATGCTAATTCTCTTGGATCTCTCTGCAGCATTTGAAACTGTGGATCATCAGCTCCTCCTCACTATGCTCCATTCCATTGGCCTCAAGGACACAGTTCTCTCCTGGTTCTCCTCCTATCTCTCTGACCGCTCCTTTACTGTGTCTTTTGCTGGCTCCTCCTCTTCTCACCTTCCCCTTACTGTTGGGGTTCCTCAAGGATCGGTTCTAGGCCCCCTCCTCTTCTCCTTGTACACTGCCCCTATTGGACACCCAATTATATGCTTCTTCTCCTGACATCATGCCAGCCTTTCTAGAAAACACCGGCGATTGTCTAAACGCTGTGTCTAACATCATGTCCTCACTATATCTGAAGCTGAACCTGTCAAAGACTGAACTTCTTGTGTTTCCTCCCTCTACAAATGTACCTATACCCGACATTGCCATTTCTATGTGTGGTTCCACTATTACTCCCCAGCAACATGCCCGCTGTCTTGGGGTCATACTTGACTCTGAGCTTTCCTTTGCCCCCCACATTCGATCACTGGCTCGCTCTTGTCACCTGCACCTCAAAAACATCTCTAGAATTTGACCTTTTCTTACTTTTGACTCTGCAAAAACTCTTACTGTTTCTCTTATTCATTCTCGTCTCGACTATTGTAACTCTCTTCTAATCGGTCTCCCTCTTACCAAACTCTTCCCTCTCCAATCTGTCTTGAATGCTGCAGCCAGGATCAAATTCCTCACCAATCGTTACAACGATGCCTCTACCTTGTGCCAGTCATTACACTGGCTACCCATCCACTCCAGAATTCAGTATAAACTTATTACCCTCACCCACAAAGCCCTCCATGGCTCAGCACCACCCTACATCTCCTCCCTTGTTTCAGTATACCACCCAACCTGCACCCTTCGCTCTGCTGATGACCTGAGGTTAGCATCCTCATTAATCAGAACCTCCCACTCCCGTCTCCAAGACTTTACACGTGCTGCGCCAATTCTTTGGAATGCACTTCCCAGGTCAATATGATTAGTCCCCAATCTCCACAATTTTAAGCGTGCCCTGAAAACGCATTTATTCAGACTGGCCTATCGCCTCAACACATTAACCTAATCTATCCCTGGGAGGCACAGCCAAAAGTTTTACCATAACCAGGTTCCCCGCACCATGTTCCCACATGCTTTATGCATCCATTAGCCCTCTGTGTCTGTACTGTTACACACTTAACATTATGGCTGGTCCATACAATCAGGGCAACTGTTACCACCCACCTTTCGTGTCTACCTCTTTCCTCATAGACTGTAAGCTTGCGAGCAGGGCCCTCTTTCCTCTTGGTATTTGTTATAATCTATGTAATTATTGTTATGCTGTATGTGATTATTGTTATGCTGTAATGTCTATTGTCTGTACAAATCCCCTCTGAAATGTAAAGTGCTGCGGAATATGTCGACGCTATAGAAATAAAATTTATTATTATTATTATTACTTATGACTTGTGTTTTGAAACTGCTAAACTGTAAAGCGCTGCGGACATGTTGGCGCTATATAAATAAAGTTTATTTTTATTATTATTACTCGGGTCGGCTTATACTCGAGTATATACGGTAATACTCTATGGATAATTAACTTAATTCAGAAAAAAATGTCACCACTTTTATTGACTGTTATATACCACCGAAATGTACTACAAATCACGTAATGCTCTATGGATGACTAAATGAATCCAGACATTTTTTTGAGCACTTTTTGTATGTGTTATATACTAGTAAAATTTTACAGAAAGCACATAATACTCTATGGATGACTGAATCCTGTAAAAAGACAACGCTTTGTTAGAGTGTTACATAGCGTTTTTGCATGCGTTTTCCTAAGCGTTTTTGTCCACATAATTGATGGTATGTGGAATCGCATGCGATTCCGCAAAATTAATGAACATGCTGCGTTTTTAATCGCTAAGCATTTCCACAGCGGTTAAAAACGCACCATTGGCACATGACACACAGATCTACATCTCTGGACCAGATATCACCTCCCTACTAAACAGAATCCCTCAATGTCTGTCTGCTATTTCATCCCTGCTATTTCATCCTTATTCTCCGCTAGATTTCTAAAACTTAATATGGACAAAACAGAATTAATCATCTTTCGCCCATCTGACGTGACCCCCCCAACAGACCTATCCATTAAAGTAAACGGCGGCCCACTCTCTCCAGTCCCACAAGCTCACTGCCTCGGGGTTATCCTTGACACTGATCTCTCTTTCAAACCACATATCCAAGCCCTTTCCGCTTCCTGCCGACTTCAACTCAAAAATATTTCACGGATCCGTACATTCCCCAACCAAGAATCTGCAAAAACCCTAGTCCATGCCCTCATCATCTCCCGCCTTGACTACTGCAACCTCATGCTCTGTGGCCTCCCCTCTAACACCCTCGCACCCCTCCAATCTATTCTTAACTCTGCTGTCCTACTAATCCACCTGTCCCTCCGCTATTCCCCGGCCTCTCCCCTCTGTCAATCCCTGCACTGGCTCCCCATTACCCAAAGACTCCAGTTCAAAACCCTAACCATGACATACAAAGCCATCCACAACCTGAGTCCTCCGTACATCTGTGACCTAGTCTCCCGGTACTTACCTGCACGAAACCGCCGATCCTCACTAGATCTCCTTCTGTACTCCCCTCTTATCTCCTCTTCCCACAATCGCATACAAGATTTCTCCCGAGCATCCCCTCTACTCTGGAACTCTCTACCACAACATATCAGACTCACGCCTACCATGGAAACCTTCAAAAAGAACTTGAAGACCTACCTCTTCCGACAAGCCTACAACTTGCAGTAACCACCGATCCACCAAACCGCTGCATGACCAGCTCTACCCTCGCCTACTGTATCCTCACCCATCCCATTGTAGATTGTGAGCCCTCGCGGGCAGGGTCCTCTCTCCTCCTGTACCAGTCGTGAGTTGTATTGTTTAAGATTACTGTACTTCTATGTATTATGTATACCCCTCCTCACATGTAAAGCATCATGGAATAAATGGCGCTATAATAATAAATAATAATAATAATATGTGCGTTTTTCATTAAAAATCAATTGGATGCTTTTCTTAAGCATTTCTGCAACAGAATCGCTTGAGAAAAAGCGCTGCAGAAATGCTTAAAAAACACTACGTGGGCACACAGCCTCAGAATTCTGGCTCCTACAGACCAGTTAGACGCTCCTAATCTACTCGTTACCTGCATTAACCCCTTTCCCCCAAGGGTGGTTTGCATGTTAATGACCGGGCCAATTTTTACAATTCTGACCACTGTCCCTTTATTAGGTAATAACTCTGGAATGCTTCCATGGATCCCGGTGATTCTGACATTGTTTTCTTGTGACATATTGCACTTCATGTTAGTGGTAAAATTTCATTTATATAACGCGTTTATTTGTGAAAAAAATGGAAATTTTGCGAAAATTTTGAAAATTTCGTAATTTTCCAACACTATTTTTTTTTAGGGATCACATCACATTTGAAGTCACTTTGTGGGGTCTATATGATAGAAAATACCCAAAAGTGATACCATTCTAAAAACTGCTCCCCTGACGATACTCAAAACCACATTCAAGAAGTTTATTAACCCTTCAGGTGCTTCACAGTAACTTTTTGAATGTTAAAACAACAAATGAACATTTAACTTTTTTCACAAAAAAATTACTTCAGGTCCAATTTTTTTTAAATTTTACCAAGGGTAACAGAAGAAATTGGATTGCAAAAGTTATTGTGCAATTTGTCCTGAGTACGCTGATACCTGATATGTCTGGAGGAACCACTGTTTTGGCACATGGCATAGCTTGGAAGGGAAGGAGCGCCGTTTGATTTTTTCAACGCAAAATTGGTCGTCCATGTCACGTTTGGAGAGCCCCTGATGTCCCTAAACAGTGGGAACACCCAATAAGTGACCCCATTTGGGAAACTAGACCCCCCAAGGAACTTATCTAGATATGTGATGAGAACTTTGCACACCAAAGGGCTTCACAGAAGTTTATAATGTACAGCTGTACAATTAAAAAATCATATTTTTTCCACAAAAATGATCTTTTCACCCCCAATTTTTATTTTCCCAAGGGTAACAGGACCCAAAAAGTTATTGTGCAAGTTGTCTTGAGTATGCCGATACCCTATATGTGGGGGTAAACCACTGTTTGGGCGCATGGCAGAGCTCGGAAGGGAATGAGCACCGTTTGATGCAAAATTGGCTGGAATTGAGATCGGGCCCCATGTCGCGTTTAGAGAGCCTCTGATGTGCCTAAACAGTGGAAACCCCCCACAAGTGACCACATTTTGGAAACTAGACCCCCCCAAGGAACTTATCTAGATGTGTGGTGAGTATGGTGGAAGATGCCATGGAAGTGGGCGTGGGTTGCCAGCTGGTCCCGATGGTGGGGGTGGTGGTGTTGCATCTGTTGGTAGTGGCAAAAGCACAATAGCACCTAAGGCAGGAGGTGTTGAGCCTGCGTCATCGTCTGGCTCCACAAGGCCTCAAAGGCTCTCTTTTCTGGGAGTAGGTAAACCGCTTTTAAAGCCGGAGCTTCAGGAACAAGTTTTGGCTTATATTGCTGACACAGCCTCCAGCTCTCTCGCCTCCTCTTCTGAAGTTTCAAAAAATAAAAGCACTGAGTCGTCAGTGGAGGCTCCTGGTCAGGAAAAACACCTTTCCTTGTGTCCTTCACCCCTACCAAAAGTGAAGGATGTGGCAGGCCACACTTCCAATTACTCCATGGAGCTCTTTTCACATACCATGCCTGGGTTAGCAAGTCAAATCGTGAATTCCCCAGTCCAAGATGAACCTGACATGGAGTGCACTGATGCACAGCCACTGCTAGATTTTTCTGCTGGTACATTCACTCAGAGCACTACATTGTCCTCGCAGTGTACTGAGGCAGAACCAGACCCTGATGAAACTCAGGTGCCCCTTCCCGCATACTATACCACCTTACATGGTGACACAGAGGAAGGTGCACATGAAATTGAAGAGGAGGTGATGGATGACCCAGTTGTTGACCCAGATTGGCATCCAT
The DNA here is from genome assembly GCF_039654945.1 of Dendrobates tinctorius. Classification (NCBI taxonomy): domain Eukaryota; kingdom Metazoa; phylum Chordata; class Amphibia; order Anura; family Dendrobatidae; genus Dendrobates; species Dendrobates tinctorius. The sequence continues at coordinate 37,964,637 of NW_027361917.1, forward strand.
TGGGGGAAGAGGGTGCCGCTGCCAATAGCTCAGAAGAGGAGGAGGAGGATCTGCAGCAGGCAACAACATCACAACAGCTGTTATCTGGCAGGACCGTAGCAGTCCAAAAATGTGTTACAAAAACCATAAGAGTTGCAGGACAGCTTGGCCAGATGGTCAAATTAGCACAGCGTGCAAGGTCTCAAAATGTCTTCCATAGTAGGAAGAGTGCAGTGTGGCACTTTTTTGAACAAAATCCTAATGATCAGGCAAAAGTTATCTGTAAGAAGTGCGCAAAGACCTTTAGCCGAGGGAGAAATCTGAGAAATTTGAATACCAGTTGCATACGTAGACATTTAACCATCATGCACTTGCAGGCGTGGACGGACTACCAAACCTCACATACCACATGTGCACCTGCTCTGAATGAAGGTAGTCAGCAACGCTACATCGCTTCCCCCACTGTAAGCCCACCGGTTAGCACACCACCAGCAGCAAATATCGAGGTGTCATCGCAAGGGCAAAGCAGTCATGGAATCACAATGTTATTGCTACGAAATACTGAATCTAGGCCATCAGCAACACCACCAACACCATCACCAACCCTCTCTCAGTCCGCCATGTCCACCGCTAGTTCCACCATATGCAGCTCTCAAGTCCAGCTCACCCTACCAGAGACTCTGAGTAGGACAAGAAAGTACTCATCCTCTCATCCGCGTACACTGGCTTTGAACGCCCACATTGCCAAACTAATCTCGTTATGGATGATGCCCTACCGGTTGGTTGAAAGCAAAGCTTTCCGCGAGCTCATGGCCTATGCAGTACCACGCTATGACCTACCCAGTCGGCACTTCTTTTCACGAAAAGCCATCCCAGCCCTCCACGTGCATGTGAAAGACCGCATTGTCCATGCACTCAAGCAATCAGTGAGTGGAAAGGTGCACCTCACAACAGATGCATGGTCCAGTAGGCATGGCCAGGGCCGTTACGTGTCCATCACTGCGCACTGGGTTAATGTGGTGGATGCAGGGTCCACAGGGGACAGTGGCGGTGGGACAGTGCTGCCTAGCCCACGGTATAGGAAACAGTTCGCTGTAGGCGTTCGACCCTCCTCCTCCTCCTCCAGAAGTGAAAGCTTGTCCACAGAGCGCAGTCGCACGAGCACTCCATCCGCAGCTGCCAGTGTTGCACACGAGGTGTCCCACTATCTAACAGCTAGTGGTAAGCGTCAGCAGGCTGTATTGAAGATGATGTGTTTGGGCGACAACAGACACACCGTGGAGGTACTGGCCGACTACTTGCAGCGACAAACAGTCTTGGCTGGGCAGTCTACATCTTGAGGCAGGCAAGGTAGTTAGTGATAACGGCCGGAATTTTGTTGCAGCCATAGCCCTTTCAAAACTCAGACACATACCTTGCCTGGCTCACACCATGAACCTGGTGGTGCAGTGCGTCCTCAATAATTATCCCGAGTTAACACCCCTGCTCCATAAGGTGCGAAGACTGTGCTCGCACATCCGCCGGTCGAGCGTACACTCCAGTCGTATGCAGAAGCTGCAGCAATTGCTCCACCTTCCCAAGCACCACCTAATTATCGACATTGCAACAAGGTGGAACTCCACCCTGCACATGGTTCAGAGGCTGTGCGAACAGAGGCAGGCTGTAATTCATTTGTGGGAGGATACACGGGCAGGCAGTTTGCAGGCAGACATGGAGTTGTCTGGTGTGCAGTGGTCGAAGCTGAAAGACCTTTGTAAAGTCCTTCAGTGTTTTGAGGAATGCACACGGCTGGAAAGCGCAGACGATGCCATCATAAGCATGAGCATCCCACTTATGCGTCTGCTCATGCAAACTTTGACGCACATTAAGGAGCAGGCGTCTGCAGCCGAGGAGGAAGAGGAGGAGGGAAGCCTTGATGACAGTCAGCCATTGTCTGCTCAGGGAAGTCTCGTGGACGAAGTGGAGGAAGAAGAGGAAGAGGAAGAGGAGGAGGATGATGGGGATGATTATTTTGGGGAGGAGGATGCTTCTCAGGGGGCAAGAAAAAATGTTGGTGTGGCAAGGTCAGGTACAGGGTTTGTGCGTGACTGGAGGGATGTTGATTTGTCAGAAAGTGCTCCTCCACCCAGCACTCGCAGTGCATCATTGACAACTGGAACATTGGCCCACATGTCTGATTATGCCTTGCAGATCCTAAAAAGGGACCCCCGCATTGCCAAAATGATGAACGATGACGACTACTGGTTGGCCAGCATCCTGAATCCACGCTATAAAGGCAAATTCCAAAACATCATGCCACAGGAGAACCTAGAGCTAATATTGGCTAACAAACAAGCAACTCTGGTAAACCGTTTGTTTGAGGCATTCCCAGCACACAGCGGCGGTGATGTTTTTCCAACGAGCTGTAGGGGGCAACATGGAAGAAGTGTTCGTGGTGCACACAGCCGAAGTGGCGTTGGACACAGGGGTTTCATGACCATGTTGTGGACTGATTTTTCAAGTACCGCTCACACGACTGGTAATACTGCATCGATCGAAAGTGACAGGAGACAGCAGTTGTCAACTATGGTAACAAACTACTTCTCCCCCCATATCAATGTTCTCCCTCACCGGTCATTCCCCTTTTACTATTGGGCCAGTAAACTTGACAACTGGCCTGAATTGGCACAATATGCCTTACAGAAGCTCGCTTGCCCTGCTGCTAGTGTGTTATCTGAACTAGTCTTCAGTGCTGCTGGATCAATCCTGACAGAAAAAAGGACCCATCTGTCGACCCAAAATGTTGATGATCTAACCTTCATTAAAATGAACCATGCATGGGTTTCAAAGGATTTTGTCCCACCCTCCCCTGCTGACATGTAGGTTGACAGAAAAATGGCTTGCTTTTGTCCTCCTCTTCCGTGGACTTCTCCAATTACTCCATTTGCAGTTGCTGAATGTCCAACATCAACCTAAGCCATTTTTTCCACCTCCCTAACTGGGCTGCCTCCCCCCACAGGGCCGGGGTCACCACCTGGCGCACGCACCGGTGCGAGTGCCGTTGCCCTGGACAGGTGGGTGGGCACACTCTTTGGCAACAGCACTGGCACAAGGTCCCTCATAGTAGAATCAAGTGTCTCTGACGGTGGGGGTGCACACTCGCCGTCAGACACACCGGCGTACTATGAGGGGCCCTGTGCCAGTACCGCCGCGCACGAGTGGGCCCCCCTGCTTGCTCAGGGCACCAGCACTTGCAATACTTACCTCTCCCTGCTCCACCACTGTGTAGTCTGGCCTGTTAAATACTTCACTGGGACTGCCAATACAAATTTCGTGAAATGATAGATGATGGTTAAGATGTAGCTATGCCTGTCCTGCTGGGCTCTATCTTCAGATGATCAATTGCTTCCATTTGTTATGGACGTTGACTCACAATGAGATGCAGTGGTGGTTTATCATCAGCTCTCACGGTTTTCCGACTCACAGACATGTGACATTCCTGCCCACATTTTTAAATGTGTCCTCTCTTGCCAGTCCAATAGAATCGCCTATGACCTGTGGCTTGTGTCTTTTGCACTCCAAAGTTACTTGACAGATCATGATAGGCAGTGAGGACAATGTCTACATCTGTCCCTGTGATCACAATTTGATGGAGATGAGTAACGGTGATGGGTTCCACGGTACTGTGATACAGCAAACCTTTCTTCACAAGAACTGTTTTCGCTGTCTCCACAGACAAAGTAATTGAGGGTCAGCATCACCTCTGAGAATTCTCCTGGGAGTTTTTACCATGATTAGTAATTCCAAAATTTCTGCAATCAGTCAACTTTCCGTCTGTACTTGTATCTATCTCGTTTCCTCTTGCGGAGACTGTCTTACTGAGACTGAAATATATATGAAGATTGAAAAATACCCCAACAGTGTATGCTGGTGTACGCTTCGAATACATAGCCCTTTTTCTACTTTTTAGATTCTTGTCTAATCCATACTGAGGCTGTGAGTGTCTTTGTCGGACTCCGGAAATATACACGCAGATTTTTAATGTTTAAACTATGCTCTATATACCTGTTATCCGGTGATACTGTACCCTTTCTCAACTTTGTACAATCACGTCAAATCCATACTGGGCCTCAGAACGTCTGAGTCTGCCTCCTGATTAGAGATGAGCGGTGTTCGAGTCGACGTGTTCGCCAAGTTAAAATTCCAGCTGTTTTGGGCGGTGTTCGAGCCGTTCGTCGAACTCGAACACTTTGCTTAAAATTCGGCTGTTCGAGGTTCCGTTCAAGAATGGTTCGTTCACCAAAAGCGTAACTTCACTTTCACATTAATAATGGTTTTCAATGTTAATAGACAGTTTCATGGCATAGTAGCGTTGTGTAGTAGCAAGCGGTGTAGTACACCTGTCAAGGAGCTACACCGTGTGTGTTTCTAATTATTTTTTACAGCATCTTGTCCAGAAAATCCTTTTGGGCCTTGTAGCACTGTCTGCTACTCAGCAGAGGAGCCCACCAGTGAATCAAGCTATGCCACCTCTTTATGTAAGAACTGCATGCTACTCAGCATAGGAGCCCAGCTGTTAAGCAAGCTACAGCACCTGTGGTTTGGACACTTAATTTTTTCATTTTTTCTGGAATGCCGGTTAGGCCTAATTCCGGAATTCCGGTTGACCTGCACTTACTGGGAAATCCTCGTTCGCGGGGAAGAATTGGAATCCCAGATCCCCATCACTAACGGGGTTCAGCGGGTTATCTGCATCTGTAAGTGACACACGCTGGACCTTTCAGTGTAGCGCGCATGCAGCCCCGGACATGTAAGGGCATGACAGACCTGTTATTGATCGATCTCGCGTGCCAGAGCCTCGCGTGTCCCTCTAGTAAGCTTGATGCGTACCGTGGGGGCATGCCGGAGTCTCGTTCGTTAACGGAATTAAGCTGACAAATCACTAGCACAACTAAAAACGGACATCCACCACCACCCACAGAATCGACAAAGCTTGCAATCTGTCAATCTTTTCTGTAGCTGGCATGGTTGAGGTTTCCCGGGTGGAGTCGAATTAAACCGCAGGCTCCACTCCTGGTGGTGCCCTTCTGGACATTCCTTTAAGGTTCAGCTTTGCAACCATACTGCCCCCGGAAACCAAACACTTTGCCTTCATGGACGCTGTTCGGAGGTTCGTGGGAGTAACGCCGTCCGATCGGCAGTTGGCCTAATTTATGGTGGGAAGTCCGACGGTATATGATAGTCTTCGATTTCAGATTTTTACCGTTTTTTGGTATTTTACATTTTTATTCCAGCCTTTCTTGACTTCTTAAGGGCATGACATGCCTATATCTGTGTCTCCTCCTCCTTTTACTCCTCCACCTCTTTTCTATATGTAGTTGCCGTTTTTCATATGTTATTTTTGTATTTCACTGATTGAGCGCCTTCACTGGCTGCCGCAGTGTTTTCTTTGACTAGTCTCCCTGAGGTCAGTGATTGTTTTGTGATGTTGGTCTACTAGGCATTGCTCCCACCTAGCCAGAATCCTACTCCACACTGATGAGGGGCAACACCACGAAACAGCTGTCTGTGGATGGATACCTGGCCTTGGTAATTCCCTTGTCATATCTGTAAACTCGTAAAGAGCTGGATATTGACTTAAAGGGCCACTTAATATGGTGGTAATGGTGGTTTCCGAAAGGAGCCACCCCTTGGCTGGGTCCTTCCCTGTGGGAAGATCTGGCTAGTCCCGTGTTTGAGACTCTTAAATGAGGCTCCACGGACTTTATTTGCATATTTTTATTTTTGTATTCTGAGCATTTTAAGGTGTTTTGTAATTGTTTTCTATGTGTTTGTATGTGTTTGTGTTTGCCTGCCATTGTTTTCAACGGTGTTCGACGTTGTTCGTCGAACGTTCGACAAACATTCGACGAATTGCCTCGTGTTCGACGAACCAAAACGAACTGGAACACTAGCAGGGTGGCTCAACACTACTCTTGAATATATAGACGTACATTTTTAATGTTTAAACTATGCTATATATACCTGGTATCTGGTGATTCTTTACCCTTTCTGCCAGGAAGTCCTCCTCCACCCACCACTCTAAGTGTATCATTGACACCTGGAACATTGTCCCATATGTGTGATTATTTCTTGCGGATCTTCTTGTTATATTGTGGTGTGATCCATCCTGAGCGTGTGACAGTCTGTGGGTTACTCCTGCAATTTAGATGTACATTTAAAAATTACCCCAACACTAGTGTATACAGCTCTACGCTTGTGATACATTACCCATTTACTGCTTTTTATATTCTGGTCTAATCCAAACTGAACAAGTGAGAGTTATTTTTTGACTGTGGCAATAAATACTGAGATTGACAACAATGACCCCTACACTGTGTACAGCTGTACTCTTCAGATCCATTACAATTTAACGGCTTTTTATATTGTGTTGTAATCCGTACTGAGCCTGAGAGCATCTGTGTCTGCCTCCTGAAATATCTACGGAGATTTAGAATGTTTAAACTATACTATATATACCTGCTATCTGATGATACTGTACATTTTTTCAACTTTTTATATTCTTGTTTAATCCATACTGAGCCTGTGAGCGTCTCTGTGTGACTGATGTTATATATAGGGAGATTGACAATCATCCTTTGACTGTATAGAGCTGTATGCTTTTGATACAGTACCATATATCTGATGTTATTTTGGGTTAATTTTCTGCAACATTTTGAAGTTTGGTGGAAGAGGCCTTGGACGTGGGTGTGGGGGGGCCAGCTGGTGCTGATGGTGGTGGTGCATCTGCTGGTAGTGGCAAAAGCACAATAGCAGCTAAGGCAGGAGGTGTTGAGCCTGCGTTATGGTCTGGCTCCGGAACGCCTGGAAGGCTACCTTGTCTGGGAGTAGGTTAACCGCTTTTAAAGCCGGAGCATCAGGAACTGGTTTTGGCTTACATTGCTGAAACAGACTCCACAAATATGCCCTCCTCTTCTGAAGTTTCAAAAAATGCAAGCACTAAGTCGTCAAGTGCTGGCTCCTGGTCAGGAAGAACCCCTTTCCTTTTGTCCTTCACCCCCACCAAAATTGAAAGATGCAGCAGTCCACACTTCACATTAGTCCATGTAGCTCTTTCTATCATACCATGCCTGGGTTAGCAAGTCAAATCGTGAATTCCCCAGTCCAAGATGAATCTGACATGGAGTGTGGGTGGCCAGCCAGGGCAGTGGGGTTAATCGGTACCGGGCCGGTGTCTCAGAGGGATGTGTCACGTTAGTGGTGATGATGACCCGTTCCGTGGCCCTGGGTGTCCATGCAAAGGGGTGCATAACATTTATAGATGAATGATACATGACGCCACCTGTGGTTTCTGATCAGATTGACCCACGCTGCAGTGTCGCTTCTCTGGGACAGATGCTGTGGTGCAGCTAAGATGTAGAAACCCTGCACAGGTAGGGCCGTAGTCGCAGGGCAGATGAAAGAGTTGGTAGATGGTGTGCAGTGCAGGATGTAGCAGAGTCGTGCGCCAGGCGCAGGAGAAAGATGACAGACACAGTCGTGCAGTTCCTTTACCTGTACTTGGTAAGTGCCGTCCAGGACCTAGAGTACAGATGGAGAAGGAGTTGGTCAACCTGGAAGCAAATTTGGAATTCTCTCTCTGCAGATAGGTAGTGTGGCCTCCGTTCTAGCGCTTATCTGAGGTACTCGCAGTACTGAGTTCACTGAAGTTCCCCCGTTGACTCTCTTTTGGAACTTTCTCGTATGGCAGGCAGCAATAGTCTTTTCCTTCTGGCTCACACACGTCGCTGCTGGGGCCTCCGAGCCTTAGTTGGGAACAGAGAATTTACAGCTGCTACTTCCCCCGGTTTCTGCTGCAGGACCGTCAGTGTCCCTACAAACTCGGAGACCGGAATCCCGACCATGCGCTCCAGCTAGGAGTGAGCCTTAACTCTGCTCATCCTCCAGCTCCCCTTCTCACATCCACACACTTCCCCTCCCCTTCACAGACTGCCCTAACTTACCTCCTCCCGACCACAGAGAGCAGCTCCTCAGCAGTCAGGTTCAGAGCTCTCCCTGCTGGCCTGGAGTGGGAACTGCGTTGTGTGTTGGTTTAACTGCTAGAGAGATCCTTCGTTGCTCCCAAGCATGACATCACATTCCCTAGGAGGAAGTTAATGCCACTGTGGTGACCGTACTCCTGGGGGCGCCACAAGTACACTGATGCCCAGCCACTGCTAGATGATTCTGCTGGTACATTGACCCAGACCACTACATTCCCCTCGCACTCTACACAGCCAGAATCTGACCCTGATGAAATTCAGGTTCCCCTTCCCGCATACTATACCACCTTACACGGTGACAAAGAGGAAGATGCAGATGAAAGTGCAGGTTCCTTGAGCAGGTGGGGGGGCATACTCATGGGCGATGGCACTGGCACAGGGTCCCTCATAGTGCGCAAAAGTGTCTCTGCCGGTGGGGGGCATCCCCACCCCCACCCGCCGTCAGACACACCGCCGTACTATGAGGGGCCCTGTGCCAGTGCCATCGCCAACGAGTGGGCCCCCCCTGCTTGCTCAGGATCACAGCACTTGCAAAGTTGAAATACTTACCTCTCCCTGCTCCACCGCTGTGACATCTTCTGCGTTTCCTGACAGTGACATTCTGGACAGAGAGCGCGATGATGACATCACGTCTGTACGCCCTCTGCCTAAACAGTCCAAGTGCAGTGAGATGGAAGATGGGGACGACGAGGAGTCCAGACTAGTACAGGGATTCCCTAGCGAGGAGACTTATTTAATTGTTTTCAATGTTGGGACAGCTATTTTTGGGGAGCACTATACTCTGGAGAATGATATATGAGGCCCACCATACACTGGAGCATTCCAAAGGTGGGCATCAGACACTGGCCCATTATGCACTGGAGCATTAGAAATGGGGCCCATTATATATGGATCATTATTTGGGCCCATAACACAGTGGAGCTTCATCCATGGGGACCAGCATATAATGTAGCATTATGTGGAGCTCATCATATACTGTTTCAAACATTATATGGGACCAATGATTCTGTATGGAGAAATATATGGGCCTCATTATTCTGTATAGCGCACTATGCGGTGGCCATAATACTGTATGGAGTAATATACTGTCCGTTTTTGGAACTATTGGAGAATTAAAAATGGATATCAGTCATGTGATGTAAGAAGTGAAGTATTTTTCATTGTACTATACCGCTATTTCTCTGCCGTATCAGAGGATCATGAATTGTGGCATGTGTTAAAAGAGCCCAGTGACACTCTTTGGCCCAGGGCCCACAAAAATCTGAAGCCAGCCCTACCCCCCCCCCACAACTTTAGCCAAATAACCCCCAGTTTTCAATGCCTAACTATTATTATAAAGTACAATAAATTAAGGTTGACAAGCTTAAGTAATAAGAATTGATGTTTTTGGCATTAAAATGAGCACTGAAGGTGTGTTTCCTGTCCTCCACTCCCTGCCGACCTTGGTTCCCCATTGACTTGCATTGGGTTTCGTGTTTCAGTCGGCCTTCGACTTTTCACGATAATCGGCCGATTTCGTTCGACCCGACTTTTGAGAAAGTCGGGATTAATGAAACCCGAGTCGACCCGAAAAAAGGCAAAGTCGCTCATCTCTATAAAAGACGCTTTTTATTGTAAAAATAGTTTTTGAATCACCACATTTTGAGAGCAATAATTTTTCCTTATTTTGACCCACAGTCATGTTTGGTCTTATTTTTTGTAGGACGAGTTGATGTTTTTATTGGTACCATTTTCGGGCACCTGACAATTTTTGATCGCTTTTTATTCCGATTTTTGGGACGCAGAATGAAGAAAAGACAGCATTTCCTGAATTTCTTTTTTTTTTTTTTTGGGGGGGGGGGCGTTTGCACCGTTCTGCATATGGTAAAAATGATACAGCAGTTTTATTCTTTGGGTCAGTGCGATTACAGTGATACCTCATTTATATCATTTTATTATGTTTTGGCGCTTTTATACAATAAAAACAATAATTATTCTTGCATTGCTTTATACTGTGAGCTATAACTTTTTTATTTTTTCACTGACGATGCTGTATGGCGGCTCGTGTTTTGCAGGACAAGATGACGTTTTCAGTGGTACCATGTTTGTTTATATTTATCTTTTTGATCGCGTGTTGTTGCACTTTTTGATCGGCGGTATGATGATAAAGCATTTTTTTGCCTTGCTTTTTTTTTAAGGCGTTCACTAAAGGGGTTAACTAGTGGGATAGTTTTATAGGGCGGGTCATTATGGACGCGGCGATACTAAATATGTATACTTTTATTGTTTTTTATTTACAAATAAAAGAGTAAAATAATTTATTAGGGAATACTTTTTTTTTATTATTTAGGAATTTTTAAAAAATTATTTTTACACTTGTTTTTTTTTTTTACTTTATTATATTGTCCCAGTGTGGGACATTACTATAAAGTGTCAGATCATTGAAAAATCCGCATCCCTGCAGAACCCCGAAGGCCCCCGGGGCCATATTGGATCTGAGGCTTGTTGGAAGGAGCCCCCTCCCTGCGTGATTCTTCCCTATGCCCCCGATGCACTGCGATCATGTTTGATTGCAGTGTGCCAGGGGTTAATGTGCTGGGGCAGTCCGTGACCGCCCCTGGCACATAGTGCCGGGTGTCAGCTGGGATAATCAGGCATTTAAATGGCGCTTCCGGCAATCGCGCCGTAAATATGCACACTGATGACCCGCAGGTCACCGGTGTGTCGGCATGACAACCCGAGGTTTCCTGGAGACCTCTATGGTTGTCAGTGCTGGATTGCTGTGAGCGTCACCCAGTGATTAGCGCTCATAGCAAGTCAGCAATTCTACTACATAGAGGCGATCTGATCATCGCCTCTATGTAGCAGAGCCGATCCTAAATTGTGCACACACAGACCTGGACAAGCACTCTGTCCCTCCAATAAGAACTGTCCCTGAGATTTTACAATGGTGTAAGTATGTCGAGCGTAGCGGTGCTTGTACTTTTATAACCTCTTATGGGGTAATGCTTTCAGCCAATGACAGTAATGCCACTACCAAGATGGATATAGTATTACATTGACTGGCAGGCAATCCCTGGATGTTTATTGGCTGTGTAACAGGTGCCAAACATGCGTTGTGGGGATTAGAACTTCAAATCTGTTGCCGAGTTCCAAGCAGATCCGAGCACCCGGATACTTGAGTGATATCCAAGTATCACCGAGGACGTACACTCACCCTTAGTTATTAGTGGTTGTCTAAGGAATATTTCTATATGGAGAATCAGGGTCGGACTGGGGTGCCTAGGGTCCAGGGGAATTAACTCTAGGGCCCACTCTACAGCTTCCATAACATTTTTTTAATATAATATAAGGACAAGAATGCTAAACATATTTGTAATATATCTCATTGGAAAATAAGTCTCTGGCAGCAACAAATGATGAGTCTGGATGCTCATGAGCGCCCGGTTTTCTCTACACCCGGCCACTGATTTACATCTTTTTTTTTTTTTAAACTGAATTAGCAGCGGGGGCGGAGAAAGTCAGGAACTCATGAATATTCAGGACTCGTCATTATGTGCTGGAACTTCCAATACAAGATATTGGTACAACTGAGTGACCCAGCTTTCTGCTATGGGGATCAGTCACTAGTTTGTTACCCTTAGTTAGGATATCATAAAATCAGTGACAGATTCCCTGTAACAGAATCCCTCGATACCACCTTTAGAGTAGCTCCACACTAGCGAGTCCACTGCAGGATGCCCACTGCTTGTATCCCACAGTGGACCCGCCCGGGAGGAACTCAGATTATCATGGCGGCCAGTCATTTACATACACTTTCCCACCTGCTTGTTTTCCATCCATCTCCATCCTTCTCTGCCTCTATGAAGACAGAGCTGTCAATCACAATAGACGTTAGAGAGGGATGGATAATTATGGAATACTAGCAGGTGGGAAGGTGAATGTACATGATTGGCCCCACTGTGAAGCACCGAGCGGCAGGACTTAGTTTGAACAGTCATTCTGCATTGACAGAGTCCCTGTAAGGGTGACTTGTCACCTTGAGAAATGCTACTTATCTGCAGATATAGGGTTAATCTGCAGGTAAATGGGGTATAAAGCCTGGTTACCCGGCTTACGTGGAAGGCATTGGCTGCAGGGAGAAAATTAAACTATAGTCTCCCTTGCACCAGTCGCTTCCTGTGATAGGGTCGGTGCAAGGAGGGAAGCATTACAGTCACCGCTAACAACAAAGTGAGCGTGCTGTAATAACGTCCCGACACTGTGATCGGAACATCGTCCAGGGAGCCCAACCTCAGCCTGGGCTTCATTGAATGACTAACATGGCAGCAATACATGACAACCCATCAGCATCCTGTAACTGCATCACAGGAGGCTGATGGAGCTGGTGAGTGCAGACACCGGCCATCGTGCCATCTAAATGCCACTGTCCGTGATTGACAAGGGCATTTAAATGCTTAAAACAGCAGCAATCAAGATGAACTCTGATCACTGCTGTTACAGGCAGACGCCAGCTATGTATCACAGCCGACATCTGCCTGGTATGGAGCAGGCTCAGCTCCTGAACCTGCTCCATACAATCACTTCCCAAAGGTGGCAGCTATGACAAGGTTAGCAAATTTCACATGTCTGTTCCTAAACATGGAAAGACAAATGGAATTCCCTAACACATGTGAAAGAACCCTAATAGATTTAGTAAACGTGTCTCAAACATTTGAATGTTTTCACACACCACAATGCACCGTTACACATCTTACAAAAATACATATAATTCCAGATACACAGACATACACAAACATGCACAAACACACCAGTACATGAATACATCATCTGAGCCACCATCAGTACATTGTACATCAATTGTGATGTCAGATCAGCTCCATATACCTTTGTATCACATGAACCTACAACTCCCAGTATGTCCTTAACAATGGAGATACTGGGAGTTGTTGTTATCAGTCATCATCAGACTGCGGACCATACAGGAACAACAGTACTGATGAGAGGAAGGCAGGATCACAAATAAGCATTTACATCCAGGTTTCTTACCTGTGAGATCACCTCTGCTTAGAGTCTCTCTCTTTCTTTCTTGTCCAGACTCCATGACGACTGTAATACACAGCTCCTCTTCACAGACCTCCATCTTCTCCGGTCTTCTGCAGCACATCACCACACAACACCACTAAAAAAAGCAGTGTCATTCTAATGCTCCTAAATAAAAATATCTGCCCTATACTGAGGCCCTGTATAGACTACTAACTCTCACAACGCTCCCTGCACAAAATATGACCCACACTGTCCCTCTTATGGTACATGCCCTAAACACTGTCCTCTCTTATGGTACATGCCCTACACACTGTCCTCTCTTTTCTATACTGGGCCTCCTCCTCACACTGTCTTCTCACACGGTGTCCCCCCTATCCTGCCCAGTCTCTATACTGTGCCCGTCATCACATGCCTCTCTTCAGCATACTATTTTCTCCTTGCTGTGTCCTTACACTGTCCCCCATACTGCCGCATCTATATACCTCTCCCCACACTACCTAGTTTTTGTTCTGTGTCCCCGCACTCTTTTCTCCCCCATGCTGTCTCCTCTCACTCTCCATATTGTCTACTCATACATACCCCTTCTGTTCCTGCACCCATTCCACCCTCCCATCATTCACCATACTGTTTCTTCACACATTCTCCCCATACTGTCTCCTAAAATTTCTCCCTCCATCTCTCCCCAATTTTAATAAATATTTGGAGGAACACAGACACAGTCATGCAGAAGCACAAAAAAACACATAAAGATGTGCAGACATGCATTAGCAGACACACACACAGAGAAATGGGGACACACACATATACACACAGGCAAGCGCACTTACACACTCAAAAGTGCACACGAAAACACGCAGACAGTTATGCTCATACACACAGATACGCACACAGAAATTCACGCTCAGACAAGTACACACACGCAGGGAAGCATGCACATCCACGTGTGAAGACACATACTCAGAAATGCACACATAGACACATACAAGCACACCTAGGAAGACACGCGCACTCACACACACACACTCACATGCAGACACTCAAAGACATGCGCACACAGAAATGCGTAAACACAGACGCGTGCATGCAGACACAGAAATGCATATGCAGACACTCACATGTAGACATACGTGTGCACACACATATACAGGCATATATACACACATATACCATGCTACCATGCATGCATATACATGCATGGTCTACCACGGTCGCAGCTGCGATGGGGCCAGTAGTGCTCAGGGACCCGCTTATGAGTTTGCACTTCGAAGGTGAGCTGTGTAGTGGGTGTGTCAGGGGAGTAACACCCTCTGGGAGCTGCAGCCGCTCATTGACTGTGCAGCTCCATGCTTTGATTGGCTGCGAGGCTGCAATTGGCCTGACGCTAATTGGTTCATTAGGGCAGCTCAGGAGTGCGCTCAGTCCCTGAGGCAGGTTAGAAGGTGGAAGGTGCGCATTCAGGAGCACGTTCAGTCCCTGAGGCACGTTTAGAAGGTGGAAGGCGCACATTCAAGAGTGCACTCAGTCCCTGAGGCAGGCTTAGAAGGTGGAAAGCCCGCATTCAGGAGCACGCTCAGTCCCTGAGGCAGGTGTTGTGAGTTCTTTTTCCGGTCCACCAGTTGTGAGTTCTCCTTCCAGGCTCCCTCTGGTTGTAACTGGAGGTAGTGAGGCTGATTTAATCAGTAGAGATCTGCCACCTGATAATGAGGATGACGATTGGACCTCAGGAATCTGATACTGGATTTAAGACAGCCGACGCCCTATTCTGGTGCTGGTGATTCCTTCTGGCTTTTCAGGTCCTGGTTTTCAGCTCTGTTCCAGTCATTTCAAGCTAAGTTTTTCTGCTAATGTTCACACTTGATTTTGTTGGTCTATTAAGATATTTGTGTGGTCAGCCAGCCCCGGCTGGGGCTGTGCTGAATTTCCACTCTTATTTATCTGTATTTGCCAATTTTCTCTTTGTCCCTTATTAGATTGGCCTCTTTATGCTCTGTCTCAGAATATTTTAGAGTGCTGATATAGTGGGAGAAGTCTAGTGACTTCAGGGTTAATTTTGCTAGCAGAAGTGTTGGACATTATTTTTGTAGGGTTTTTGGCAGATTGCAGACAGTGTCTTTCCTTTCCTATCCTTTCTAGTTAGTTTGGGCCCCATCATTTGCTCAGCCTATTTTCCTGCCTGTGTTTGTGCTTTCATCTTGTTTCACCGTCAATACATGTGAGGGGGCTGTCTTTCCTTTGGGGTCTGCTCTGGGGCAGTTAGTTTTCCCCTTTTCTTGCTTTAGGCTTATTTAGTCCCCCAGCTGTGACGAAGCATCTAGGACCCTCGTAGGTACGCTCCACGGCTGCTGCTAGTTGTGTGGTTAGGATCACGGATCTGCAATCTGCATAGCTACCAACCTCTCTGGTTTTCTGTGACTTAGCTTGTTTAGTCTTATTCTACTCGGTGACCCATTCATAACAGGCAGGCTTAGAAGGTTGAAGGCACGCATTCAGGAGTGGGCTGTCCCTGAGGCAGGCTTAGAAGGTGGAAGGCGCGCATTCATGAGCACTCGATGGCTATTCTGTGCGCACAGGACCTGTGATGAGGTTACAGGAGGGGAGGAGTCAGGGGTCACATGATTAGGGGCCTTGGTTTATGCAGGACTCTGCTGTACTGGTTGTCATGGTGCAGGATGAGGGGAAGTTTATGTGTGGGGTCAGGAGGGGTTTACAGGGTGGATTTAGCAGAGCTGTGTGTGTACAAGGTGTACGGAGCAGAGCCATGTGTGTATGAAGTGTATGGAGTGCAGATGTGTGTGCACAAGGTGTGTGGAGCGAAGCGTGTGTGTATAAGGTGGATGGAGAGGGGCCGTGTGTGTGCGAGGTTTACGGACAGGAGCCGTATGTGTACGAGGTGGATGGAGAGGGGCCGTGTGTGTACGGAGCCATGTGCGTACAAAGTGGACGGAGCAGAGCCGTGTATGTATGTGGTGTACGGAGAGGAGCCATGTGTGTACGAGGTGGATGGAGAGGGGCTGCGTGTGTACAAGGTGTACAGAGGGGCTGCGTGTGTACGAAGTGGACGGAGCAGAGCCGTGTGTGTATGGAGCTGCGTGTGTACGAAGTGGACGGAGCGAAGCGATGTGTGTACGAGGTGTACAGAGAGGAGCCGTGTGTGTACGAGGTGGATGGAGAGGGACCGTGTGTGTACGGAGCCATGTGTGTACGAAGTGGATAGAGCAGAGCCGTGTGTGTATGAGGTGTACAGAGAGGAGCCGTGTGTACGAGGTGGATGGAGAGGGGCCGTGTATGTATGGAGCCGCGTTTGTATGAAGTGGACGGAGCAGAGACATGTGTGTACGAGGTGTATGGAGAAGAGCAATGTGTGTACAAGGTGGATGATGGAGAGGGGCCGTGTGTGTATGGAGCCGCGTGTGTACGAAGTGGATGGAGCAGAGCCGCGCATGTATGAGGTGTACGAAGTGGAGCCGCGCATGTACGAGGTGTATGGAGCGGAGCCCCCGTCCTCCTCTGTGCAGCCCCCATCCTCCTCTGTGCAGCCCCCATCCTCCTCCTTCATGCTCACCCTGCTGTGCCGTCGCTGAACGTCCCTGAATCCTCCGTTGTCCAGCGCTGACAGCTTCTTCCTGCCTTCAGCGGTCACATGGTACCGCTCATTAAGCTCATGAATATGCTTCCACACCCATGGGCGTCCATATTCATGAGCTTAATGAGCAGGACCATGTGACCGCTGAAGGCAGGAAGAAGCTGTCAGCGCTGGGACAAGGAGGATGCAGGGGACGTTCAGGGAGGCACGGGAGGGGTGAGAATGACTTCCCAGCCACCGGCTCCTGCCGCCGCTCCCCCTCCCCCGCTGAAGCACCTTCAGATTTCCGGTACGCCGTACTGAAGCATACTGGTGCAAAAAAATCACTGCATACAATTAATTTATAACCATACACACACATTAGGGCTGTTAGTATCCTACCTTAACCTTGCCTTTAGTCCGGCACAGCCTTTGCTGAAGCATCGCACTTTTAAACCAGGAAGCAGCAGTGCAGGGCGCAGGGAGTGATGTCACTTTTAGCAGAGCCGTCTGCTTGCTGTGAGGCTGCTGGGCGTGCGACCCCTGCTGCTTCCTGGCCCAGCTCTCCTCTGCTCTGTGCGAGCATTTAAAGGGCTTAAACTTAGGAGAAGCCACCTTCATAGCAATATTTTTTGATGATAACCACACCATATCACCAATCTTAAACTGGGGACCAATGGTCCTATGTCGATTGGAAAACCGCTGGGCCTTTTCCTGGGAGAGAGATAACTTATCCACCACTTGGTCCCAGATCTGGTGCATTCTCTCCACCACAGTGTCAACACCTGGGCAGGCAGAAGGCTCCACCTGCCCTGAAGAAAATCGAGGATGAAACCCAAAGTTACAAAAAAAAGGTGACATCAAAGTGGCAGAACGAGCTCTATTATATAAAGCAAATTCGGCCAAGGGCAAAAATGAAACCCAATCATCCTGATCAGCGGAAATAAAACATCTCAAATACGACTCCAAGGTCTGGTTTGTTCTCTCTGTCTGCCCATTGGTCTGAGGGTGAAAAACAGAGGAGAAGGACAACTGAATTCCCAGCTTGGAACAGAAGGTCCTCCAAAATCTAGACACAAACTGAACTCCTCTGTCAGATACAATGTTCTCAGGAATCCCGTGTAAGTGAACCACCTGTTGCAAAAACAGGGGCACCAACTCAGAGGAAGATGGCAACTTAGGGAATGGTACAAGATGAACCATCTTAGAGAACCTATCACAAATCACCCAAATAACAGTCATTCTTTGAGAGACCGGCATATCAGAGATGAAATCCATTGAAATATGGGTCCATGGCCTCCTGGGGACCGGCAAAGGCATCAACAACCCACTAGAGCGAGAACAAGATTTAGACTGGGAGCAAGTCCCACAGGACTGCACAAAATTCCTGACATCATGAGACAAGGTGGGTCACCAAAAAGAGCGACTCACCAGATCTCTAGTACCAAAAATACCTGGATGACCAGCCAATGCAGAGCAATGAACTTCAGACATCACTCTCTTCTTCCACTGGTCAGGAACATATAACTTTCCACTGGGACAACGCTCAGGTTTGTCCTCCTGGAACTCTTGCAGAGCAAGTCTCAAATCGGGCGAGATGGCAGAAAGAACTACCCCTTCGCCTAAGATGGTAGCAGGCTTGGTCACCACAGGAGAATCAGCAAAGAAACTCCTAGAGAGGGCGTCTGCCTTGACATTCTTAGTTCCAGGAAGAAAAGAGACCACAAAATCAAAACGTGTAAAAAACAAGGCCCACCTAGCCTGTCTAGGGTTCAAGCGTTTAGCCGACTCTAGGTAAATCAAATTCTTGTGGTCAGTGAGGACCACAACTTGATGTTTCGCTCCCTCCAACCAATGTCTCCACTCCTCAAATGCCCATTTCATGGCCAACAGTTCCTGATTCCCCACATCATAGTTACGTTCAGATGGAGAGAACTTTCAGGAAAAGAAAGCACAGGGATTCATTTTAGATGTTACAGGATCCTTTTGGGACAAAACAGCTCCTGCACCAATCTCAGAAGCATCCACCTCTACCTGGAACGGGAGTGAGACATCAGGTTGCCGCAAAACCGGGGCGGAGGTAAATCTTCGCTTCAGCTCCTGAAAGGAAGCAACAGCCTCAGGAGACCAATTCAACACATCAGCACCCTTCTTAGTCAGATCAGTCAATGGCTTGGCAATACTAGAAAATTTTGCTATAAATTTCCGATAAAAATTAGCAAAACCCAAAAACTTCTGGAGGGCCTTCAAAGAAGTGGGCTGAACCCAATCATAAATGACCTGTACCTTGGCCGGGTCCATTTCAATAGTTGACGGAGACAAAATGAATCCCAAAAATGAAATCCTCTGTACTCCAAAAAGGCATTTCAATCCTTTGACATACAGGGAATTCTCCCTCAAGATCCGGAACACAGTCCGAATATGTTCCACATGAGAATCCCAATCCTTGGAGAAGATCAAAATATCATCCAGATAGATAATCAAAAATTTATCGACAAAATCTCGGAAAATATCGTTCATGAAGCACTGGAAGACAGAAGGGGCATTAGTGAGCCCAAAAGGCATCACCAGGTACTCAAAATGTCCCTCCGGAGTATTAAACGCCGTCTTCCATTCATCCCCCTGCTTAATGCGGATAAGATTATACGCCCCCCTGAGGTCAAGCTTGGTAAACCAGCAAGCACCTCTAACTCTAGAGAATAGATCCGAAATCAGGGGTAACGGATACTGATATTTAATAGTAATTTTATTGAGGGCACGATAATCAATACAAGGCCTTAAAGAACCATCCTTTTTGGCCACAAAAAAAAAAACGGCACCTAAGGGTGAAGAGGATGGTCTAATATGACCCTTCTCCAACGCCTCCTTAATATAGGACCGCATAGCCTCGTGCTCGGTACAGATAAATTGAAGAGCCGACCCTTGGGAAATTTACACCCTGGGCTTAGTTCAATTGCACAGTCATAACTCCTATGAGGAGGCAAGGACGCAGACTCATTCTCACTAAATACATCATAAAAGTCCACCAAATAGTCAGGAACATCATGTGACTGAGGAGAGGTGGAAAAAACCGGAGCCTCACTAAAGGCACACCGACAACCCCAACTCACCACAGACACAGATTTCCAATCCAAAACTGGATTATGAATTTGCAACCAGGGAAACCCAAGAACAACGGCATCATGCAGACCATGCAATACCAAAAATCTGCAATTTTCTTGATGGTCTGGGGCGACCCGCATGACCACCTGGGTCCAAAACTGAGGTTTATTTTTAGCCAAAGGAGTAGCATCAATCCCCCTCAAAGGGATAGGCGTCTGCAGAGGTGTCATCGGAAATCCACAACGTTTAGCAAAATCCAAGTCCATTAGGTTTAGCGCTGCTCCCGAATCCACAAAAGCCTTGGCGGAAAATGTGGACAGTGAGCAGTTCAGATTAATAGCCAGAAGAAAATTAGGTTGAACACCACCAACAGAAAACGTGTGTGCAAAGCGTTTCTCTCGTTTAGGACAAACAGAAATAATATGCGAGGCATCTCCACAGAAAAAACACAGCTTATTACGCCTTCTGAACTCCTGACATTGCGCCTTAGACAAAACTCTATCACATTGCATAGATTCAGACATCCGTTCAACCGGTGGCAACACCTCTCGTGCAATCCTGCGTTCACGTAAACGCCGATCAACCTGAATGGCTAATGACATAGAATTGTCCAGACCAGAGGGAACAGGAAATCCCACCATAGTATCTTTTACGGCTTCTGACAAACCCTTCCGAAAGAGAGCAGCCAAGGCATTATCATTCCAGGTAGTAAGGACCGCCCACTTTTGGAACTTTTGACAGTACAACTCTGCAGAATCTCGACCCTGGTTCAATGCCAACAGGGTCTTTTCAGCCTGATCAATAGCATTAGGTTCGTCATACAACAACCCCAAAGCTTGAAAGAATGCGTTCACATTAGTCAGAATAGGATCATCTGGTTTCAAAGAAAACACCCAGTCCTGGGGATCGCCACGCAGCAAAGAGATGACAATTTTAACCTGCTGCACGGAGCTCCCTGACGAGTTAGGCTTCAAGGCAAAAAATAATTTACAATTGTTTTTGAAACTCAAAAATTTAGATCGATCCCCAAAAAATACATCAGGTGTAGGGATCTTTGGTTCAACAGCATGCGAACGAGCAAGGTAGGCGGAAATTCCCCGCACTTCCGCAGCGAGATGCTCCACACGATCAGACAATTGCTTTATCTCCATTGAGAGAGAAAAAAAAAAATTCCCCTTACGGCCTCAGAGATATAGAGGAAAGAATATACACACACCTTTTTTTTTTTTTTTTCTTTTCTTTAAACACAATTCTTTCCTGCTATTGAGTACCCTAGGATCTGCGGTATGGTGGGTGATTCTGTTATGATTGAGTCACCGTAGGAGGCAAAAACAGAAATGCTAGCTAAGTCCAGAAAACCAGAGAAGTTGGCAGCTATCGGATTGCAGACCCCTGAACCTATCAACACAACTAGCAGTAGCCATGGGGGGTTCCTACGATGCCCTAGACCCCTCGATCACAGCCGGAGAATTAAATAGGCCTAAAGAAAGAAAGGGGAAATCTAAACTGCCCCAGAGCAGACCCCAAAGCAATAGGCAGCCCCCAACATATAATGACGGTGAAGCAAAATGAAAATACTAACACAGACAGAAAGATAGACTGAGCAAAGATGGGGCCCGAGCTAGCTAGATAGAAAAGGACAGGAAGGCTGCTGTCTGCAATCCGTGAAAAACCCTATGAAAATAAGAGCCAACAGACTGACAGTGAAAAAGGCCCTGAAGACACTAGGCTTCAAAAAAGCTATGTCAGTACTCAGGAATATTCTGAAGACAGAGCTACAGTCAAAAGGAGATTCAGCTCACCCCAGAAGGGAATGGCAGAATACAGAAAAGCAAGGAAAACAAAAAAACAAAACAAAAATGCTAACAGGCAAAACAGAAAACTTAGCTTTAGAGGAGCAGGAATCAGACTGGTGTCCTAGAAGTCCACAGAGAAATCACCCGCAGGGCAAAAGGGCATCGGCAGCCTTATATCCAGTCCGTGACTCCACTCAGCCAGTCATCCTCATTAGACTCAGGTGCATGATAATCAGGCTCATTACCTTCCTTTACCAGAATAGGGAGTTCACCAGACCTCAGTGACGAAGGGGAAAATGAACTCACAACAGTTCCCCGCTATACAGAAGTCACATCATTAGATGTGACCTCTCTACAGGGTCTCCAGTGACACACTGACAGGAGACAACGGCTCCTGCAGTGCATCACTGAGGTTACCGGAGTTCAGGCTCTCACTTTACAGCAATGCTGTGTGAGAATTAGGGTTAGGGTTAGTGTTAGGCTTAAGGTTAGTGTTACGGGACCTCTTTTCCGGCGGCGGAGGGATACACAGCGGTGGATTACCTCCGCCTGTCATTTCATCGCTGGTGCCCCTGTAGGGCAGTGACATCAACCGATGTCAGTATTCTACATGGAAGATTGTCGTGGGACACTCAATTATTGGACTACGGTGGAAAGGTAAGTATAGGTTGGTTTATTATTTTTAGGAGATCGAGAGCTTCAGGGAATTAGGTGTCTATGGTGAGTATGTACTCTATGTTATATCTTGTATTTACTGTGTGTAATGTATGTGTATATGTACTGTATGCTCACTTCACAGCCCCGGCAACCCCTGCAGACCCCCCGGACAGCCCCACAGACCCCCGGCAACCCACGCACAGCCCCTGCAACCCCCACAGACCACTTGACCGCCCCGCAGACCCCTGGATAGTAATATAATAATAATCTTTATTTTTATATAGCGCTAACATATTCCGCATCGCTTTACAGTTAGCACACAGCAACCCCAGCAACCCCCGGACAGCCTCGCAGACCCTCCGCACAGCACCAGCAGATACCTGCAGACCCCCGGACAGCCCCGCAGACCCCCGGCAACCACCGCACAGCCCCGCAGTCCCTGCACAGCCCCGGCAACCCCCACACAGCCCCGCAGACCCCGGCACACACTATACACGCACACAGTCACCGCCCACACTCTGCCCACACACTTCCCTCCTCCCGATCTGCAGTGTTTCATCCGCAGCAAAACCAAAGATCTTTTTAACATCTGCGATTTTGCTGCAGATGTGCCTGACTCAATGCAAGTCAATGGGTGCAGAAACGCTGCAGATCCGAACCAAGAATTGACCTGCTACGGGAAAAAACCTGCTGCGATTCCGCTCGTTTTTTTCCGCAGCATGCACACAGGAATGTTTTTTTATATAGGTTATCGTTGTTTTGATACACACTTGCGGATTAATTGCGGATCCACAGTGGAAAAAATGCTGCGGATCCGCAATAAATTTGCAACGTGTGCACATACCCTAAGGGGGTGCTGCCGAGGAATGTGGTCCTGCCCAGAGGTGTGCAAACACCACTACATGCAGTGGACCCCAGAGCAGGACCTGGCGGGGCACGTGACCACCAGGGGAGTGGTTTGGAGCAGGGCGAACCCATGAGATTGCGAGGGAGCTGGCTGTACACGATGTGTCAGGGACGTAGTCAGGAAAACTGAGGTCAGAAGCTGGAGAGCAGAGTCAGTGCCATAGGACGAGATAGGAGAATAGTTAGGGACGAGCCAAATGGGGATGTAGGAACCAGGGGAGAAGACCAAGCTAAAGTCAGGGGCGGAGCCTAGGGTCAAATCAGAGAATAACCAGTAAAGCAAAATCACAAGGAAGAAGCAGAATGAGGGTCAAGCCGAATCATACATGGGTACACAAACATACAGAGGAACAACGATATCAAACAGAGAAACCTGGGTCAGCTGCTCAAACAGGGTAACGGAAAGTATCACTGACACAGAGCCTGGCCAAAAGCAGGTCTAAATAGCCCTCCCCAAACCAAAGAGAGGCCATACAAAGTTAACCCTGAAAGAACCAGGATGGGGAAGGAAACCCCATCCTGAATGATAAGGTACCCACTCCTGTCAACGGGGGGCCACCAGACCCCAAGGCTTCCCAGGATGCCTGGCATGAAACGCCCAGACCAAACGATCAGCATGTGCAGAATGAGATAGAACCCATGACAGATGCCCTCAAGACCATACCCCTACCAATTTACAAGATACTGTAAAGAACGACGAAGCCACCGAGAATCCAAGATGCGCCCCACCTAGTACTCCATGTGACCATCTACCGAGACCGGAGCAGCAGGAAAAAAAGACTCCTCCTCCACAGCCCCAAATGGTTTCAGAAGGGCTTTATGGAAAACATTGGGAATCTTGAAGGAGGGTGGAAGTTGTAACCTAAAAGCTACAGGATTAATTAACTCAGTGATTTCATATGGACCAATAAACTTAGGTCCCAATTTTGTGAAGGGAACCTTAAGTTTAATGTTCCGAGTGGACAACCACACCATCTCTCCCACACGAAAAACTTGTCCAGAAGCCCGCCTTTTATCCGCAAAAAAAATTGTATTTCCTCTGAGCTTTGCCAATATTTCGTTGAAACTCCAACCACAATTCCCCCAAGCATTGCACCGCTCCATCAGCCCCTGGACACCCAGAGTCCAAGTGCGAGAACTCCCCAAAATGCGGACTAAAACCATAATTGGCAAGAAAAGGGGACATACCAGTGCAATGACTCACACGGTTGTTGAATGCAAACTCAGCCAGGGGCAAGGCCTCACACCAATCATCCTGCCTAGCCAAGGACAAACAATGCAGAATTTTTTCCAAGGACTGATTAGTTCGCTCTGTCTGACCATTAGTCTCCAGGTGGTATGCAGAAGAAAAGGACAGAGTAGCCCCTAACCTACAAAACGTCCTCCAAAACTTAGATGCAAACTGAACACCCCGGTCAGACACCACATTCAACGGCACACCATGCAAACGAACCACATGCTGCACAAACAATCTGGACAAGGTCTCCGCGGAGGGCAAGGCCGGCAAATGTACAAAATGAGCTTGCTTAGCAAACCTGTCCACCACCACCCAAACAACCGTATTACCCTTGGAAGGAGGGAGATTGGTGATAAAATCCATGGACAGGTGGGTCCATGGTCTATCAGGAATTGGTAAAGGCACCAATTTTCCAGCTGGCCGGTTATGAGAGCTCTTGGCATGTGCACACACCGCACATGCAGACACAAACTTTCTAACATCAGAAGTAAGCGAGGGCCACAAAAAACCCTTGCCATGGCCCCTCATTTAGCCAAGATGCCAGGATTTCCACTTAAAGTCAACTCATGAAACTCGAAAAGAAGCTTCAGGCGAAACTGTACAGGAACAAATAGTCTACCATCAGGCTTAGACCTAGGTGCAAGCAAGTGGGCCTCTAGAATCTCCTGTTCCAACTCAGACAAATTATCAGCCACCACCACCCCAGGTTGAAGAATGGAGGATGGAGGCTCAGGAGGGGAAACCGGATCCAACCGCCGAGACAGCGCATCAGCCTTAACATTCTTAGATCAACAGCATACAAAGCAGGGAATACACTTGATGTTCACTAAATGTGCAACTAGGGCATGCTAAATCTCCTGAGTAGTCTCTCATAGAACATATCTGAGAAGTCATTGTTTGGCAGTTGCAAAGTTAGCAGCTAACAGAGGATCTTAATGATTTGCGTGCTCAAGTACATTCAGTGTGTGACAATGCAACCTCATTGATAGCATGTTGATTATGTAAGCGCATATATTTCTCTGTGTGGCACTCATACTTCATACTAAATAAATCAAGATGTTCTGAAAATGTTGTTTAATTTTATTGTAATTTGCGTATAATCTATGCTATTATTTTCATAGCTCCTTGACTTTTCCTTCTTGGTGTTGCAATTTCAATATTGAGGAGTGTATTTTATGTGGTATTTTAATTATATTTGAAAATAAACTCCCAAAGAGAAAGTGAGCATAGATGTAAATAGTGACTTTACTATAGAGTCCTGTTCTGGAAGTCAGAAACCCCTAATCTCACCACTGTTTATATGCGTTTATGACAGTTGAGAAGACTATGACTGGTTTTCCCTTTCATGATGAATGCTAAATTATGTTTATATCCAGGATTTTGTAATCTCTATCCAAACTGCTAGAAAAATACAACAAAGTATCTTTATTTTATGTTTTGGCGTCCCAGTAGGACTTGTTCAGAAGTTTTCATGTGCTATTGCTGTGGTGATACACCTCATTGTTGTTATGTGCAGATATGGGCAACACTGTCTACTATGTATGAAATAACCTGCAAATTCATATCTCTGTGTTTGATTTTTTCTTATAGAATTGCACATCAATCTTTTTATCCATATTACATTTTTTTCTAGAAAGCTCCCTATTGAACTGCTTTTTAAATCTGCAGTATATTAAATATTGGCTGTTGAAATTAATTAGGAATAACGTATATAGATAGAAATTTCAGAATTATTGTTATATTTCTCTTGATACATATGTTTAACTTAAAAAAACCCTCTTTCTTCTCTTTTTTGATTTTTTGCTCCCTAAGGAGAAAGTTCCCGTTGCTTTTCTTCCTGCCTATCACTCAGTGTGCTGCTCCTGTGTTCATCTCTTTGTGTTAAGGTCTACTTTGAGGCTTTGTTCTGAAATATATCTTCCTTTTCATAGTATAGAAATGTTTAAACTTTACTGTATTGGTCTTTCAAGAATAGTGAAGAATGCTAAGATTGACTTACTAGTTTTTTATGTAATGTTTCCATTAACCCCTTCACCCCCAAGGGTGGTTTGCACGTTCATGACCGGGCCAATTTTTACAATTCTGACCACTGTCCCTTTATGAGGTCATAACTCTGGAACGCTTCCATGGATCCCGGTGATTCTGACATTGTTTTCTCGTGACATATTGTACTTCATGTTAGTGGTAAAATTTCATTCAAATAACTTGCGTTTATTTGTGAAAAAAATGGAAATTTGGCAAAAATTTTGAAAATTTCGCAATTTTTCAAATTTGAATTTTTATGTCCTTAAATCACAGAGATACGGCACACAAAAAACTTGATAACTAACATTTCCCACATGTTTACTTTACATCAGCACAATTTTGGAACCAAAATTTTTTTTTGTTAGGAAGTTATAAGGGTTAAAAGTTGACCAGCGATTTCTCATTTTTACAACACCATTTTATTTTTAGGACCACATCACATTTGAAGCCACTTTGAGGGGTCTATAGGATAGAAAATACCCAAAAGTGACACCATTCTTAAAACTGCACCCCTTAAGGTGCTCAAAACCACATCCAAGAAGTTTATTAACCCTTTAGGTGCGTCACAGGAATTTTTTTGAATATTTAAAAAAAAATGAACATCTAACTTTTTTTCACAAAAAAAATACTTCAGGTTCAATTTTTTTTATTTTACCAAGGTTAACAGGAGAAATTGGACTGCAAAAGTTATTGTGCAATTTGTCCTGAGTACGCTGATACCTGATTTGTGGGGGGGAACGACTGTTTCGGCGCATGGCAGAGCTCAGAATGGAAGGAGCGCCGTTTGACTTTTTCAATGCAAAATTGGCTGGAATTCAGATCGGACGCCATGTCACGTTTGGAGAGTCCCTGATGTACCTAAACAGTGGAAACCCCCTACAAGTGACCCCATTTTGGAAACTAGACCCCCCAAGGAACTTATCTAGATATGTGGTGAGAACTTTGAACCCACAAGGGCTTTACAGAAGTTTATAACGTACAGCGGTACAATTAAAAAATCATATTTTTTCCACAAAAATGATCTTTTCACCCCAATTTTTATTTTCCCAAGGGTAACAGGACCCTAAAAGTTATTGTGCAATTTGTCCTGAGTATGCTGATACCCCACATGTGGGGGTAAACCACTATTTGGGCGCATGGCAGAGTTCGGAAGGGAAGCAGCGCCATTTGACGTTTTTGGCTGGAATTGAGATCGGACATCATGTCGCGATTGGAAAACCCCTGATGTACCAAAACAGTGGAAACCCCCCACAAATGACACCATTTTGGAAACTAGACCCCCTAAGGAACTTATCTAGATGTGTGGTGAGAACTTTGAACCCCCAAGGGCTTCACAGAAGTTTATAACATAAAGCCGTACAATTAAAAAATCATATTTTTTCCACAAAAATGATCTTTTCACCCTCAATTCTTATTTTTCCAAGGGTAACAGCACCCTAAAAGTTATTGTGCAATTTGTCCTGAGTATGCTGATACCCCACATGTGGGGGTAAACCACTATTTGGGCGCATGGCAGAGCTCGGAAGGGAAGCAGCGCCATTTGACGTTTTTGGCTGGAATTGAGATCGGAGACCATGTTGCGATTGGAAAACCCCTGATGTACCTAAACAGTGGAAACCCCCCACAAATGACACCATTTTGGAAAATAGACCCCCCAAGGAACTTATCTAGATGTGTGGTGAGCACTTTGAACCCCCCAGTGCTTCACAGAAGTTTATAACGCCCAGGCGTGAAAATAAAAAATTCGTATTTTTTCCACAAACATGATCTTTTAGTCACCATTTTTTTATTTTCCCAAGGGTAACAGGAGAAATTGGACCCCAAAAGTTGTTGTCCAATTTGTCCTGAGTATGCTGGTACCCCATATGTGGGAGAAAACTACTGTATGGGAACACGTCGGGGATCGGAAGTGAAGTAGTGACGTTTTGGAATGCAGACTTTGATGGAATGGTCTGCGGGTGTCATGTTGCCTTTGGAGAGCCCCTAATGTACCTAAACAGTGGAAACCCCCCACAAATGACCCCATTTTGAAAACTAGACCCCCTAAGGAACTTATCTAGATGTGAGGTGAGCACTTTGAACTCCCAAGGGCTTCACAGAAGTTTATAATGCCAGGGCATGAAAATAAAATTTTTTTATTTTTTTCCACAAACATGATCAATTAGTCCCCAATTTTTTTATTTTCCCAAGGGTAACAGGAGAAATTGAACCCCAAAAGTTGTTGTCCAATTTGTCCTGAGTACGCTGACACCCCATATGTGGGAGAAAACTACTGTATGGACACATGTCAGGGCTCGGAAGGGAAGTAGTGACGTTTTGGAATGCAGACTTTGATGGAATGGTCTGCGGGTGTCATGTTGCCTTTGGAGAGCCCCTAATGTACCTAAACAGTGGAAACACCCACAAATGACCCCATTTTGGAAACGAGAACCCCTAAGGAACTTATCTAGATGTGTGGTGAGCACTTTGAACCCCCAAGGGCTTCACAGAAGTTTATAATGCCCGGGCATGAAAATAAAAAAATCGTATTTTTTCCACAAACATGATCAATTAGTCCCCAATTTTTTCATTTTCCCAAGGGTAACAGGAGAAATTGGACCGCAAAAGTTGTTGTCCAATTTGTCCTGAGTACGCTGACACCCCATATGTGGGAGAAAACTACTGTATGGACACACGTCGGGGCTCGGAAGGGAAGCAGTGCCATTTTGGAATGCAGACTTTGATGGAATGGTCTGCGGGTGTCATGTGCGTTTGGAGAGCCCCTGATGTACCTAAACTATTGAAACTCCCAACAGGTGACCCCATTTTGGACACTAGACCCCCCCACGGAACTTATCTTGATGTGTGGTGAGCACTTTGAACCCCCAAGTGCTTCACAGAAGTTTATAACGCTCGGACGTGAAAATAAAAAAAATCATTTTTTTCCACAAAAATGATATTTTTGCCCCCAATTTTTTATTTTCCTAAGGGTAACAGGAGAAATTGGACCCCAAAAATTGTTTTGCAATTTGTCCTGAGTAGGCTGATACCCTACATGTGGGGGTAAAACACTGTTTGGGCGCATGGCAGAGCTTGGAAGGGAAGGAGCACCATATGACTTTTTCAAA
The DNA here is from genome assembly GCF_039654945.1 of Dendrobates tinctorius. Classification (NCBI taxonomy): domain Eukaryota; kingdom Metazoa; phylum Chordata; class Amphibia; order Anura; family Dendrobatidae; genus Dendrobates; species Dendrobates tinctorius. Next base: position 37,994,054 of record NW_027361917.1, read on the forward strand.
CTCAGAATTGGCTGGAATTGAGATCAGACGCAATGTTGCATTTGGAGAGCCCCTGATGTGCCCAAACAGTGGAAACCCCCAATTCTAACTCCAACCCGAACCCCAACACACCCCTAACCCTAATCTCAGCCCTAACCCAAGCCCTAACCCTAGCCCTAACCCTAACCCTAACCCTAGCCCTAACCCTAACCCTAGCCCTAACCCTAATGGAAAAATGGAAATAAATACATTTTTTTAATTTTATTATTTTTCCCTAACTAAGGGGGTGATAACGGGGGGTTTGATTTACTATTTATGGCGGTTTTTATTTTTGGCAGCTGTCGCACGCTAAAAGACGCTTTTTATTGTAAAAATAGTTTTTGCATCACCACATATTGAGAGCTATAATTTTTCCGTATTTTGACCCACCGAGTCATGTGAGATCTTATTTTTTGCGGGACGAGTTGACGTTTTTATTAGTACCATTTTCGGGCGCGTGACATTTTTTGATCGCTTTTTATTCTGATTTTTGGGACGCAGAATGAACAAAAACCAGCGTTTCATGAATTTCTTTTGGGGGAGTGCGTTTACACCGTTCCGCGTGCGGTAAAATTGATAAAGCGGTTTTATTCTTCGGGTCAGTACGGTTACAGCGATACCTCATTTAGGTCGTTTTTTTATGTTTTGTCGGTTTTATGCAATGAAAACTATTTTATATAAAGAATAATTATTTTTGCATCGCTTTATTCTGCGAGCTATAACTTTTTTATTTTTTCGCTGATGATGCTGTGTCATGGCTAGTTTTTTGCGGGACATGATGACGTTTTCAGCGGTACCATGGATATTTATATGCGTCTTTTTGATCGCGCGTTATTGCACTTTTTGTTTGGCGGTATGATAATAAATCATTATTTTTTGCTTCGTTTTTTATTTTTATTTTTTAAGGGGTTCGCTAAAGGGGTTAACTAATGGGACAGTTTTATAGGGCGGGTCGTTACGGACGCGGCGATACCTAATATGTGTACTTTTATTGTTTTGGTTTTTTTTTATTTTCAAAAAATGAATTTATTGGGGAATATTTTTTTTTTTTTTTACTAATTTATTTGGCGATTTTTTTAAAATTATTTTTACACTTTTTTTTAATTTTTTTTTTACTTTATTACATAGTCCCAGGTGGGACATCACTGTCCTGTGACAGATCGCTGATCTGTCACATCACAGATCACTGTGACAGATCAGCAATCTGTCACAGGCAGTGCACAAGGCTTCCTCATGCCTGCGCTTTGCAGGCACTGAGGAAGCCAGCTTCCTCCAGGCCCCTGAAGGCCCCCGTCGCCATCTTGGATCCGGGGGCCTGGAGGAAAGGAGTCCCCCGCAGCAGCGCTGCACATTGTGCTGCCGTGGGGGGCTCAGGGAAGCACGGAGGGAGCCCCCTCCCTGCCGATGCTTCCCTTTAACTCCCGGTACACCGCGATCATGTTTGATCGCGGTGTGCAAGGGGTTAACGTGTCGGGGGCGGTCCGTGACCGCCCCTGACACGTAGTGCCGGGTGTCAGCTGTGATAATCAGCTGACACCCGGCCGCGATCAGCGGCACTCACCACGTGGGCGCCGCTGATCGCGCTAGACGTACTATCCCGTCCATGGGCATAGGGGCCCGGGTCCCATGGACGGGATAGTACGTCTGATGTCAGGAAGGGGTTAAAATATGAAATATATCATTTCTGAAATTAGGCTCAGTTTGCAACATATTTAATCAATTTTACAATAAAAGCAATAATATGTTTGACCACTAGAGATGATCGAATCTTTTGGAGTTTGAGTTCACCAGCATCTGCAAATATTTCCCAAAAATTTGATTTTCAAATTCCAGATATTCCAATTGCTTTGAAAAGACGTGTGTAACATTCTGATGTCACCTAGGAATGTATCCAACATCTTTCAAGCTCTTTCATATAAATATAAACTTAGTAATTTCAAAGTGACCTCTACGTACAGTATATGGCTATGGATGAATGGATAGGAATCATTCTTCACTGTTTTTTTGTCACACACTCTATTTGTACAGTATATTCTGAGTTTTTTTTGCTTTTTTCTCCCTATTTCTGTTTCTAACCTGTGAGATATGACATCTTTTCCCCTATACAGGTTAACCCTATTATATACAAGCTATGATAGTGGATCGCCGGTATCTCAGAGGGAAGTGTCATAGTAGCAGTGACCCGGTCCGTGGTCCTGGGCGTCCATGTAAAAGGGGTTAAGCGTGGCTGATTAAAGCTTATAAGTGGATGATACGTGACGCCACCTGTGGTGCTCGGCAATGAAGGGGTTAAGCCGACGCTGCAGGCAGATCCTCTGGGACAGATGGTATAAGGCAGCAAGATGTAATAGCTTCCCACAGGTAGAGCTGTAGTCCCAGGGCAGTAGTAATAGGTGTTGAGGAAGAGGGTGCAGTGTTAGGCACAGAGATGTAGCACTGCTGAAGGGGTTGCAGGAAGAAGGCAATGACACAACAGGGTGCAGTTTCCTTTATCTTTACTTTGCAAGTGCAGTCAAGGATCCAGATTACAGATGGAACAGGAGTTGGCCAGTCTGGAAGCCACTCAGGAATCTCTCTATGTAGATGGGTTGTGTAGTCTCCTTTCTAGCGCTTATCTGAGGTACATGCAGTACTGAGTTACACCGAAGTTCCTCTTGCTTGCTCTCTATTAGAACCCCCTCGTATGGCAGACAGCTGTAGCCTCCTTCTTCTGGCTCACATGTTGCTGTTGTGCCTCCAAGTCTTATGTGGGAACAGAGCATTTACAGCTTCCTATTCCTCCAGTTTTTGCTGCAGGAACATCAGTATCCATACAACCTCGGAGACCGGACTCCGGACCATGCGCTACACTATAAGTGAGCCTGAACTCTGCTCAATCCTCCAGCTCTCCTCCTCTCGTCCACACACTTCGCCCTCCTCTCACGAACTAACTAACTTCCCCTTCCCGGCCCCCAGAGAGCAGCTCCTCCCCCAGCTTTGATTCAGAGCTCCCTCTGCTGGCCTGGAGAGGGAACTGTTCTGTGTGTTGAATTTACCTGACAGAGAGACCCTTTATTGCTTCCAAGCATGACATCACACTCCCTAGGAGGAAGGTAATGCCACTGTGGTGACCATACTCCTGTGGTCGCCACATTCCCCCCTTGTTCAATTCAGTACTCCCAGACTGAAGAAAACATGCAAAACATATTAACAAATGAACAATTGTAAATGTTACAAGATTTAAAAAATGAAAAATTACAAAAACCAAAGCTCAAAAATAGTCCTGATGGCGATTAGTCCATGCGTCAATGTCCATGGTCCATTTCCTGAGCAGTTGGCAAACTATGTACAAGTAGAGTTTTGAACACACATAGTCCTGTGGCCCAATTGTCCATCAAAAACAAACTAAGATATTCAAAAAGGTTCTTACAGAGTCTCTGTAGGCGCATAAGCTTGAAAAGGTTGCATATTTACAGTTTACCATTTGCATAACTTATTTATATACGGAACTTTAGGGGTGGTATACCTTGGGTACTACGGACAGACCTACGTAGCACTGGTGTTGTTGAGGACCTTACTGGATGCCTTGTGTTAACTACTGGTGTAGTGTGTGTTGTACTGGCTACACTACTGGTGGTTCTGCGTAGCACAGGGATACTAGATTTCCTAGGACCACTTCTACTCACCGTGGGCATGACAGATTCACCACTGGCAGGGTGAGAATTCTCTTGTTCCACTGCTGGTGTGGCATCCGCTACCTGTACTTGCTGGTTTTCAGGGTGGTCTTGAGTCACTTCTTCTTGCACTACCAGTTGGGGAAAGGTCAAAACTGGCACCACTATGGCTTGATTTGCTCTATTCCAATTTGCAGGGAATTCTCCGAGTACAGTGCTGACCTTTTCTTCTTCCTCTATGGGCTGAAGGTTGTTTTACTCTTCCATTCTGTCCTTTAGTTGGTCAGGGCACAGTTTCAGATGATCCCTCGACACTGCTGATGAGGTTTCTCCTCCATCCTTACTGATAAGGCACACCTTGGTGTGATGGTAGTACAGTGTAGGGTTCAGTTTCCCATTGGTCATCCAATTTATGCATCCTTCTTTTCCTCTTTAGGACTTGTTCTCCTGGTGACAAGGGAACTGCAGGTGCATGTTGATTGTAGTTCTTTTCCTGTTTTTGTCTTGCCTGAGCTAGACTCTTTTCTACACACTCTTGTACTCTACGGTACTGCTGCTGCCGTTCTGTATCCCAATCAGCATCTGGTGATGTCACCTCAGGTGTAAGGACTCCCATATCCAAATCAATAGGCAACTTGACAGGCCTCGCTCTCATTAGGTAGGCTGGTGTGCAGTTGGTGGAATTCACAGGAATGTGATTGTAGAGGTCTACCAGATCTGGCAACTTCTCTGGCCACAAATTCCTCTCTTCCAAAGGCAGGGTCTTCAGTAGATCGATCACCACCTGATTCTTCCTTTCACACATGCCATTGATCTGTGGATGGTAAGGTGTTGTACTGATCTTCCTGCAACCGTACAAGTTACAGAATTCCTGGAACACTTCTGCATCAAAGGCTGGACCTTGATCTGTAAGCACTCGCTCGGGAAATCCGTGTGGTCGACAAAAGTGCTGTTGGAATGCTCTGGCTGCTGTCCTGGCTGTTTGATCCTTGACAGGCATGACTATCAGGAATCTCGAGTAGTGGTCAACAATGGTAAGAGCATAAACGTAGCCTGAACGGCTTGGGACCAGCTTCACATGGTCCAGGGCGACCAACTCAATTGGTTGTTTGGTTATTATTGGCTGCAAAGGAGCTCGCTGGATGTTACAGTCCTTCCTGCGCAGGTTGCATTGTCCACACTCCCGGCACCAATTTTCAATGGCCTTCCTCATACCAGCCCAATAGAATCTCTCCCAGAGCAAGGCCTCCAACTTCTTCCATCCGAAGTGTCCAGCTCCATTGTGAGATGCTTCCATTTGGAAGGCTTCACTTTCAGGCCAAAGTTGGACAAGGCTTCAAACACCTCAGCCAGGTGCTTTAGATTGTCTTCATAAGTCTTGGAGAAAACAATGACATCATCAAGGTACAACAGGACTGTCTCGAAGTTCTTGTGTCCAAGACAGCACTCCATTAGCCGTTGAAATGTCCCTGGGGCGGTGCAGAGCCCGAACAGCATGAAGTTGAACTCGCAGAGACCCATTGGTGTAGTAAACGCTGTTTTCTCCTTGTCTGCCTCTGCCACGGGAACCTGCCAATACCCACTAGTGAGATCTAAGGTGGAAAAATAGTTAGCAGTTTTAAGTGCGGCTAATGACTCTTCAATTCTGGGTAATGGGTAGGCATCTTTATGTGTAATGCTGTTCAGTAATCAACACACATTCTCATGGTACCATCTTTCTTTTTCACAAAGACTATTGGAGCTGCCCAGGGGCTACAATTGTCTCATCAACCCCAGCCTCCTTCATTTCCCGCAATATACTTTTGGCACATTGATATTGTGTTGGGGGTATAGGCCGGTACCTTTCTTTAATGGGTGGATGATCTCCAGTGGGGATATGGTGTTGAACCCCTTTTGCCTTCCCAATGTCTTGGGGGTGTTTACTGAATACCCGCTCATACTCCTGAGTCACTCGGTAAACCCCACTCTTTTGGTATGAAGGGGTGGAGTCAGTTCCCACCTGCAGCTGCTGACACCACTCCTCCAGCTGCTTTACAGAGCCATTGTCCCCTGCCTGGTCGGATGAGACCAAGGGCTCTGCTGCCTGTATTGCGTTGTTACTGACAGTAAGCAGCTTAGCAACTGTGGCATACCGAGGTATTGTGGCCTCCTCTTCCCCACAATTCAAGAGGCGTACAGGTACTCTCCCTTTGCGGACATCAACTACCCCCCTGGCTGTCAGGACAGTGGGCTGGCTATCAGAGTACACTGGCTTTACCAATGCTTGGTAATCCTTTCCTCAGAGGCCTATGGATGCCCGATACCAAATTAACATTTCACATCTGGGGGGTATCGCAATGGGGAAAGAATCACTCACTCTGACGCTGCCAATTTCTCCGCCAGACAGTTCTACCTACTGTCTTTGCATCAGGGCCTTGATTTCCTTCTGCAGGACTCGTTGTTCACTGGAACCAGCAGTCTCGGCTACCTGTTGCAACAAAACAATAACCTCGGCAAGACAATTTTCAATCACATTAGTACCTAAGGTTATCATTGGGTTACATTCTTGTCGATCAATGTGTACAACTATCAGGCCTTGAGATTTTAACTCTACTCGCCCCACTTTAATGGTAATCTCTTTACATCCTACTTGCTGCAAAGACTGACCATTGCTGGCAACTACTGTCAGTTCATCACTTGGGCCACGGGTAAGTTCAGAGTCAGCCCAATACCGCTTGTAAAGGATATATAGCATAGTTGTCACCTGAGAGCCAGTGTCCAGCAAAGCATTCTTGGGGATGCCGTCAATCACCACTGGGAGGACCGGTCGCCCTCCAACATACTTGGCTCGCCAGTTCTTTGGGCCTTGTGGTCCTACTCCTGGGGGTTGACCCTCTGCCCCAGGGGTTGCTCATTTAAATAACAGAATCTTGCGATGTGGCCTGCCTTGAGGCAGTGACGACAGATGGGACGTCCGTCCTGGTCATAGCGATCGTTGTTTCTCCCTCGGAGTGGCAGGATCCTCTTCTTCTGTAGCCACGGGACATCCTCTGGACTGGAGGCCAGCTGGATCTTCTACTTTGAGGACACCTGCATGGACTGCACAGTTTTGGCAAGTGCAGCCATACTTTTGATCAGCTCTTGGACCTGAAGGTGCAGTTCTGTAGATGGATCATTATCCAGAGGCTGTGCATCAGCCCCCACAGGGCTGGGAGGGAAAGATGCTGCTTCTTGGTGGTATGTGACCGCTGGGCGCCTAGGGGGCGCTGGACGGCTGACATTTGGTTCATGCAGCACCTGGATAGCCCTGTCTTTGAAGTCTGCAAAGTCTAGGTCAGGGTTTTGTAGGGCTATGATGCGCAGCTGGGCTCTGTGGGTACTGGATAGGAGTCCCTCAATAAATTGCTCCTTTAATGGTCTGTCTCCATCTTTCACACTGTCTGGCTCAATCTGCTTTATGTCTCACAGCACCTCCTGCAGGTTAAGAGCATAGTGCTGTATACTGTCCTGCACTCTCTGCTTACACCCAAAGAATCTCATTTTTATTTCAGCTGCAGTGCGGGTGTTAAAGGTGCTTCTTAGCTTAGCCACAATCGCTTTAACAGTCTCTTTATCAGTGTCCTGCCAGGCTTTTACTTCTCTTTGCACTGCACCAGTTAGCTGCCCAATAAGGATGTTCACTTTTTGGTTTTCAGACAGAGGATACACCTCAAACAAACTGCACAGTCTCTCTTTAAATTCTCTCAGGGTATGTGACTCCCCTGAGTACTGCGGTAACCAGGCTGCTCCGGGTATATAGGGCATCGACAGCGACATTATGGGGACTGCTGTGATGGGCGCTTGTTCCTGCGCTGGCCGCCGGATTCTGCGGTGCCATTGGGGCCGCAGCTGCGCTGGCCCCTGCATCTTGCGGCGCTGTGGGGGGTGCGGTGGCGTTCACCGCTGCATCTTCTCTTGCCTCAGACATTCTCCTCCCCCCCAGAGAATCGAGGTAAGCTTGCAAAAAACCTTGGATTGAGGAACGTACAAATGTGGAGGAAAGAACTAACTATTGTGAAGACCAGGGATTACATGAAGGATGGTATTGGGAGATTAGTTTGGAGATTATAAAGGACCTATTCAATGATGAATGAAATCATAGAGACTGGAGAGCAAAATACTGGCAGCAGGTGCTATGGACTAATGAATGAAAATCTGAAATATTTTTGTGTAAAAGAAGGCAATTTGCTGAAAGTTTAGACAATGGTACAATAATGAATGTCTACTGGCAACAGAGAATTTATGGAGGTTCCTTGAAATTTTGGGACTGCATTTCACAAAATGGAGTTGGTTATTTTGTCAGGGTTAATGGTGCCCTCAATGCTGAGAAATATAGGCAGATACTTAGTCATTATACAATACCATCAGGGAGGCATCTGATTAGCTTCAAATCTATTCTGCAGCATGACATCGACCCCAAAGTTATAGCCAATGACATTATGAGCTATCTTCTATGTAAGTAAGAACAAGGAGTCCGGGAAGTGATTATGAGGTATGCACAGAGCCTTTCTGTTAGCATCATCGTGTCTGTCTGGGATAACATGAATAGAGATGAGCAAACCTTCAAGGTTCGGTTTGTTTCGGATTCGACAAAGGAACCGATGTTCGCCAAACGTATCTAATGTATCCAAACCTGATTGAATTCAATGGGAGGCAAAACCAAATGCATAGACAACACGTTCAGGGAGGACAAAAAGCTGCCCAAAAAGTTCAAATTGGGGCAGACACCCAGAAAAGTGGCATCAATTGACCCACAGTACAAATTTGATAATGGCACAGCAGCAGTCAGCCATGGGCCATGCATGAGGTATCAGGGTCTGGGCCAGCATTTACAGCTTTGAATTTAAAGGGAACCTGTCACATCATTTTTCGCATGTAAGCTGTGGCCACTGCCATTAGGGGCTTATCTACAGCATTCTATAATGCTGTAGATAAGCCCCCGATGTAAGCTGAAAGATAAGAAAAACAAGTTAGATTATACTCACCTGGGGTGGGCGGCCGGGTCCGATGGGCGTCGCAGGTCCGGGTCCAGCGCCTCCCATCTTCATGCAATGACGTCCTCTTCCTTGCTTCTGTCGTGGCTCCAGTGCAGGCGTACTGATTTGCCCTGTTAAGGCAGCATAAAGTACTGCAGTGCGCAGGCGCCGGGCATCTCTGACCTTTCCCGGCACCTGCGCACTGCAGTACTTTGCTCTGTCCTCAACAGGGCAGAGAATTACGCCTGCGCAGGAGCTGCGACAGAAGCAAGGAAGAGAACATCATCTCATGAAGATGGGATGCGCCGAACCTGAACCTGCAATGCCCATCGGACCAGACGGCCCCACCAGGTGAGCAAAATCTAACTTGTTTTTCTTATCTTTCAGGTTACATGGGGGGCTTATCTACAGCATTACAGAATGCTCTAGATAATCCCCTAATGGCGGTGGCCACAGCTTATATGGGAAAAATGAGGTGACAGGTTCCCTTTGATTTTAAGTTAGGAGGGGGGTAAGGGACTGATGTAAACCTGCTGTGCTGGGAGCCCTGATACCTAATGCAACAGCTTAAACATGATTTTTGATCAGCCATACTCTGCTGGCACAAATATCAGCTTGGTATAACACAAATGTTATAAAAATGTAACGATAGTAACACAGGTAGTTGACTGAAAGTAATTGCAGACCTGCTGGTCTGGGAGCTTTACTGCTACAAGCAAAACACATGAAGGAAACCCACCTTGGAGTACAAACATTTCCCAAAATTCTTGACTCACACCACTAAAGTATCATTAATTTCACAGAGTAGAAGTATTACAATTGCAAAGTTTTTTTGAAAACTTCTGTTATTGTACGGTCTACTCTACTCCCTTCCTTTGGCAGCCGCATTATTATTATTATTCATTTTTATAGCGCTATTTATGTGAAAATGGGTATACACAATAAAAATAAGTACAATAATCTTAAACAACACAAGTTACCGACTACTACTGTAGGAGAGGGGACACTGCCTGAGAGGGATCACAGTCTACAAAGGATGGGTGACGATTCAATAGGTGAGTATAAAACTGCTTCTGCAGCGGTAAGGTGGAGCGATGGTTAGTGTAGTTTGTAGGCTTGTCGGATGAGGTATTTCTTCAGGTTCCTTTTGAGGGTTCCCATGGTAGGCAAAAGTATGATATGTTGGAGTACTCAGTTCCAGAGTAGATGGGATCTCTGTGAGAAATCTAGTATGCAATTATGGGAAGAGGAGATAAAAGGGCAGTAGAGAAGGAGATCTCGTGATGATCAGAGGTTTCGTACAGGTAAGTACCAGGTGACTAGGTCACAGATGTATGGAGGAGACAGGTTTTGGATCACGATCACTTTGTATGCCAAACTTATGGTTTTGAACAGGAGTCTTTGGACAATGGGGAGCTAGTGCAAGGATTGACAGAGGGGAGATGCCGGGGAATAGTGAGGTGACAGGTGTATTAGTCAGGCAGCAGAGTTTAGGAAAGATTGGATGGGTTTGATAGTGTTAGAAGGGAGGCCACAGAGCAAGAGGTTGTAGTAGTCGAGGCGGGAGATGATGAGGGCATGCACTAGTGTTTTTTCAGACTCACGGTTGAGGAATTTGCGGATTCGGGAGATATTTTAGGGTCGGCAGGAAAGGCAAAGGTCTTGAATCGTAGATTTGAAGGAGATGTCAGAGTCAAGCCATTGATTTTGATGGATAGGTCAGTTGGGGGGTTGAATGAGATGGTGGAAAGATGATGAATTCGTTTTTATCCATGTTAAGTTTTTGAAATCTAGCAGAGACGAAAGATGAAATAGAGGACTGACATTGTGGGATTCTGGTTAGTAAGGAGGTGACATCAGGTCCAGAGAGGTAAATCTGTGTGTCATGATCATCAACATAGAGGTGATACTGAAAGCCGTGCGACACTATGAGCTGTCCCAGGCCAAAGGTGTCAATGGAGAAGGGCAGGGGTCCTAAAACTGAACCTTGAGGGACACTGACAGATAGGGGGTGAGATGAGGAGGTGGTGTCATAGTGGGAGACACTGAATGTCCTGTCTGTTAGGCATGAGGAGATCCAAGATAGGGCCACAACTGTGATGCCAAGACATAAGAGAGTCTGTAGTAAGAGGGAATGGTTCACTGTGTCGAAGTCAGATGACAGTTCCAGGAGGAGGAAGAAAAAGTAGTGTCGTTTGGATTTGGCAGTTAGTAGCTCATTGTTGACTTTAGTCAGGGCAGTTTCAGTGGAATTGGAAGACTGATTGTAAGCGGTGAAAGAGGGAGCAAGAGGAGAGGTTTGAGGAGAGTTCAAAATGGATGTGTTGCTCCACTAGTTTTGAGGCATAGAGAAGAAGTGATATCGTGTGATTTCTGTACACAAGGGATGAGTCAAGGGAACACTTTTTGAGGATGGGTGTGATCGAGGTATATTTGTAGCATGAGCGGAAGACAACAGTTGTTAGTGACAGGTTGAATTGGTGGGTTAGTTTCGAGATGAAGGCTGTTGTAAGGTTTGGAATGAGCTGGAACGGGATTGGGTCAAGTTCACAGGTGGTGAGACGTGATTTGGAGAGTAAAGAGGAAAGTTGACCTTGCGTGATGGGGGGAAGTTGGTTTTGATGGAGGAGAGTTGAATATTTATGAGGAGGGGCTATGGGGACTTTAGGCAAAAGCTTTGCCTTATGTTGTCAATTTTCTGCTTAACCCCTTCACCCCCAAGGGTGGTTTGCACGTTCATGACCGGGCCAATTTTTACAATTCTGACCACTGTCCCTTTATGAGGTCATAACTCTGGAACGCTTATATGGATCCCGGTGATTCTGACATTGTTTTCTCGTGACATATAGTACTTCATGATAGTGGTAAAATTTCATTCAAATAACTTGCGTTTATTTATGAAAAAAATGGAAATTTGGCGAAAATTTTGAAAATTTCGCAATTTTCCAACTTTGAATTTTTATGCCCTTAAATTACAGAGATACGGCACACAAAAAACTTTATAAGTAACATTTCCCACATGTTTACTTTACATCAGCACAATTTTGGAACCAAAATTTTTTTTGTTAGGAAGTTATAAGGGTTAAAAATTGACCAGCGATTTCTCATTTTTGCAACACCATTTTATTTTTACGGACCACATCACATTTGAAGCCACTTTGAGGGGTCTATATGATAGAAAATACCAAAAAGTGACACCATTCTAAAAACTGCACCCCTTAAGGTGCTCAAAACCACATTCAAGAAGTTTATTAACCCTTTAGGTGCGTCACAGGAATTTTTTTAATATTTAAAAAAAAATGAATATCTAACTTTTTTTCACAAAAAAAATATTTCAAGTTCAATTTTTTTATTTTACCAAGGGTAACAGGACAAATTGGACTGCAAAAGTTATTGTGCAATTTGTCCTGAGTACGCTGATACCTGATATGTTGGGGGAAACAACTGTTTCGGCGCATGGCAGAGATCAGAAGGGAAGGAGCGCCGTTTGACTTTTTCAATGCAAAATTGGCTGGAATTTAGATCGGACGCCATGTCACGTTTGGAGAGCCCCTGATGTACCTAAACAGTGGAAACCCCCCACAAGTGACCCCATTTTGGAAACTAGACCCCCCAAGGAACTTATCTAGATATGTGGTGAGAACTTGGAACATACAAGGGCTTCACAGAAGTTTATAACGTACAGCGGTACAATTGAAAAATCATATTTTTTCCACAAAAATGATCTTTTCACTCCCAATTTTTATTTTCCCAAGGGTAACAGGACCCTAAAAGTTATTGTGCCATTTGTCCTGAGTACGCTGATACCCCACATGTGGGGGTAAACCACTATTTGGGCGCATGGCAGAGCTCGGAAGGGAAACAGCACCATTTGACGTTTTTGGCTGGAATTGAGATCGGACACCATGTCGCGTTTGGAAAGCCCCTGATGTACCAAAACAGTGGAAACCCCCCACAAATGACACCATTTTGGAAACTAGACCCCCCAAGGAACTTATCTAGATGTGTGGTGAGAACTTTGAACCTCCAAGGGCTTCATAGAAGTTTATAACATACAGCCGTACAATTAAAAAATTATATTTTTTCCACAAAAATGATCTTTTCACCCTCAATTCTTATTTTTCCAAGGGTAACAGGGCACTAAAAGGTATTGTGCAATTTGTCCTGAGTACGCTGATACCCCACATGTGGGGGTACACCACTATTTGGGCGCTTGGCAGAGCTCAGAAGGGAAAAAGCGCCATTTGGCTTTTTTGGCTGGAATTGAGATCTGACACCATGTCGCGTTTGGAAAGCCCCTGATGTACCAAAACAGTGGAAACCCCCCACAAATGACACCATTTTGGAAACTAGACCCCCAAGGAACTTATCTAGATGTGTGGTGAGCACTTTGACCCCTCCAGTGCTTCATAGAAGTTTATAACGCCCGGGAGTGAAAATAAAAAATTCGTATTTTTTCCACAAACATGATCTTTTAATCACCAATTTTTTTATTTTCCCAAGGGTACCAGGAGAAATTGGGCCCCAAAAGTTGTTGTCCAATTTGTCCTGAGTACGCTGATACCCCATATGTGGGAGAAGACTACTGTATGGGCACATGTCGGGGCTCGGAAGGGAAGTAGTGACGTTTTGTAATGCAGACTTTGATGGAATGGTCTGCGTGTGTCATGTTGTCTTTGGAGAGCCCCTAATGTACCTAAACAGTGGAAACCCCCCCATAAATGACCCCATTTTGGAAACTAGACCCCCTAAGGAACTTATTTAGATGTGTGGTTAGCACTTTGAACCCCCAAGGGCTTCACAGAAGTTTATAGTGCCCGGGCATGAAAATAAAAAAAATCGTATTTTTTCCACAAGCATGATCAATTAGTCCCCAATTTTTTTATTTTCCCAAGGGTAGCAGGATAAATTGAACCCCAAAAGTTGTTGTCCAATTTGTCCTGGGTACGCTGACACCCCATTTGTGGGAGAAAACTACTGTATGGGAACACGTCGGGGTTCGGAAGGGAAGTAGTGACGTTTTGGAATGCAGACTTTGATGGAATGGTCTGCGGGTGTCATGTTGCCTTTGGAGAGCCCCTGATCTACCTAAACTATTGAAACTCCCCACATGTGACCCCATTTTGGACACTAGACCCCCCACGGAACTTATCTAGATGTGTGGTGAGCACTTTGAACCCCCAAGTGCTTCACAGAAGTTTATAATGCCCGGGCATGAAAATAAAAAAATCATATTTTTTTCACAAACATGATCAATTAGTCCCCAATTATTTTATTTTCCCAAGGGTAACAGGAGAAATTGAGCGCCAAAAGTTGTTGTCCAATTTGTCCTGAGTACGCTGACACCCCATTTGTGGGAGAAAACTACTGTATGGGCACACGTCGGGGCTCGGAATGGAAGTAGTGACGTTTTGTAATGCAGACTCTGATGGAATGGTCTGCAGGTGTCATGTGCGTTTGGAGAGCCCCTAATCTACCTAAACTATTGAAACTCCCCACAAGTGACCCCATTTTGGACACTAGACCCCCCCACGGAACTTATCTAGATGTGCGGTGAGCACTTTGAACCCCCAGGTGCTTCACAGAAGTTTATAACTCCCGGGCGTGAAAATAAAAAAAATCATTTTTTTCCACAAAAATGATATTTTTGCCCCCAATTTTTTATTTTCCTAACGGTAACAGGAGAAATTGGACCCCAAAAGTTGTTTTGCAATTTGTCTTGAGTAGGCTGATACCCTACATGTGGGGGTAAAACACTGTTTGGGGGCATGGCAGAGCTTGGAAGGGAAGGAGCACCATTTGACTTTTTCAACTCAGAATTGGCTGGAATTGAGATCAGATGCCATGTTGCATTTGGAGAGCACCTGATGTGCCCAAACAGTGGAAACCCCCAATTCTAACTCCAACCCTAATGCCAACACACCCCTAACCCTAATCTCAGCCCTAACCCTAACCCTAGCCCTAACCCTAACCCTAGCCCTAACCCTAACCCTAACCCTAACCCTAGCCCTAACCCTAACCCTAACCCTGGCCCTAACCCTAGCCCTAGGCCTAACCCTAATGGGAAAATGGAAATAAATACATTTTCTTTTAATTTTATTATTTTTCCCTTACTAAGGGGGTGATAACGGGGGGTTTGATTTACTATTTATGGCGGTATTTATTTTTGGCGGCTGTCGCATGCTAAAAGACGCTTTTTATTTAGAGGTCTTATTTTTGCGGGACGAGTTCACGTTTTTATTGGTACCATTTTCGGGCACGTGACATTTTTTGATCGCTTTTTATTCCGATTTTTGGGACGCAGAATGAACAAAAGCCAGCGTTTCATGAATATCTTTTGGGGGGGTACTTTTACACCGTTCCGCGTGCGGTAAAATTGATAAAGCGGTTTTATTCTTCGGGTCAGTACGGTTACAGCGATACCTCATTTAGGTCTTTTTTTATGTTTTGTCGGTTTTATGCAATGAAAACTATTTTATATAAAAAATAATTATTTTTGTATCGCTTTATTCTGCAAGCTATAACTTTTTTACTTTTTCACTGACGATGCTGTATGGCAGCTCATTTTTTGCGAGACAAGATGACGTTTTCAGCGGTACCATGGCTATTTATATGCGTCTTTTTGATCGCGCGTTATTGCACTTTTTGTTTGGCGGTATGATAATAAATCATTATTTTTTGCTTTGTTTTTTATTTTTATTTTTTAAGGGGTTCGCTAAAGGGGTTAAGTAATGGGATAGTTTTATAGGGCAGGTCGTTACGGACGCGGGGATACCTAATATGTGCACTTTTATTGGGTTTTTTTTAATTTAAAAAAAATGGATTTATTGGGGGAATATTTTTTTTTTCTAATTTATTTGGCGATTTTTTAAAATTATTTTAACACTTTTTTTTTAATTTTTTTAACTTTATTACATAGTCCCAGGTGGGACATCACTGTCCTGTGACAGATCGCTGATCTGTCACATCACAGATCACTGTGACAGATCAGCAATCTGTCACAGGCAGTTCTGCAGACTTCCTCATGCCTGCGCTTTGCAGGCACTGAGGAAGTCAGCTCCCTACAGGCCCCCGAAGGCCCCCGTCACCATCTTGGATTCGGGGGCCTGTAGGGAAAGAGACCCCCGCAGCAGCGCTGCACATTGCGCTGCCGTGGGGGGCTCAGGGAAGCACGGAGGGAGCCCCCTGCCTGCCGATGCTTCCCTTTAACCCCCGGTACACCGCAATCGTGTTTGATCGCGGTGTGCAAGGGGTTAACGTGTCGGGGGTGGTCCGTGACCGCCCCTGACACATAGTGCCGGGTGTCAGCTGTGATAATCAGCTGACACCCGGCCGCGATCAGCGGCGCTCACCACGTGGGCGCCGCTGATCGCGGTAGACGTACTATCCCGTCCATGGGCATAGGGGCCCGGGTCCCATGGACGGGATAGTATGTCTGATGTCAGGAAGGGGTTAAAGAATGAGGCAAAGTCTTCAGCTGAGATGAGTGGATAGGGAGGGGGAGCTCGGGGACGATGAGAGAACTGAAAGTACTGAATAGCTGTATAGTGTGGGCAAAATTTTTTACAGTTGGATCCAGGGCTGGACAAAGTTGGGCCCTAGAGGAATCCAGACCTTCATCACCAGATGTTATCCCTCGGCGGTGGAGGTGATCCTAATGAGACATAGATACCTGAGGCGCATGCAGATTGTACTGTGCTGTCAGTGCAGGAAGAGGAGGGTGATTCTCAGGGTGAGGAATGGGAGAACAGAGAGGATAATGATTAGGTTATAGATCCCACTTGGTGTGAGCCCAGAGGCATGCAGCTGAGTAGCTCATTAGAGGAGATAGAGGAGGAGGAAGACGAGTAGGTTACGGTGCGGCTTTCCACAAAGACAGTGAGTGATGCAACCATGTTAAGCACTGCATCCTCAGTCACAACTCTGGCTATGGCAAGCAGCAGTCACGGATCTGAAGTTTGCAGGGGTGGCAAGGATTGGCTAACCTGGCCCTTTTTTGAGACCACAAAGGATGACCCAACTCATGTTATCTGCCAACTTTGTAAAAACGACTAAGTAGAGGTAAAAAAATCAAATAAGTGGGAGCTCATGTTTCATAATTTTTCCAAACAAGCAGTCCAATTCATAATTAAAAAAAGACACGCTACATTAAAAAGATTAAAAGATGAGCTCATTGAACACTTCGAAGCAAATAAGGACCATAAAGATCACCCACAAGTGAATACATTGTCCATCAATATACAAAAATGACTACATGACAGAGAGCAGGAAATTAGGGAAAAAAGTGATCCAAATTCTCCAGAGATGACATTCCCTATATAGATAAACCAGACAGTATCAACCATGTAGAAAACAAAAAATCAAGGGACAATACATACGAAACATTAGATGAGATACATACCAACTCTATACAAGGATCCTTATTAGAAATTACGGTACATACCACATCATTCCAAAATTCTGTTCAAACTATAGCGAATGATGGGACCACACAGAATCTCAATGCCAATGGGTGTATTAGGCCCCAGTAACAAATAAAAGAAACCATATCATATTTACCATTAACACATCTGTTTAATCGGACCCAATCACTACCCGGAATCGATATGAAATGACAACATAGATACATTTTTTTACAATTTGTTTCAATATCCTACACTCATGATTGTTTGAGTTATTATGGGTATATTGAATGAATTGTTCTCTCTTTCCACCTTATTATCTATATTAGTGATTAATACAAATTTCTTCAGCATTTTTTTATTTTTTCATTTATTTTCCTTAATTTGGCCTGGTTATAGGTCATGTGACACATCAAACTTATTGAGAATTTCGCAAGAAAAACAATGGTGTGATTGGTTTTAATGTAACTTTATTATTTCATGAGTTATTTACAAGTTTATGACCACTTATAAAATGTGTTCAAAGTGCTGCCCATTGTGTTGGATTGTCAATACAACACTCTTCTCCCACTCTTGACACACTGATAGCAACACTGCAGAAGA
Source organism: Dendrobates tinctorius (assembly GCF_039654945.1). NCBI lineage: Eukaryota > Metazoa > Chordata > Amphibia > Anura > Dendrobatidae > Dendrobates > Dendrobates tinctorius. The sequence goes on from NW_027361917.1 coordinate 38,011,724, forward strand.
AATGCTAGTCTAAGGGGGTTAGATTCCTTGTAGAAATGCTCGGACCTGACACTCATAATGTGGTGGTGCATCATCTCGCGGAAAAAACTCAGGGAACATGTCATCTTCAGTGCATAAAGAGGGCAACACATCATCATGTAGCAATTTCAGATATCCAGTGGCATTGAGGTTTCCACTGATGAAGAATGGCCCCACTATCTTTGCACCCCATATACCACACCATACCATCAATTGTGGGTCAGATCCGAGCATTCCTACATGAACAGTTTCCTGGAAAGTGGATTGGTCATCATGGGCCAGTTGAATTGCATCCAAGGTCTCCCGATTTGACCCCCTTAGACTTTTATCTTTGGGTCATCTGAAGGCAATTGTCTACGCTGTGAAGATATGAGATGTGCCGCATCTGAAGCAATGGATACTGGAAGCCTGTGCTACCATTTCTTCTGCAGTGTTGCTATCAGTGTGTCAAGAGTGGGACAAGAGGGTTGCATTGACAATCCAACACAATGGGCAGCACTTTGAAAACATTTTTTGTGTTCATCAACTTGCAAATAACTCATGAAAGAATAAAGTTACATTAAAACCAATCACACCATTGTTTTTCTTGTGAAATTCTCAATAAGTTTGATGTGTCACATGACCCTCTTCCCATTGAAAAAATAAAGATGGATCATAAAATGACTGACTTCGAAAAATGGCCACCATGGTCATCACCCATCTTGAAAAGTTTCCCCCTTCCCATATACTAATGTGCCACAAACAGGAAGTTGAAATCATCAACCATTCCTATTTTATTTAGGTGTATCCATATAATTGGCCCAACCTGTAGTGATTTTTTGTGATTCTTCATGATAATCTTCCTTCATGCAGTTTCTTTTAATTCGCAGAAACTACCCTCTTGGAATATTTTCCAACCAAATCAGTAAATGGCAACTATCCAATCAAAGGTAGCTATTGCAGTCTGTTATCTCACTATATCTTTTGGTGGTTATACTGTAGCTTTTCCATCTATAAACACTGTGATGTGCAGAAAATTAATAGATGTGGTGCTGGTGGTTGAAGTAAAATGTTAATTACGGTGCATTCAGTTCTAGGTAAATTCCTAACCCCATATGGAAATATAAGCAAAGTCCCAGTACAACCAATGTAAGTATCTTCTTGATGCTAGGCTACTGTTTGTTTATGATCAATTGCCTTTAAACATTATCTGGAAATCTCTGTTATTTTGAGGTATACTTTAACAGTACACTACTGTTTAAGAACTGTCGACATCTTATATCTCTGCCTCAATGCCTGTGTAAAAAATTAAAGGAAATTTTTTGACAGATTCTTTCCAAGTAATCTGAGATCAGTATAATGTAGAGACAGCAACCCTGATCCCAACCTCATTAACATGCTCATTCAAGCCCTAACCCATCTCTTCAACCTTTCACTATCTTCTGGTACTTTCCCCTCTGCCTTCAAACATGCCACCATCACACTCATCCTCAAAAAAACTAACCTTGACCCAACTGCTATGGTCAGCTATCGCCCGACATCACTGCTCCCATTTTCTTCCAAACTCCTTGAGCAGCATGCCATGCTCAACTTTCCTCCCACCTCTCATCTAACTCTCTCCTTGACAACCTCCAATCTGGCTTTTGCCCCCACCACTCCATCAAAACTGCCCTGACCAAAATTACTAATGACTTACTCACAGCCAACGCTAACAGACAGTTCTCCTTCCTCCTCCTTCTCGACCTGTCCTCTGCCTTTGACGCAGTCAACCACTACCCACTGCTACAGAATCTTTCTTTTCTTGCCCTATCCTGGATTGCCTCATACCTTTCCGACCACACATTTAGCGTTTCCCACTCCCACACTACCTCCTCATCCCGCCCTCTCTCTGTTGGAGTCCCTCGAAGCTCTGTCCTGGGGCCCCTAATTTTTTCCATCTATACCCTTGGCCTAGGACAACTCATAAAGTCCCATGGCTTCCAGTACCACCTGTATACGAATGACACTCAGGTCTACCTCTCTGGCCCAGATGTCTCATCTCTGCTGTCCAGAATCCCGAAGTGTCTATCAGCCATATCCTCCTTCTTCACCTCTCGCTTCCTAAAGCTCAATGTAGACAAAACCGAACTCATCATCTTTCCTCCATCTCACGTATCTCCCCTACCCGACCTATCTATTATGGTAAATGGCATCACGCTCTCTCCCGCATCTGAAATCCACTGCCTTGGAGTAACCCTCGACTCTGCCCTGTCCTTCAAACAGCACATCCAAACTCTTGCCACCTCCTGTCGCCTCCAACTCAAAAATATTTCCAGAATCTGTCTCTTTCTCAGCCCTCAATCTACTAAAACCCTTGTGCATGCCCTCATCATCTCCCACCTTGATTACTGCAACACCCTCCTCTGTGGCCTCCCCGCTAACTCTCTTGCACCACTCCAGTCTGTCCTCATCTCTGCTGCCTGACTAAGCTACCTCTCTCCTCGCTACTCCCCTGTTTCTCTCCTCTTCAAATCTCTCCACTGGCTCCCAATTCCCCAACGAATCCAGTTCAAACTACTAACACTGACCTACAAAGCCATCCACAACCTGTCCCCTCCCTATATCTCTGAACTGATCTCCCAGTATATTCCCTCACGTAATCTTCAATCTTCCCAAGACCTCCTACTCTCCTCCACACTTATTCGTTCCTCACACAACCGCCTCCAAGATTTCTCCAGAACATCCCCCATCCTCTGGAATTCCACGCCTCAACATGTCCGATTATCCACTACCCTCAGATCTCCTCAGACGGAAACTGAAAACCCATCTCTTCAGGAAAGATTACAGCCTGCAATAACCATTCTGCCTCCTCACCACCACCCGAGCTGCCGCCTCACCACCACCAGAGCTGCTGCACCCCTGTCCTTCTGTCTCTTCCCCATTATCCCTTAGAATGTATGTCAGCAAGGACAGGGCCCTCTCCCCTCTGTACCAGTCTGTCATAGTAAATTTGTTTACTGTAAATGATATCTATAACCCCTTCTCATGTACAGCACCATGGAATTAATGGTGCTATATAAATAAATAATAATAATAATAATAATAATAATAATAATAATAATAATGTGTCACTTACTCGGCTGCTTGCTGTAGATTTGATAAAAGTGCTGTTTTATCAGCAGGTGATTATCACTGAAAGACTAGTAAACCTGCTGCCATGAGGTCCTTCATATTCATAAGCTCCGTATAACCTCCCCACCAGTGATTGGCAGCGTTCTGCCTATGGACAGTGTACATAGAAAGTTACCAATCAGTGATGTGGCTGTGGTTATACATAGCTCAAAACTCAGAGAACTGGTAGATCTGCAGCAGATAAAACTATGATTTTATCAAAACAGCAGCAAATAGCCCACTAAGTGGGCTGGAATCAAGGTATTTGTCCCGTCATCATGTTGCTCTCAGATGGGGTAGCAAAAATCTTGTGACAAGCTTCCTTTAAGTAGTCTGGATCTTATGTTTAAACCAGAATAATTTCACTAGTGAGCCATATTTTCTAAAAACAATGAATTACTTCATTAGTTACTTCATTAAAGTTAAATCCATTCAATATTCGTAGCAGCCTATCTACCAACCAGCTGAACCTCAGGTCTTGAAGATTAGTTCCAGAATGGAATAATCTCTGTTGTTTTACTTATTAAATTGCTGAACCATAGATCCTTGAGAACTAAACAGGCACCCAAGCTGCACTTTCTCCAAATAATAAGCTCCTGATCTAATGTCGGCTGTAAATTCTAATAATCATTACATTGTTACTTTGACTCAAATTTACAAAATCCAGCTCCGCCATAAGACATCATATGACCATTTGACCTATGAGGCTTTTCTTTAATTAGAGTGCCTATTGCTTTACTTTTAATTGTGAGTTACTTTCTATTTTTACATTTCCATAAACAGGGAACATCATCTCCAATCATATAATTAGTTGATTTGCGAGAACATTGTGGTTTAATTATGGTAAAATATTAATTATCCTGATTGGACAGCTGGTATCGGTTTACTGCACAGCCACATTTTTGTGACCTTTTCCTGGCCCCATCAGTGCAGATGGAGACATTGCAATCATTATTTCCACACATTTATAGTTTACTGTTTTGTAAAATTTATTATGTCTCTCCAAAAAAGAAATAGGTGAAATAAATATTTCCCTTTTGCAGAATCTCTTATCTACATTCTTTTAATTTAATTAAAAGACAGCTCCAATGTATAATTTATATTAATGCATCTATCTCTCTGCTGCACATTGCATGTATTTACTTTAGGACAGAAGCGTGCATACTAAACATGTTTGTGTTAATTGAAAGAAATTGGAGAGACATTAGAAAATTATAGTGCCAGTGCCAGGCAAGTTTGTTTTGGAAAAAATGTCAAATTATTCTTACGGCCCCGTCACACATAGCGATCTCGCTAGCGAGATCGCTGCTGAGTCACAAGTTTTGTGACGTAACAGCGATCTCACCAGCAAGATCGCTGTGTGTGACAGCGATCAGCGACCAGCCCCCCTGCCGGTATCGCTGATGACTGTTGGATAGCCCTGGACATTTTTTTGGTCGCTGGTCTCCCGCTGGCCAGCACGCATCGCTGCGTGTGACAGGTGGGAGACCAGCGATCAGCTGGTAACTAAGGTAAACACAGGGTTTCTATGCACGGCGCTGTGCTTAGAAACCCTCTGTGTACCTTAGTTATCAGCACGCTGATGCAGTGAACTGGTAACTAAGGTACACATCGGGTTTCTAAGTGACGCACGCCCCTTAGAAACCCGATGTGTACCATACTTACCAGCTCCCTGAATCAGCTTGCTGGTAACTAAAGTACACAGCAACGCCGCGCGCTCGGCGTCGCTGGTCCTGATCGCTGGTGAAGCTGTCTGTTTGACAGCTCACCAGCGATCATGTAGCGACTCACCAGCGATCATGTCACGTTGATATTGTTGTCGGGATCGAGGGTGAGTCGCTATGTGTGACGGGGCCCTTAGTCTTGAACACACGAAAAGTTAACTTCTCTGATTTTGGTGGATGAGTAGTAGCAGAGGTACAAAAATATCATAAAATTTAACTTTTAATTAGTCAAATTAAAATCTAAATATGGAAAACACTCAATATAAGACACATATATAAGTGGATCAGTGAAATATATTCAAATCAGTGTGTAATTGTGTATAGAGATGGTCAATACACTGTTAACTACTATGAGGCAGATAGAGTATTAGCCCAGCATTGTGTCATGGCCTGTGTAGTTGTTGTTTACTTAATGCCTCAGAGGTTAATGCTGTTGGCCTCCCTGTGGTTTTGGGAGGGCTTTAAATAGCCTACCTGTGGTTCCGTTCTTTGTCAGTTATAATTTTGCCTAGGCTGAGTTTAGTTGACCACTGTGTGCTTGTGCCAATGTGCCTGTGTTTTTGTATGATCTCTTGGTTATGAACAGGTCTGTATCTCCGTTGTGCATTTGTCCACTGATTCTGTACTGTTTGCTTGCTTGCCCGGTTATTGACTCCTGCGTGGTTTTTGGATTACCCTTTCTGCCTGTCCCTCTGATACCGTTCACTGTCTCCCTTGTTTTCCTGACCCTCTGGCCTGTCCCTGTCTATTCTTAAACTTATCGTATGCTCCTGGTGGTTCTCACTCACGTTACTTCCCCGTGGTTCGGTTGATCCCCGCCTCGCTCAGCTATCTTCTCCAGGTGTCCTAAAGTTGGCCCCACCCCGGTTCCTTCGCGGCGGTCATGTGATGCAAGGTCCTGCTTAGCAGAGTTCGTGTGTACTTTCTCCTGCTTCCCCGAATGCTGTGAGGGACCATCGGACCAGTATGGACCTGAGGTAACTGGTACGTGATTCATGATACATTGATTCAAATTTAGATGCTGGATAGTGCAATACCTGCCTAAGACAAGAAGATGTGGTTAAAAAGGAAAAAAGGAAAAAAAATGCAAAAGAATCCCTCTGGGGTATCATTAAAAGGGTACTATGATATAATGCTAGGCACTGTTAATCAAAAAACACCACAGTATAACACAATAAACAAAAAGCACCAAAATCAATGGTGAATCAGAAATTTGTTGGGGGCAAATTAATGTGCTCCTGAAATTATTGTGAGAATGGTGATAGGGTAAAGACACTAACATAGCAGTCTCAATACTTTATATGGTACACTTAAATACCATCCCAATGGTTGATCAGATATATTGGAATGAGGGGATAGAGTACCCTTGATTATTCACTTTAGGGATAGTGTGCATTGGCATTTACACATTTAAGACACTGTGGGTCGCCCTCCCAGGGCTGTGGGGTACTCGGTACCGGGTCAGTGTCAGCGGGATGTGTCAGAGCGGCAGTGACCTGGTCTGTGGCCCTGGGCGCCCAAATAATGGGGGAATGGAAGAATTGAATGAATAGTTCGTGATGCCACCTGTGGTGTTCGGCAAGTGAGATGTTAAGCCGACGCTGCATGCAGATCCTCTGGGACTGGTGGTGTGGTGCAGCAAAGATATTGAAGCTCCCCACAGGTGGAGCTGTAGTCCCAGGGCAGTGTAATGATGGTTGGCACGGGGATGTAGCGGTGCCAGCAGGTTAGGAAGCAGACAAGACACAGCGATATGCAATTTCTGTACCTTTACTTGATAAATGCAGTCCAGGGTCCTGATTACAGATGGTACCGGAGCAGGCTAGCCTGGAAGCAACTCAGGGATTCTCTCTCAGCAGATGGGCTGTGCGGTCTCCTTACTAGCGCCTTTAAGTGTGAAGTACTCCTAGTACTGAGTTACACTGAAGTTCCTCTCTTGGCTCACTCCGTGCTGTTGTGCCTCCGAGTCTTAGATGGGGGTAGTGCATTTACAGCCTCCTACTCCTTAGGTGTCTGTTGCAGGATCATTAGTATCCATACAACCGTGGAGACCAGGCTCCAGTTCATGCGCTCTCACTGGAGATGAGCCTTTCCTCTCTGCTCGATCTCCATGATTCTTCCTCACATCTGCACACTTCACCCTCCTCAGACTAACTGACCATTCCTCCCTCTTGGCCCTCAGAGAGCACTTCTCCCCTAAATTCTGGTTCAGAGTCCCCCCTGCTGGCCTGGAGTGGAACTGTGTTGCATGTATAGGTTAACTGCGAGAGAGACCCTTCATTGCCTCCAAGCCTGGCATTACCCTCCCTGGAGGAAGGCAAAGCCACTGTGGCGGCCATACTCCTGGGGGCGCCACAATTGCAGTTCCAAAGATGTGTATTGAATCAGATAATGCAAAAAAATACCACCCCAGTGGTAGATAAGATATATTCAAAATGTGATCATTAGAACCAACCACCCTAGTGATGGATCACATAAACAAAAAATAATAAGTGGAAGGAATAGAACGCTCTCACCCATTGATTAATTACCAGTTGTCAGTGGACTGGCATCAAGGGAGTCCTAGGTAGTTTCAGTGATTGTTTGGGGATGGCATCTGGTTCTGCACCTGTTTTTCCCTATAGGGACTGCATTGGCCTAACTCCCCTTTGCTCCCGCCCTGACAAGGGAAGTCCACAGCTAAAGACTACACCAATTGGTCCTGCACTCTCCCTCCATGTCTCTCATGAGTCCTGACATGTTTCTTCCATAGGAGTCATCAGGGGACTTATGTGCATGGTGTCATTGGAATCTGTGCTATAGTGCCTAATATAGGAGCCACTTTTGTCTCCACTGTCTCTCACATGGAGCTGATTCTGATGTCAATAACAGTTTGTAGGCTACAGTATATTATTTCTTTTGCTTCCTGATATCTCACCATGGTCAAGCATCTGCCTCAGCTCAGTAGGGCTTAATTACCTTCCCATTTGGCTGCTGCCCACTGATGTGGTCCACGTCAGGTTTTTGAAGTGGCCTGGCATGCTTCTATGTGGTCATCTGCCTAGACCTATGTAAGGTACACCTCTACAAGCATCTGTGTCTTGGTATTAACCCCTTAACGACCAAGCCATTTTGTAGGTTAAAGACCAGACCTTAATTTTGACATCGGACAACTGTCATTTTATGTGGTTATAACTCTGGAATGCTTCAACGGATCCCGCTGATTCTGTTCTTTCGTGACATATTGTACTTCATGTTAGTGGTAAAATTTCTTCGATATGACTTGCATTTATTTATGAAAAAAATGGAAAAATGGCAAAAAATGTTTACATTTTGCAATTTTCAAACTTTTAATTTGTATGCCCTTAAATCAGAGAGATATGTCATATTTCCACATGTTTACTTTACATCAGCACAATTTTGGAACCAAAATTTTTTTTTGTTAGGAAGTTATAAGGGTTAAAATTTGACCAGCAATTTCTCATTTTTCCAACAAAATTTACAAAACCATTTTTTTTTTTGGGACCACCTCACATTTGAAGTGAGTTTGGGGGGTCAATATAACAGAAAATACACAAAAGTGACACCATTCTAAAAAATGCACCCCACAAGATGTTCAAAACCACATTCAAGAAGTTTATTAACCCTTTAGGTACTTCACAAGAATTGAAGCAATGTGGAAGGAAAAAAATGAACATTTAACTTTTCTTCCCCCAAATTTTTGTTTGGACACAATTTTTTTTATTTTGTTAAGGGTTTCAGGAGAAAATGAACCACAATATTTGTTGTGCAGTTTCTCCTGAGTACAGCGATACCCCATGTGTGGAGGAAGACCAAACTTTAGGTGCACCGTAGTGCTCAGAAGGGAAGGAGCATTATTTGAGATTTTGAATGTCAAACTGGCTGAGAGCGGACGCCATGTCGCGTTTGGAGAGCCCCTGATGTACCTAAACAGTGGAAACCCCCCATAAGTGACCCCATTTCGGAAACTAGACCCCCCAAGGAACTTATCTAAATGTGTGTTGAGCACTTTGAACCCCCAAGGGCCTCACAGAAGGTTATAACGTAGAACTGTAAAATTAAAAAATCATATTTTTTACACAAAAATGATCTTTTCACCCCCAATTTTTAATTTCCCAAGGGTAACAGGATGCCAAAAGTTATTGTGCAATTTGTCCTGAGTACTCTGATACCCCATATGTGGGGGTAAATTACTATTTGGGCGCATGGCAGAGCTTTAGAAGGGGACGATAGCCATTTGACGTTTTTGGCTGGAATTGAGATCGGACGCCATGTCGCATTTGGAGAGCCCCTGATGTGCCTAAACAGTGGAAACCCCACACAAGTGACCCTATTTTGGAAACTAGACCCCCAAGGAGCTTATCTAGATGTCTGGTGAGCACTTTGAACCACCAAGTGCTTCACAGAAGTTTATAACGTAGAGCCGTGAAAATAAAAAATAATTTTTTTCCACAAAAATTAACTCTTTGCCCCCAAATTTTTATTTTCACTAGGGTAACAGGAGAAATAGGACCCAACAGTTGTTGTGAAATTTGTCCTGAGTACGCTGATACCCCATATGTGGGGTGGATCCACTGTTTGGGCACATGGCAGAGCTCAGAAGGGAAGGAGCGGTGTTTTGGAATGCAGACTTTGATGTTCTGCGGGCATCATGTTGCATTTGCAGAGCGCCATTTGACGTTTTTGGCTGGAATTGAGATCGGATGCCATGTCGCATTTGGAGAGCCCCTGATGTGCCAAAACAGTAGAAACCCCCCACAAGTGACCCCATTTTGGAAACTAGACCCCCCATGGAGCTTATCTAGATGTGTGGTGAGCACTTTGAACCCCCAAGTGCTTCACAGAAGTTTATAACGCAGAGCTGTGAAAATTAAAAAATCATATTTTTTAATCATATTTTTTTCCACAAAAATGTTCTTTAATGAGCTAGAATTTTTCCATATTTCGGCCGACAGAGTCATGTGTGGGCTTGATTTTTGCGGGAAGAGCTGACGTTTTTACTGGTACAATTTTCGGGCACGTAACATTTTTGATCGCTTTCTATTCTGAGTTTTCTGTTCATTTTTTGAATGAAGAAAAACCAGCAATTTAGGAATGTTTTTTTTCCCCCCTCTGTTCCGCGTGTGGTAAAATTAGTATGGCAGCTTTATTCATCGGGTCACTATGATTACAGCAATACCTCATTTATAGCTTTTTTTATGTTTTGGTATTTTTTACACAATAAAAACTTTTATAGAAAAAATAATTATTTTTGCATCACTTTATTCTGCGAGCTATAACTTTTTTATTTTTCTGCTGATGGAGCTGTATGGCGGCTTGTTTTTTGCAGGACAAGATGACGTTTTGAGCGGTACCATGTTTATTTATATCCGTCTTTTTGATCGCGTGTTATTGCACTTTTTCCAAGCGGTATGATGATACCGCTTGGAAAAAGTATAATTTGCTACTTTTTTGTGTTTTTTTTACGACGTTCACTGAAGGGGTTAACTAGGGTGACACTTTTATTTATGGGATTTTTACGGACGTGGCGATACCAAATGTGTATTTAGTTTTTTGTTTATTTTATTTTTTTACTTAATGTGTAATTTTTAGGGGATATTTTTATTATTTTTTAGTACTTTTTTTTTAAATGTTTTTTTACCTTGTCCCTTCATGGGACTTTTACTTTCACTTTCAGGTATAATACATTACAATACTCCAGCACTGTAATGCTTTATACCAATGCTGAAAGCTGGTGACACCATGCTGTGAGCATGGTCTCACAGCTTTCTGTAGGTAAATCATGAAACAATCACTGACCTCAGGGAGACCAGTCAAAGAAAACACTGCGGCGGCTGGCAGAGGCGCTCAATCAGTGAAATCCTGCAATGTCAGGATTCAGCTCTGCAGGCTCCAGTAGTCATCACATGGACATTTCACTCATATGCGATTTTCATACTTATGGTCCTGTGACAACAAGCAAATTGCGGGGGGGGGGGCGCCAAACCGAATTCTTGCCCCGTGTGCCAGAGAGCCTAGATACATCTCTGGCAGCTCTACAGTGATATAGAAGGGGGAGGAGCCAAGTCCTGGGGGATAGCTTTAAATTTAAAGTGGCAGTTGGTTGTCGGACATCTTGAGAAGAGGAAGCCATTTTGTAGGTGAAGGAATTGCCTACTTTCTCCCTGCCGCCTTTGCTTAAAAAGGGGACTGGCACGATAAGGGGAGTTAATAGTCTTCATATGAGGAAGATTATCATTGTACCTCTAGGAGGAAGAATTGCCTCAGGGCAGAAACAAAGCACAGGGTTGAAGAAGAAATATTCAGGCTTAATAAAATCAGAGGTTACTAAGATCTGCCTGTCTGCAGGTACGCAGAAATCATTAACCGTGAGTATAATCCTGTATCTCAGTTTACTGCTGTTTGTAAATAATAATTTTCTCCATTACCTTCAGTAAAAAGACTTCTGTTTCAAATTCTTACTGCTGCTTCATGTCTGGGGATCAAATGCACCAACTATGTGTACTACCACCACCATCATCTTCTGCCTAGAGGCAGTTACTGTGCAAACATTGTATTGTGGAATTTCCTGTGTGTGTGTAAGTTGAAAAGGAAAGACTCTTCTCCTGAGAGAAAGCTTTGCCACTGTAAGATACATCATACCCTGTCAGGAGTACAACCCTCAGCCATATACCACATGAGAGTGTGGCACCCCAGGAGTCCATTTGCCACAGTGGCGTTGCTTCCTTCACAGGGGGTGATGCCATGCCTGGAAACAAAGAGGAGACCCCTTGCAAGGTAACACACAGCATGCAACACTTTTCCAACTCCAGACTAGAAGGGGGAGCTCTAACACCTGATTTCAGGGGAGCTTCCTTGGAACATTCTGGCTTGGGGAGGAGTTAGGAGAGTCTGTCTGTAGACAGGGACAGAACTCTGCAAAGGAATGATTGAATTTCGTCCGCACTGCCCAAATGATGAAGTTCCAGAAAATTGTTGAAGTTTAACAGTGGTTTATTCAACGCGTTTCAAGGTTTTTTACAACCCCTTCTTCAGGAAATACCAGGTAAAACATACATAGGTGGTGCATTTACATTGTTTAAGTACATACAGATTTAAAAAAAAACGAGCACCAAATGGTCAGATGACACATGTCAAAGTTCATAGTTAGCAAACAGTTAATATGGTATCATATGTGCATAATTCATAGTTGTCATTATACTGATCTTATAGCAACATGTCTATTTTATTTTTACAGATTATCCAACAAAAAAAGTAAAAATAAAAAAAACTACATATATATAGCCAAGAAAAATAAAATAGCTGATGCGAACTCCAAAAGACAGGCTCCAGTTTCATCAGAGACTGTTGCCCGACAGTTAGATCATTCGGCTATATTGAATCCGATAGGGATTGTTGTATGTTGTCATAAACCATTAATTAGAAGTTAAACTTTATGAATTTTAAATTTTAATCAATTGGTTTGATAAAATAGATTTTTATTATTAAAAAGTATATTTTAAAAATCTTTAGTCCGACTTTTTATTTGTATTTATATTTCATAAAAAGGATTATATCACAAGAGTAAAAAATGATTAGTCTGCCAATACACTTTGATGGCAGAGTGGGAAAAACTATGTACTCTCCTTATGCACCACCGCACGAATCAGCAGGAACGCACCGCAGGAAGGGCATACTGAACAGGCCAGTAGGATCACACCGCCAGAAGAGCACACGGCGCTATCCACCACCAGCTCTCACACCAGAGCAAATTGCATAAATGCCGACACGAGTCACATTCAGAGACCACATGAAAAGTTTCCCAAAACTATGTCACTATAGCGATAAACCCTTCTGAAGCACTCTTGTCTTCCACTGTCTGAGGAATATAAGTAATAACGGAGGATGATTTATTTATGGATAGTGAAATATAGGACAAATAGATCATTAGTTTTATACAGCTGTGTTAATTATTTTCTAAAAAGAATATTTAGCATATAAATATATCTTAGAAAGGTCACAGAGTTTATAGTTAACTTATAATTATACAAAGATCCATATCAGGACCAAAAAAAGGAAAGAGGGCCTTGTGTTCTAAAAAACAATTATTTCTCTGAGGTACAATTAAAGGGGAGGAGAAAAAAATTGATGCATAAAGATTGACCTCATGCGTGCTGCAGGAAAAAACGATTATGGCTAAGTGTATAATCCTATTATAAAATTATTGAACATATCAATAGTGGGAGATGTCACGAACACCTATCAGGTGGAATGAATAACTTGTTAGCATTGCTCAGTCAGTTTTCTAACCGCCGCACCAGCGGTTTAATTATAGTAGAGCGTTTCAATAGGAATAATTTTTGACTTATTAAAATCTTTATTATGAACTAAGGTGTATTGTCTTGATAGACCGTGGGTAAGAAGACCTTTTTTTATGTTGTGTCTGTGAGAATTCAGGCGTAGATGAAGTTGTTGTGTAGTCCTTTCTACATATTGTTTTCCACAGGGACATTGAATCATGTAGATAATAAATTCAGAGTTGCAATTTAAGAAATAGGGTATACTAAATTTTTCTTTGGTGGAAAAAGAGATAATATCAATCATTTTATGCCCAATACTCTGGCAGCATAAACAGTTTTCAGTTCCACATTTAAAAAAGCCCCTTTCATGGTGTTCAGGATATGCCCCTCATGCCTGCTAATCACTGGTTTGAGACGACTTGGTGCTATGATGTTCCTGACAGTTGGTGCTCTATGGAACGTTATCCCAGGGTTTCTTGGGAGGATTTTATTGAGGATAGGGTCATCGAGAAGGATGTACCAATTTTTCTGTAAAACCTCACGTATTTCCTTGTGATCATTGCTATATTGTGTTATGAAATTCATACAAAATGTATTATCAGTTCTGTTTTTACCATTATTCTCTAGGAGCGTTGTCTGTTTCAATTTTTATAGGCTTGTTTTACCTGGTGTGAGGGATATTTCTGGGTTAAATTTTATTTCCTAAGAATAGCAGATTGGTCTTTATAATCAATATCAGTAGTACAGTTCTTTCTGATATGGGAAAATTGATTATTTGGGATATTTTCAGCCATTTAGAATAGTGACCTCTACTAAAGTGGATGTAGCTATTAGAGTCTACTTGCTTAAAGAAAGTTTTACTGCAGATCTTGTCATTTTTTATAAAAAGAGTAACATCTAAAAAGTTAATTACTAAAAACAACATAAAAAACAGTAAAAGAAATACCCCAGTTGTTATTGTTCATGTGTTGGATAAAATCATTAATATTGTTTTCTGTATTGTCCCAGATAAAAAAAAGGTCATCAACAAATCTCTTATAAAATACAATATATTTTTGCCAGGTTTCATTAAAAACAAATATGACAGATATGACATGTTCATTTGTCCAAAAAATTGGAAATTTTGTAAAAATTGTGAAAATTTTGCAATTTTCAAACTTTTATGCCCTTGAATCAGAGAGTCATTTCCCACAAAATAGTTAATAAATAAAATTTCCCACATGTCTAATTTACATCTGCATAATTTTTTAAATATAATTTTTTTGTTATAAAGTTAGAAAGATTAAAAGTTGATCATCAGCGATTTCTCATTTTTACAGCAAAATTTACAAAACCATTTTTTAGGGACCACATTACATTTGAAGTGACTTTGAGGGGCCTATATGAGAGAAAATACCCAAAAGTGACACCATTCTAGAAACTGCACCCCTCAAGATGCTCAAAACCACATTAAAAAATAGTTTATTAACCCTTCAGGTACTTCACATGAATTAATAGAATGTGGAAGGAAAAAAGAAACATTTACTTTTTTCAGAAAAATGTTCCTTTAGACCCAATTTTTTTTACTTTCACAAGGGTTACAAGAGAAAATGGACAGTACAATTTGTTGTGCAATTTCTCCTGAGCACAACAATACCCTATATTTTGGGAAAAACCACGGTAAGGCTCAGAAGGGAAGGAGTGCCATTTGACTTTTTGAATGTAAAACTTGCTGGCATAATTAGCGGACACCAGGTCGTGTTTGGAGAGCCTCTGATGTACCTAACAGATGAAAACCCCCACCAGTGACACCATTTCGGAAACTAGACCCCACATGGAACATGTTTAGATGTGTATATGTACTTTGAGCCCCCAGGTGCTTCACAGAAGCCGTGAAAATAAAATAAAAAACAATCAAATTTTTACCACAAAAAATGTTTTTTGCCCCAAATTTTGCATGCTCATAAGGGTAACAGGAGAAATTTCACATTACAATTTGTTGTGCAATTTCTCCAGAGGATGCTGATACCCCATATGTTGTCAAAAACTACTTTTGAGGCACAGTGCAAAGCTCAGAAGGGAAGAAGCGTCTTATCGGAGGTTAGATTTTACTGGAATTTTTGATGGTGCCATGTCACATTGGTAGAGCCCCTGAGGTGCCAACTCAGCAGAACCCCCATAAATGACCCCATTTCACAAACTACACTGCTCAATAAATTCATCTAGGTGTTTAGTGATCATATTGACACACAAGTGAGTTACAGAATTTAAACAACAGATCACACAAGCGCTTACCCAGCAATCAATACCAGTGATTCCCCAGCTGCTAGGTCTGGTGCAGGTCGGTGTCAGCCCACAGTTAAAAGACAAATGCAAAATAAACAGAAAGACCAGCGCTAAAAGGGTTAAAACGAGGCTACAAGAGTGAACAAATGATGGTCAAGGCACCCCCTAAGTAAACATATACAAGTTCAAAAAAAGTGCAAACTCCAAATGCAATAAATAGTTGCACATAAAACAGTAGTCATTAAATACTCGTCCTCAAGGGAACAGACATGCACTCACCAGAGAAAACGATGTTGATGATGATAATGAAAACTGCAAAAGGTGAATCCCACAGATGTAATATCAATGCTGATTTATCCAAACACCGCTGCTGTGAAAAGAAGGCTGAACACGTCCCGGAATGAACAGGGACATAAATTACAGAAACAGTAGGAGTTGCATACCAGCAGAGGTATGCAACTCCTACTGTTTCTGTAATTTATGTCCCTGTTCATTCCGGGACGTGTTCAGCCTTCTTTTCACAGCAGCGGTGTTTGGATAAATCAGCATTGATATTACATCTGTGGGATTCACCTTTTGCAGTTTTCATTATCATCATCATCATCGTTTTCTCTGGTGAGTGCATGTCTGTTCCCTTGAGGACGAGTATTTAATGACTACTGTTTTATGTGCAACTATTTATTGCATTTGGAGTTTGCACTTTTTTTGAACTTGTATATGTTTACTTAGGGGGTGCCTTGACCATCATTTGTTCACTCTTGTAGCCTCGTTTTTACCCTTTCAGCGCAGGTCTTTCTGTTTATTTTGAGTTACAGAATTTAATTCCATTGGGAAGTGAAGAAAAAATAATTACATTTTTATCACCAAGATTGTGCATTAACCCCAGATTTTACATTTTCATACTGGGAAATGGGTAAAAATGGCACAAAAATTTGTCCCACAATTTCTGCTGACTCAGGAGGGACGGAGCGCAATTTGCCTCCTGGAGCAAAGATTTTTCTTGAATAGTATGCGGATTCAGTATACAGAGTCCCTAAGTGCTAGAAAAGCAGAATATCTCCTCAAGTTTCCCCATTTTGGAAATTATACAGTTTTGGGTATTTATCTACAGTTGCAAAGATGATTTTAACTCCATGGGTATTTTCAAGAAACAAGCAAGATGTTGCTGAGTGAAAATTACTAATCTGCTATTGTATGCTCGTACATTGTAGTGCCTAGTATGTTGTAGTCACCAGTATGTTATACCCAGTTCATACTTCTGGAGACACAGATTCATAAATTAGGGGGGCTCTCATCGCTACAGTAATACCTTTATACTACCAGTAACGTGGAAGCCCCCTATATTTTCGTTAACAGATGACAGACCTGAGTGGGGACTTGCTTTTTTTGTGGATTGAGTTGAAGCTTTTATTGGGAACAGTGTAACATTTAGAATCAAATTTATCTGGCATTCTACGGTGAGCACTTACTTCAGGGTTTCCATCTAAATCTCTGAGTTTCGTGACAGATGAAACCCCTGTGGGATCCATTCACTGTAATGAGGCAGCAGAGTTACTTTGTTTTTCATTTGGCCTCTGTTTTGAGGTGACCTTCTTTGCAGAAGTGCACAAAACTGTGGTTGACCGCTCTTTTAAGCTCAACTAAAAAGACAGACATTGCCGGATCAAAGGATCTATGGCATCCTCAGTGCCTCCATCTGCCTTATTTCAAAGAAACTTCCACTGGGGGTTCTGTCTGAATCATGTATTTGAGAGAATTACACAGAAACCCCAGTGTAAGTGTTCAGCAAAGAGTGCAGGATAAATGTGAGCAGAGCCTTACTGCAACGTTTGGGAAGCAGAACTTACAAATCAACAGCAGATGAAGAATTGGTATTACTTATTTTTCATGCAGTTCCTCGTGTGGTATAAGTAACTAAGTGACTTTATTCTTCAGGTTAGTGCAATTACAGCGAAGCAGGGTTTTTGTTTGGCTGCTGTCACACACTATGCTTTTTATTGAAAAAGCTAGCTTTTGCATCCCTATATTTAGACAGCTGTAATTTTTCCATATTTCGACCCACAGAGTCATGTGACAGCTTATTTTTTGTGGGACAAGTTGACATTTTTATCGGTATCATTTTCAGACACATTAATTTTTTTATCGCTTTCTATTCTGGCTTTTGGAAGGCAGAATTTACAAAAAACAGCAATTCAGGAATTTTTTGGGGGGAGTTTATGTCATTCTGCTTGTGGTAAAATTGGTAAGGCAGCTTTATTATTTGGGTCAGTATGATTACAGCGATTCTTCATTTATATTTTTTTAATGTTTTGGCACTTTTTACATGATGCAAACTATTTTATTGAAAGAATAACTATTTTTGCATCTCTTTATTCTGTCAGCTATAACTTTTTTATTTTTCCGCTGATGGAGCTGTATGGCAGCTTGTTTTTTACGTGACAATATGACATTTTTAGAGGTACTATTTTTATTTACATTCAATTTTTTATCTTATTATTGCTCTTGTTTTTTTGGCTGTATGATGATAAAGCATTGTTTTTTGTCTGTTTATTTTTTCTTTACAGTGTTCACTGATATGTTTAACTAGTGTAACCAGTTTTATAAGTCGCGTAATTCTGTACATGGCAATACCAAATATTTGCAATTTTGGTTTATTTTTTATTTACATAGATAAATGCATTTATTAGATTCATATTTTTTTCATTTTTTGTTCTTTATTTGGGGATTTTTAAAAAATATTTTTACAATTTTAAATAACTTTTTTTAAAACTATGTCCCACATCATCGTTACACTGACAGATTGCTGATCTAATACTCTGCAATACTTCTGCACTGCAGGGCATCAGAGCAGCGTCTGACAGGCAGGGAGGAGGCGTGTCAACTCCTGCTTTCATAAGGTGCTCACAGGCTACCTTTCTTGAAGGACCCTAAAAGACCCCAATGCCATCTTGAGGCTCGGGATCACCATGGAGACCATCGGCACAACGCGATTGCATCGCGTTGTGCCGATGGGAGCAGACAGGAAGATCACTCCTTCTGCAATGCTCCTTGATGCTGCTGTCACTTTTGACAGCGGCATCAGTTGGGCAAACGTCCCCGATTGGTGCTAGCATCGATTGCAGGTGTTGCTGCAGGTGTGAGCTCACACATAAAGCTGACACCTTCATCCAATTGTGGCGGCATTCAGCGTGAGCCCTCGTGAGCGCGGTGTCATATATATGGCTACATGACTCCCGCAGAGCTGTATATATATATGGCACATGTTGGGAAGGGGTTAAATTAAGCTGATTTATATTTGATATATCCTGGTTTTTGGCTTTGAAAAAAATGTCTTTGATAGTGTCATATGCTTTTAGTGAGATTCTTCAGTGGAAATACACTAAAAGTACATTTTTACCTGCAGATTTTCCACATCTAAATAAATTCTATGGGGAAAAGCTGCATGTAAAACTTAGGCCATGTTCACACAGTGTGGAAATTACACAATCATTCCTAACAAGTGGAGAGATAGCACAATGGTAATGGGAAGCCTTCAGGGTTCTTGCTTGCCTAAAACCTGTGGGTTCGAGTCCAGTGATTCCATTTTTATAAAATTTTAATATATTTATTAGAGGTTTTATACACTTTTTAAATTAAATATTGATTTTTTAGATGTTTAACGTGTTGGAGGGGGCGCTTCCACAGGAAGTGATGTCTTTTTGCATGTAATTGTGATGTCATGAAGGTTTTGTATAAAACCACGGCTGTAAACAGATACTGTAATTCTTTTGCCCTGAGGAAGTGTCAGATTTGCATCGGCACAATAAAGCTTTGAAGAATAATCCTGTCCTTGTGTGGTCAGTGCGGACTCATTGAAAAACCCGGTCTTTTTTTTCCTCCTTTGTGACATATAACATCCAGAACATACAACATATAACATATAGAACATATAACATACAGAACATACATATAACATCCAGAACATACAACATATAACATATAACATAAAGAACATACATATAACATACAAAACATACAGTGCTGTCTAAATTAATTGGTAAAATTGTAAGTTGGTTACTAGTCAGTAATTCAAACCAGTTTTAACTGCTTTCAACAGGTGTGAGTGCCTGTTCAAAGCAGTTAAAACTGATTTGAATCACTGACTGGTAACCAACTTACGATTTTACTTAAAAATGCTTTGTCCCAATTAATTTGTACAGCACTGTACATACAACATACAGAACATACAACATATAACATACAGAACATATATACAACATACAGAACATACAACATATAACATACAGAACATACATATAACATCCAGAACATACAACGTATAACATCCAGAACAACATATAACATACAGAACATACAACATATAGAACATATAACATACAGAACATACATATAACATCCAGAACATACAACATATAACATAAAGAACATACAACATATAACATCCAGAAGATACAACATATAACATCCAGAACATACAACATATAACATTAAGAACATACATATAATATACAGAACATACATATAACCTACAGAACATACATACAACATACAGAACATACAACATATAACATATAGAACATATAACATACAGAACATACATATAACATCCAGAATATACAACATATAACATACAGAACATACAACATATAACTTTCAAAACATACATTTAACATACAACACATAATATAGAGTACGTACTCACCGCACACAGCTAATTCCCCGAAGCCATCAATCACCTGTAATAAAAATAAAATAATAAACCAACCTATATTTACCTTTCCGCCGTAGTCGAATTAATAGCGAGGGTCCCACAACAATCTCCCATCGAGAACAGCCGCATAATCTGATGTGACCGCTCTCCAGGGGTTCCAGCACTGAAATGACAGGAGGAGGTAATCCTCTGCTGTGTATCCCTCCTCCGGCAAAGAGGTCCCGTAGCCCTAATCCTAACCCTAACCCTAACCCTCATTCTCATGCAGCAGTGCTGTAAATTGAGACTCTGAACTCAGGTAACCTCAATGATGGACTGCAGGATGCATTTTCTCCTGTCAGTTCATCACTGGGAAGCCCCATAGAGCAGTGACATCACCTTATGTCACTGTTCTATAGAAGAGATCGTCGTGGGACCCTCGTTATTAATTGGACTGAGTCAGACAGGGAGTATACGGTTGGTTTATTATTTTTCGTTTTTTTTCTAGGAGACGAGGGTGTCGCTTGGATCTGGGCATACAATAAAAATATGAAAACTGTGTTATGTTTTATTTCATTAAAAGGTTTTATTTTTATGTGTGTGTTTTTTAACCCTTTCAAAAGATTAATAATGGATCGGTGTCTTATTGACGCCTCTCCATTATTAACCGGGCTTAATGTCTCTTTCCAATAGTAAGGTAACATTAACCCCTTATATGACCCCATATCCCACCGCTACACGGGAGTGGGAAGAGATGGGCTAAGTGCCAGAATTGGCGCATCTTATAGATGCACCATTTGTGAGGCGGCTGCGGGCTGGTATTTGTAGCCGGGGGGCCAATATCCATGGACCCTTCCTAGGCTATGAATATCAGCCCGCTGCTGTCTGCGTAGCCTTTCTGTGAAGTGAAATCCATTTTCGGTGACTACCTCTTGAAGCTCATCAAGAGAATCCCAAGAGTGTGCAAAGCAGTAATCAAAGCAAAAGGTGGCTACTTTGAAGAACCTAGAATATAAGACATACAGTATTTTCAGTTCTTTCACACTTTTTTGCTAATTATATAATTCCACATGTGTTAATTCATAGTTTTGATGCCTTCAGAATGAATCTACAATTTTCATAGTCATGAAAATAAAGAAAACTCTTTGAATGAGAAGGTGTGTCCAAACTTTTGGTCTGTACTGTATATGTCTATAGATATATCTATGGAAATATCTATAGATATATCACTGGAAATATCTATGGAAATATCTATGGATATATCTATAGATAGATATGGGACAGATAGATAGATAGATATCCATCAGAAATGAAAGCAGCATGCCATGGAGACTTCAATAGGAATGTAGTTTATTAGCCCATCCGGCTATGTGCCCATACAGTGCGATGTTTCTGTCCCAAAGGGTATACGGACCTTTCTCAAGCAGTACAATGTGTCAAATGAGTGCCTTTTTAAAGCTCACTGTTTATACAGGTATTTAAAACAATTATATAATATAAGAGATACAGAGTATAATATCTGAGATCGTGATATATAAACATAAAGTGCCTCTCAAGTGCAAAGTGCAACAGTGCAAATCATAGTGAAGTGATATTCCTAAATGCATAAAAATCATAAATCGATAATAATTATTAATAAGCGGCAGCTGAAAATTCGCATATAAATAAACATGACTCACCCCAATGACATTAGAAAAAACACGCCAGACATCGGCGTTCACAGTGATGCAATGCGCAGGGCCGGAAGTTACACAAGCAGTGTCCGGTTTACTACCGCTCATGCGCAATATTGCTTCATGTGAGTCAGCGCCATCTTGAAAGAGGGAAAACCTCAGCCGACATGTGCAGTGTAAAGAAGCATCACAACAACAAATATCTGCGCATAAATATCCAAAGAAAGAAAGGGAAGGGGGTTAAATCCTTTAATAAAGAAAAGTGAATGAAACACCATATGAATTGCTTATAGCAATTGGGAACAAGCACGGTAAGGGGATCAGTCCTTAGGAAACAGGAACACCTCCCATGAGCTGGGATAGGTAACCCATAACCAAGTAGCAGGGAGAGTGGAGTACCCGGTTAAAGGCGCATCACCCTAACCCTCCTGTATTTGGACAATCCCCAGCAATACCATAAGTTCAAGTACCAAAAAAAAAGGACAACATATAAAATAAAGATAACAAAAATATACTGTAAATTGCGCATCAAATCATTTATTACACAAAAATTAATACTTGATTAGTCCTTAGGAAACAGGAGTCATGTTTTCAAATAAGCTGCCGCCATTCAATCTGACAGACATAAAAAAAACTCATAGAATACCTGAAAATTACAATCATGAAAAAATGAGGCTAAAACAGTAGCAACAGGGGCAAACTACAATATTATAAAGTAATATGCAATTTAAAATCAACATTCAAGCCAAAAGGTTTTAACATATTCAACTTTTTTATCCATTGCAATTCTTTAATTTTTTAAAGTTTCACTCTATCACCTCCTCTCCTCAAAGGGGGAACATGATCAATAATTCTGAATGACAAATCTTTTTCTGTATGTTTCAGATTTTAAAAAATGTTTGGATACTGGCAGATATTGTCTCTTTTTTCTAATCGTATATCTATGCTGATTTATCCTGACCTTCAGCTCGCATGTTGTTTCACCTACATAGTAGAGATTACAAGGGCATCTCAGAAGATAGATCACAAATACGGAAGAGCATGTTAAAAAATAAGAACAATTAACACAGTTCAAACAGGGAAATTAACCTGTTCTAGTTTTTCCTGTTAATGTGGTCTGGGAATCTCTCTTCTGCGTGCCTATGTCTGAACGAACTAACATATCTTTGATATTTTTTGCACGTATATATGAATTCAACGGTGGAGATCTGAATTTTTCGGTTTCTGGATGACATTTGCCCAACATCGGGCAATGCTTTCTCACAATACTGACAATAGAGGCACTCTCTTCACAAAACCTAGTTATAAATGGAATTCTACGTTCTATATTTCTACCTTGTTTTTTCTGAACAAGAAGATCACTACGTGATATACCTTCAATCCTTGACTTACAAGTATCCAACAATTTAACAGGGTAATTTCTGTATCTAAATTTAGTAATCATCTTATTTAATGATGTATCCATGATCTCCTGTTCACTCACAATGCGCCTAAGGCCTCTTTCACACTTCAGTTACTTGCATCAGTTTAAATCCGCCAAAAAGGTAGACAAGCGGATCCGTTCTGAACTGATGTGAACGGATGGCACAGGATCCGTTTTTAGACGGATCCTGAAAATGAGGAAATTTAAAGGAACCGCTGGCCGGGGAGAGAGAGAGAGAGAGAGAGAGAGAATTTTTTTGTCCGGCACCCAGACAGAATTTGGGGTTAATTCAGTGTCTGGAGGATCCGCCGGCCAAAAAAACGTTGCAAGCTCCGTTTGGAAATCTTTGAGGATGTTGACGGACACTAACATTGTGGCGGATCCTCAAAAAAACAGATGCAACGGACGGCAATCAGTCAGGATCCGCCAATAACGAAAGTCAATGGGGAAAAAAACGGATCCGCAAAGAAAAATGGCGGATCCGTTTTTTTTCAAAATTGGCGGATCTTGACTGATTGTCAAAAACGGAAGTGTGAAAGAGGCCTAATGTGCAACAATTGGCTAAATGGGAGGGATTCTATCATTCTTCTTGAATGATGACTCTCGAATTGAAGCAAGTTATTTTTATCCGTGGATTTCACAAACAACTCAGTTATTAGCTTGTCATTTTTCCTCCTAATTAAGATATCTAGGAATTGAATCTCCATATCTGAGTGCTCTAAAGTAAACTTGATGTCATCGTTAATGGAAAACTCATGAAAGGCTTCCAACTCCACCAAAGTACCAGTCCAGAGTAGGAGGACATCATCTATATACCTCCACCACCAGAGCACATGCTCAAAGTGGTGGGACACATATAGGAAATCCTCCTCCAAAGCTGCCATGACCAAATTTGCATAAGCAGGCGCCATATTGGCACCCATGGCCGTCCCCTTAATTTGCATAAAATAGTCGTCCCAAAAAGGAAGTAGCTATTATGCAACATTAATTTCAATAAATCTAACAAGAAATTCCTTTGTTCTATTGTAAACTCTGTTTTCAACAAAACTCTATTCACAGACTCAAGTCCCAAATTATGACTATTTGATGTAAACAATGAAACTACATCAAATGATGCAAGTATCACTTTACCCTCTAATTGTATACTGTTTAATTTACACAAAATGTTAGTCGAATCCAAAATGAACGATTTAGTTTGTCGGCTTAAAGGACTTAATATCTTATCCAAAAATATACCAATATGGTTGAAGATAGAGCCTCTACCAGATACAATTTGGTGGCCAGGAGAATTTATTAATAACTTATGTATCTTTGGCAATATATACATAATCGGTGTAATGGGATTATCATTCAACAGAAATTTGTATAAATCTACACCAATCAGTTTAGCAGATAAAGCTTTATCTAAAAGATTTTTAATCATATCAATGATTTTGAATTTAGGGTCATTATCAATTTTTCTATAAACTTCATTATCAGACAATTGACTTCTAACCTCTGCTATATAATTCTTAGTATCCATAATGACTACAGCACCACCCTTGTCTGTCTAGATAGATCGATAGATAGATCCATATATCTATCTATATCTATCTGTCTATCTGTCTATCTATCTATCTATCTATCTATCTATCCCATATTTATCTATCTATCATCTATCTATCCCATATCTATCTATCTATCTATCTATCTATCTATCTATCTATCATCTGTCTATTGTCTATCTGTGTGTGCAATGGTGTGTGGGTTGGACAAATGTAAAAGAGGAGGTTGGACAGAAATGACATCACAATTCTTTTTTTTGCTAAATAACATATCTTTATTTAGCATACAAAAACGCATACAAACCCGCACTGAAAAACTGTGGCAAAAACACATAAAAAACGCACCTGCATTTTCAGCCGAGAGCTGCGGCTTTTGTGCGGAAAAATTCTCGGGAAAATAGGCACTGTGTGAACATACCCTTAGCGTACCTGAAAAAGAGATTGACATATTACAGATTTCAAACACTCATTGCAGGTCCGTTTACCCAGCATAAAAAAGCACAGAGGGCTAGATATTTCTATAAATCCCATCCACTTTCCTGGAATTATCAGACGCTGTGTTTTTTGCACAATGAAAATACCTAGCATCAAAAACTCATTGTAAGGATTTAACCCGAATCAATGGTTTATGCATTCACCAGCAAAATCAGGGAACTGAGAAACCAAGAGCAACTTTTCTCACTTAAATCAGTTGTTTTGTCACTGTATCTGTTTGTCGTCTCAGCAGTTTTTGTACTAAAGAGGTTTTTGATGAGACAACCATTTAATAGCAAATCAGACTGAAAGTCGTCATAATGGTGAACTCATCTATAATAATAAATGCCCTAACCAGCTTCCGGTTGTAACAACTTCCGTCCAGTTGTAACCGGTGATGTCACCACACACACACGCACATATTAACCCTCAACACACCACACCGCCTCAACACACACTCCTCTCACCTTTCACCTCCACTCATGTCCACTCACTCTTTCACTCCACATACGTTCCTTTCTCTCACTCCGTTTCTCATACTCACACCGTCATCGTCGCTGCCCCGACATCTTCCTCCGCCGCCGCGATCCAGGATCCAGACGTTCTCCAGGCCGCTGTCGCTGGCGTGGACGACATCGGGATCCAAAAAGATGGCGTCGGCGAAATCTCGCGAGATTACGCCGATGCCATTTTGGATCCCGATGTCGCCCATGCCAGCGACATGTTGTTGCGGCGACGCCATCTTGAATATCGCGGGACTTCACGACATCCAAGATGGCGTCCCGCAAGAATATGTCGCTGGCGTGGGCGACATCGGGATCCAAAATGGCGTCGGCGTAATCTCGCGAGATTTCGCCGGCGCCATCTTTTTGGATCCCGATGTCGTCCACGCCAGCGACATGTTGTTGCGGCGACGCTATCTTGAATATCGCGGGATTTCACGAAATCCAAGATGGCGTCCCGCAAGAACATGTCGGCGGCCTGGAGAACGTCTGGATCCTGGATCGCGGCGGCGGAGGAAGATGTCGGGGCAGCGACGATGACGGTGTGAGTATGAGAAACGGAGTGAGAGAAAGGAACGTATGTGGAGTGAAAGAGTGAGTGGACATGAGTGGAGGTGAAAGGTGAGAGGAGTGTGTGTTGAGGCGGTGTGGTGTGTTGAGGGTTAACATGGCAAGAGGTGTTAACGTCGTCCGCCGACGCCATCTTGCATTCGTGAAATTGCGTCATTTACCTCACGCCGACTTGCTGTGCGGACGCTTGGCATTGCCTGTACCACCATAACTACTGCTGCCTTGGTCCTATGCCTGTTTACTGCCGGTGTCTAATTACTGGACCAATTTGCCTGTACCGCCATAACTACTGCTGCCTTGCTCCTCTGCCGTTGTCTAATTACAGGACCAATTTGCCTATACCGCCATAACTACTGCTGCTTTGCTCCTCTGCCGGTGTCTAATTACTGGACCAATTTGCCTGTACCGCCATAACTACTGCTGCCTTGCTCCTCTGCCGTTGTCTAATTACAGGACCAATTTGCCTATACCGCCATAACTACTGCTGCTTTGCTCCTCTGCCGGTGTCTAATTACAGGGCTAATTTTCCTCTACCGCCATAACTACTGCTGCCTTGCTCCTCTGCCGGTGTCTAATTACAGGACCAATTTGCCTCTACCGCCATAACTACTGCTGCTTTGCTCCTCTGCCGGTGTCTAGTTACAGGGCTAATTTGCCTCTACCGCCATAACTACTGCTGCCTTGCTCCTCTGCCGGTGTCTAATTACAGGACCAATTTGCCTCTACCGCCATAACTACTGCTGCTTTGCTCCTCTGCCGGTGTCTAATTACAGGGCCAATTTGCCTCTACCGCCATAACTACTGCTGCATTGCTCCTCTGCCGGTGTCTAATTACAGGACCAATTTGCCTCTACCGCCATAACTACTGCTGCCTTTGTCCTCTGCCGGTGTCTAATTACAGGACCAATTTGCCTCTACCGCCATAACTACTGCTGCCTTTGTCCTCTGCCAGTGTCTAATTACAGGGCTAATTTGCCTCTACCGCGATAACTACTGCTGCCTTGCTCCTCTGCCGGTGTCTAATTACAGGGCTAATTTGCCTCTACCGCCATAACTACTGCTGCCTTGCTCCTCTGCCGGTGTCTAATTACAGGGCTAATTTGCCTCTACCGCCATAACTACTGCTGCCTTGCTCCTCTGCCGGTGTCTAATTACAGGGCTAATTTGCCTCTACCGCCATAACTACTGCTGCCTTGCTCCTCTGCCGGTGTCTAATTACAGGGCTAATTTGCCTCTACCGCCATAACTACTGCTGCCTTGCTCCTCTGCCGGTGTCTAATTACAGGGCTAATTTGCCTCTACCGCCATAACTACTGCTGCCTTGCTCCTCTGCCGGTGTCTAATTACAGGGCTAATTTGCCTCTACCGCCATAACTACTGCTGCCTTGCTCCTCTGCCGGTGTCTAATTTACAGGGCCAATTTGCCTCTACCGCCATAACTACTGCTGCCTTGCTCCTCTGCCGGTGTCTAATTTACAGGGCCAATTTGCCTTTACCGCCATAACTACTGCTGCCTTGCTCCTCTCTCGGTGTCTAATTACAGGATCAATTTGCCTCTACCGCCATAACTACTGCTGCATTGCTCCTCTGCTGGTGTCTAATTACAGGGCCAATTTGCCAATACCGCCATAACTACTGCTGCCTTGCTCCTCTGCCGGTGTCTAATTACAGGGCCAATTTGCCTCTACCGCCATAAGTACTGCTGCCTTGCTCCTCTGACTGTTCACTGCCTGTGTCTAATTACAGGGCCAATTTGCCTCTACCGCCATAACTACTGCTGCCTTGCTCCTCTGCCGGTGTCTAATTACAGGGCCTATTTGCCTCTACCGCCATAACTACTGCTGCCTTGCTCCTCTGCCGGTGTCTAATTACAGGGCCAATTTGCCTCTACCGCCATAACTACTGCTGCCTTGCTCCTCTGCCGGTGTCTAACTACAGGGCCAATTTGCCACTACCACTTCATAACTACTGCTGGGCAATTACAGGGTCAATTAGTATCTGTTTACTCTACAATACTCCAGGACGCCTTCTTCACTGCCAGATAACTGCCAAATAGACTCCTTTACCTGTGCCAACATGAGTCATAACAAAAAGTATGCCAATGCCAGTGAAAGGAAAGCAGCTTTAGCACTACGACAAAAACAACACCGTGCTAATGAGACTCCTGAGGAAAAACACCATCGCCTTGAGAAGATTAAGGCTCATAAACGCCGTCGCCTCACACACGAATCCCCTAACTCTAAATCCATAAGATTGGCTGAAGAAGCCTCTGCACGCCGTCACCGCCGACAACAGACGGCCTCTTCTTCATCATTATTATTAGACTCACAACAGGATGCTTCCACATCAGCATGTGGAACAATTTACTGCTACACTTCATCCCATATGCCGTTCACTGACATAACTAATCAGCAATCTGTTTCTGCCCTATCAATACCACCATTCAATACCGATGCACAGTATGCCAATGCCAGTGAAAGGAAAGCAGCTTTAGCACTATGACAAAAACAACGTCGTGCTAATGAGACTCCTGAGGAAAAACAGCATCGACTTGACAAGATTAAGGCTTATAAACGCCGTCGTCTCACACACGAATCCCCTAACTCTAAATCTATTACATTGGCTGAAGAAGCCTCTACACGCCATCACCGCCAACAACAGACGGCTTCTTCCTCATCATCTATAATAATAAATGCCCTAACCAGCTTCCGGTTGTAACAACTTCCGTCCAGTTGTAACCGGTGATGTCACCACACACACACGCACGTTAACCCTCAACACACCACACCGCCTCAACACACACTCCTCTCACCTTTCACCTCCACTCACGTCCACTCACTCTTTCACTCCACATACGTTCCTTTCTCTCACTCCGTTTCTCATACTCACACCGTCATCGTCGATGCCCCGACATCTTCCTCCGCCGCCGCGATCCTGGATCCAGACGTTCTCCAGGCCGCCGACATGTTCTTGCGGCGACGCCATCTTGGATTTCGTGAAATCCCGCGAGATTCAAGATGGCGTCGCCGCAAGAACATGTCGCTGGCGTGGACGACTCGGGATCCAAAAAGATGGCGTCGGCGAAATCTCGCGAGATTACGCCGACGCCATTTTGGATCCCGATGTCATCCACGCCGGCGACATGTTCTTGCGGCGACGCCATTTTGGATTGGCGAAATCCCGCGATAGTCAAGATGGCGTCGCCGCAAGAACATGTCGCCGGCGAGGACGTCGGGATCCAAAATGGCGTCGGCGAAAATTCGCGAGATTTCGCCAACGCCATTTTGGATCCCGATGTCGTCCACGCCGGCGACATGTTCTTCCGGCGACGCTATCTTGACTATCGCGGGATTTCACGATACTCAAGATGGCGTCGTCGCAAGAACATGTCACCGGCGTGGACAACGTCTGGATCCAGGATGGCGCCGGCGGAAGAAGATGTCGGGGATCGTGGAGCAGCGGCGATGACGGCGTGAGTATGAGAGACGGAGTGAGAGAAGGGGTCGTATGTGGAGTGAAAGAGTGAGTGGAGATGGTGAAAGGTGAGAGGAGTGTGTGTTGAGGAGTGTGTGTGTTGAGGGTTAACATGGCAAGAGGTGTGATGCTATCGCATCCTCCCGATGCGATAGCATCGGGCCATAATCTAGTATCCATATAACGTACTAAATAGAAAGACATAATAACACTCATTCTAATAATGATGAATCAGATTTGTAAATAGCAGCTTACAAACAGCTTCCATCAAGAGATTTTATTCTACAGAGCATGGAATAACCAAGTAACAAAATATGTGAATACAGCAGAGGCAATAATAAAAGATATTACACAGATATATTGTGATTTACAGAGCTAGTAAGCATTAACGTTAAGGCTTTACTTTGTAGGAAATTTTTATTTGTAAGCTATTGTAGATTGCGATTCAACTTATTACCAATATATGAGTTTTCTACATTTCTATTGTGATTTTTATTGTTGCTTTTATTACATATTACCATGGATTGCCAGAATGTCCTGTTTTATGGGCGCAATATAACACTAAACAATAAAGTATTAAACATAGCCCTTGGACGTTAATAAAGCAAGGAGCATTTAATAATAAATGTTAGCTTGTTTTTGGGCAGATACTTTTTTTATGCAAGGTTGAAATTTAGATAAATGGTTTCGGAGCCCATTAGAGAAACTAAACAAAACATTAATGTTATTGCCTATTATCTATGAAACAGCTAATTGTTTTCCAATTATTAATTAGCTTTTATGCGGCAATTCATTATTCCAATAATGTTTTCATGATGACATCAAATAAATATTAGCATCGCCGCTTAATAGATAATTAGAAGTGTTGCTAATTTCATGTCGCTAGCTTTGTCTGAGCTGCTGAACATTAGGCAGAAGAATCATTTTAGCAATAAGCTTAATCAAGGTGGGTTGTTTGCAAATTGCATTAATATGGAGACCGACCTAAACTTAACTGAAGATAACATAACACTTCTTATTTTTTAAATGAACATTTGTATTCCCTTTGACATAACAATGTTGAGGCCTCTTTTCTTAGGCCTCTTTCACACATCAGGTTTTCGCCGTCGGGCGCGATCCGGCGCTTTTGACAGAAACCGGATCCGGCGAAATGCAATGCCGGATCCGGTTTCCCCCCCATTGACTTGCATTTGCGCCGGATCGCGCCGGATGGCCATGCGTTTCATCCGGTTTTCGCCGGATCCGGCAATGTGTCGCGATCCGGCGTCTGGAAAAAACGGCTACTGTAAAGTTTTTTGTCTCCGGCGAAAAAGCCGGACACGCCGGATCCGGCGCGTCCGGCTTTTTCACACAATGAAAGCCTATGAGCGCCGCAATGCGCCGGATCCGGCGAAAGCCGGATCCGGTGGCCGGATCCGGTTTTTTGGGTCTGAGCATGCTCAGTAGCTCTGCCCACAAGACATATAAAAGCAAGACAGTGGGACCCACAGCCACACCCAACATGCCACCCAAGAAAGCAACCAAGCGCAGCAGGAGAAGGCAGGAGACCACTGCAGCACCATCAGCACCACCACCACCCCAAATGGAGCAGCAAATGGAACATGCTGAGGAGGGGAGGCCAGCAGCAGATGAGAGACGGTAATTATCAAATCCCCCATTCCTCCAAACTAGGGCTATTGAATATCAAGATATTCATTGGCCCTTTGTTTCTCTTTATTCAACAGCCGCCCAATAGATGCAGCAGCAGCAGCAGCAATGGCAGCAGCTGGAACACCACCCACAGGCATGGAGTGTGGCCACCATGAAGACAGCACATCATCTTCTGGGAGCCCTCCCTCGCATCGTCAGCGTTTGACGGTAAGTTTTTATTTCCAAAATCCATCATCTCTGTAATATATGTCTATTCATTGCCTTTTATTTCAAAACAGGATTCACAAGATGAAGAGGAGCTCCCAGAAGAAGAAGGAAGGGGTGGACAGACACTTGGAGTGGGCTCACAATTGGTAAGTTTTTTGCATCAAACACAACATCACACTACACACAACACATAGAAAACAATGTTCTGCAGACCACACACAGCAAACAAATGCCTACATCCAAAGACATAACATTTTTTGTTTTCTTCTCTAGTCTTCCCAATCTGGTGCTCGGCCAAGAGGTCCTCGCAGTGCCTCCCAGGGTCGTCGGCGACAGCAACTCGGCGGTCACCAGCGTGTAAGTATAAATATTTTTGCTTTGTTTTTTTGCACTTTTTATTTCATTTCTTTTGTGGAGGCTAATTATGTTATTTTTGTCTTTTTCTTTAACAGCCTTCACAGCGTGCTCCCGACTCTGACGGTGAGGATGGAGGACTCGATGTGGACCACCTCATCGATCTCGTCAGAGAAAGGGAGCCGCTCTGGAATATGGCTGACCGCCGCCACGCTGACCTTATCGTTACCCGACGACTCTGGGAGGAAATCTGTTCGCTCCTTGTGGGCCGCTGGGAGAACCTCGATATTCGGGCCCAGATTAAAGAGCGTAAGTATATACAGTACCGGTTGCTTGATGTAAACCAGTGTTTCCCGAACTCCAGTCCTCGTGGTCCCCACGGATCATGTGTTCAGGATTTCTATTTACTATGGAAATCCTGAAAACATGACCCCTGGGGACCATGAGGACTGGAGTTTGTGAAACACTGATGTTGTATACTAACCACTCCTTTCTCGTTTCAGGGAACAGAATTGTGAATCGGTGGCGGTCTGTGAGGGATCGTTTCAAGAAGGAGTTCAATAAAGAGATGCGGGCCCCGAGTGGATCTGGAGGACGCAGGAGCAAGTACAAGTACGCACAAGCCCTGTCGTTCCTCCGGGAAACAATGGTCACTAGAAGGTAAATATTACACACCACATGTGAAAAAAAATGTTAGATGTAACTTTTTTTTTTCAGCCAGGGCCATACCATGTCAGTATTTTAATTGTTTTTTTTTCTCTTTATTCCACAGCACGGTGAGCAGCACTCGGGAGCCTGCACGATTGGACCCTTCTGAGGCGATCCCTGAGGAGACCGGCACCGAGGGACACTTCGACTGCCCCGGTACATCTGCACCTTCCCAGCCTTCCCACACATTCGACCCATCTGTCCCATCCACCAGCACAGGAGCATCGTGGCCGCCTACATTACATGAAGCTGCTGGTGAGGAGATCGCTTTCCCTTTACCCCACCCTTCTGCCCCTGCCACCTCTAGTACACCTGTGGGTACTGGGCGGCAGCGGCAGAGGGGTCAGGAAAAGAGTTATGCGCCAGAGTTCTTGCATCTGAATGCATCTTTCCAGAACTGTCTAAAAGTCTTGTCAGAGCAAATCTCCGCAGGCTTTCAGCAGATCAACTCCAGCATTCTGGAGGTGAAGACACTTCTGCAAACCATGCATTCAGAAGCAAGATCTTCGCCAAACCACACCTTTTTCAGGTCTGTTGTGGAGCGCATGGCAACACTATCTCCTACCCAGCAGATGCATGTAATGCATTCGTGCCACGGTGCTCTACAGCAGGTTACATCCCAACCTCCACCTCCCACCACTGTAGTTCCTCCACCTGCACCCCCTCCAGCCACTTTCCATCCTCCCCCTCCTATTACATCTGCACCCCCTCCAGCCACTTTCCATCCTCCCCCTCCTATTACATCTGCACCCCCTCCAGCCACTTTCCATCCTCCCCCTCCTATTACATACCAGCAACCTCACCAGTACCAGCAACCTTCCCAGTACCAGCAACCTCCCCAGTACCAGACATCTCCCCACTTCCAGCAACCTGCCCCGTACCAAACTCCTTCCCCGTACCAAACTCCTTCCCCATACAACTTTCCATCAACATCATCTGCTCCTACAGTCCCTGCCCAACCCTCCACTCCACCGCCCACCACCTCTTCTGCCTCCCACATGTCCACCCATTCTGTAGCTTTTTCCACACCATCACCTCTAACTGTACCTTCCCCACCACGATCCCAGTCCTCTCTCCACACTCCCATTGTCGAAGTGTCCCGCAGCCCCTCCAGCAGTATTTCCACCCCACACTACACCGAGTTATAATGTTTTTTTTGTAATAAAAATGCCCATTTGGTTGGTTTCAAACCTTTATTAAAAAAGTTTTTTTAACTTTAAAAACAGTTTACACAAAAAACAATATTTTAAATAAAAGTTAAATTATTGTTTACACTGGTTGTCTGTCATTTCTTTCTGCGGCGAAATATGTTTAAAAAAAAGGTTAAATACAGGGTATTTAAAAGGTAAAAAGGTATTCAAAACCAGGTATATAACTGTGGGTAAATTTTAGCTTTTTGCCACAGTTGTGTTCCTGGTTGTGTTTGAAGCAAAGTATTTCACCTGAAAAGTTGTGTTTATTGTTGGTGATTTCCTAACAATGAACACAACTTTTGTTAAAAGGTGAAATACTTAGCATAAAACACAACCAAGGAACACACCTGTGGCCTAAAGCTAAAAATAGTAAGACCATGACAAGATAGCCAACTTTGGTTGGCAAAGGTATATACTGTTGGTCCAGAAGGTACACAAGTTTGGTTAGGGCACAAATCTTTCACACTCTGTCATCCTGCCAGTGTACTCTGCCTTGAGGTGACATAGAACTTCTAGTGGTAATATTTCCAATGACAACATCCATCTTCGCCAGTAACTTGCTCTTCTCTCCAACCTGCACTTTCTCCTCTACAACCTGTCAAAGAAGGGCTGTAGGAACATGCTATATATAGTTTTCCAGTAGCCAATCCCGTTCGGAAGGCCACAAGGGTCAATTTTAAAAACCAGATCTGGCGTAATCCGTCGAAAAACGGATAGAAAAATGGATGAACCGGATGAGACGGATCCGGTTTTGTCTGTCAAGAACAAGACGGATCCGGCAGAAAACCGGATCCGGCACATCAGGTTTTACAAAACATTTGCCGGATCCGGCATTCCGGCACGACGCCGGATCGCGCCTGACGCCGAAAACCTGATGTGTGAAAGTAGCCTTAAAACAATGCATTTTAACATTCCTTTGTAGCTTTCCTGAAATGTTCTAAAACAATTGACCAATGGCGTGTTATTAGACAAGAGCAAATTTGTTGAGTAGAATTAAATTCTCCTTGAATTTTACAAAACTTTGGATTCACTAGAATCTGAATTTTGTGCAATTCGCTTTCTTCAAATTCAGTGACACGATGGTTTAAAGGGTTAGAAAAACCTCTGCAGTCTTACATTCTATTCTGCCACTGCTGTATGTGGGTGAGATGTTTCTGAGGGATGTGAACATGGTTCTCTGTATAAACAATAGCAGATAGCGTTAACTCGCAAACTCATGCTACTATTCCTGATGAGCTGCACATGATTTGTCCGGAAGGATGATGCAGTGATTAATTCAACAGGTTTTATTCACAACAATACCTTGATGAGATGAGGTGATATGTCAGAGAAGGTGAAGGTATGAAGATGAAGTAGGAGTTAGTACTGCAAGTTAGAAGCACGAAGTTGAATGTAACAAGAGAATCTTTTCTCCAGTCCAGAAGCATGTGTTGTTAAAGATCGTACTGAGCAAGAAGAAGGAAATCAGATAAAGAAAGGAGGAGGTGCAGAAAGAAAGGTATTATGGGTAAGCTCAGTAATAATACATGAAGAACATAATACAACAACGGCCAGTAGATGGTAGCAAAGTACAACAAATAGAATAGATGGAATTAAACCATATGGCTAACAGCACACTCCCTGTCTGAAATCCTTGGATTTTACTATTTTAACAGTGTTGAAGTGGAGGTATTTTCCTTAAGGACACTGAGAGATACCTCAACCTGAAAGACAAAACAATGCATGCAATGCAAAAATAACAATAACATATATAGCTGAGGTAGACAGATGTCTATAACCAGCTCCTGAAGTAGTCCAATGGTTCAAGTTCCAGTGCAATCAGAAGAACATCTTAAATAGTCTGAAAGTTTCTTAAAAGTTCCTTCTCATTGGATGGATCCTTGTTGTTTGTTTTTTTCATGGTAATGTCATATTAGTAGAGTGGTGATATGGTGACGCCCAGGAATAATTAGAGGATTAGGGGATTCTTTTCAGCCTCCTGCAATTTGGCTTTGTTTAAGCGACCACCAACTCGCAGTAATCCTTTTTTGTCAATTAATGGATTTAACCCCTTAATGTCCATTGATGTGGGCGGTTGTAAGTTACAGCACCAGGACGGACTGTGCACATCATCCCTTTGAACTGTCACTGTGTGTAAACACGCAGTGACAGTTCAGTGCCAACAGCTGTCTATGACAGCTGAGCGGCACGGCAAGGGGTGCAGGGACCCTTGCAGTCAGTCCCTGCACCCTAAGCATTGACCAAATACAGCAGCAATCGGTCATGAGAGGCTGAAATTTCAGCATCTCCTGCCTGATCTCAGTGCAGGAGCCCAGCCCTACAGTGGCTGAGCTTCTGCACTGACAGCTAGGAGCGGTGCTCCTGCCGCCCATGGTTGTTAACCCTCTGAGTGCTGCAATTGAGCGCAATTGCAGCGTTCAGGGGGGAGGCAGAGGGTAGTGGGCGCCCTCTGCCTCAGGCCGGCGACAACCTTCAGGTCATTCAGCTACGGAAAGCTGCTGAGACCACAGCATGGTGTCAGCAGCTTTCAGCATAGGTATAATGCATTACAATGCAATTGTTACACCGCTCCGCCATACTCACCCGGCCTCCGCTCCCACGCCGCAGTCGCCCTCCGCTCCCACGCCGCAGCCTCTCTCCACCCGACAGCCGCGGCGGTCCCCTGAGACAGGCCCGCGACCGATGCCTTCCCTGCATGCTATGCGCATGCGCCATAGGCCGCGGCCGCGCCTCCTTCCTGCTTCTTATGCTCCGGCTGTGCCCTGACCCGGAAGCACCTTTGGACCAATGGCTGTCCAGACGGGGCCATATCAGGCCACTTCCCCCTGAGGGAGGCGCCTGATCGTTGTGTTTCCTGACTCTCTGGCCTCGCTCCATCGTGCACACTCTGCTCCTGCAGCTCCTGTCTCGGCTGCTCCTCACAGCAGCTACTCCAGTCCTGACTTCAGTGTTCCTGCCGTCCTACTCCAGTCCTGCCTTGTGTTCCTGCCGTCCTACTCCAGTCCTGCCTTCAGTGTTCCTGCCGTCCTACTCCAGTCCTGCCTTCAGTGTTCCTGTCGTCCTACTCCAGTCCTGCCTTCAGTGCTCCTGCCGTCCTACTCCAGTCTCAGTCTTACTCCGATCCATCCTGAGCCGCCCCTCTCGGTACCGGCTACCGTGGTACTCGAACCCCTGGGCCTGCTCCTAACGGTCCCTGTATAGGGGTCAGTTCCACCTGGCAGCTCGCCCGGGGTCCCTCGGTGCCACGGTCCAGAGGGTCCACTCTCGGAGTTCCGCTCCTGACCACCCGCGCTAACAGTACGATCAGGCCATGGACTCCGCCGGTACTACGGCTGCTACCCAGAAAGAGTTGATATTCCTACGGGAGAATCAGGGGCGCATTATGTCAATCATGAAGTCGATAGACACCCGTTTGTCGGCCTTAAAGGTGGCCGATCCTGGAAATGCCACTCAGCTGGCCAGTCTCCAACAGGAGCTGGGTCAGCAGCAAGATACTCAAACCCACATTTTATCCTACATGGCCTCCTTTGATAGTCACTTGTCGGCCCTCCAGGCTGCCGCTGCAGTGCCGACTCCTCCCCCTGCGTCTACTGCTCCTCCGACGCCCCGCCTCTCCAAATCGCCTCGTTTCACCGGGGATCCCAAGCTCTGTAGGGGGTTCTTAAATCAGTGTAGTCTCCACTTTGAATGGCTGCCGCAGCAATATCCCTCGGACCGGGCCAAAGTGGCCTTCATCATGTCCCATCTGGAGGGAGAGGCCCTTTCTTGGGTAAACCCGCTCTGGGAACGTGACGACCCGGTCGTTTCAAGTCTCCCGGTTTTCCTGGATACGTTTCGTAAGGTTTTCGATGAGCTGGGCCGGTTAGCCTCTCTCACTGAGTCACTCTTTAACTTACACCAGGGCTCTCTCACGGTCGGACAGTACGCTATTCGCTTTCGCACTATTTCCTCCGAGCTCGGCTGGAATAACGCAGCTTTGGTGGGGGCATTCTGGCGCGGTCTTTCTAGTAAAATAAAGGATGAACTCGCAGGTCGAGATACCCCATCCACCTTAGAGGACCTTATCTCGCTGGCTACCCGCATTGACTTGCGCTTCCTGGAGCGCGCTCGGGAGTCAGTGAGAGACAGGCGCTCCTCCAGGTCAGTTTCTCCTTTCACTCACTCGGCCAGCTCACGTTCAGTCGGATCTGCTTCCCTATCTTCGGGTGAGCCCATGCAGATAGATCATCTCAGGTTGGCCGAGTTACGTCAGAGAGAGAGACGGGCACAAGGTCTGTGCCTCTATTGCGGTCATTCATCACACTATATCCACACCTGTCCTAAGAGACAGCGAAACGACTCCACCTAGGTCAGGTAAGAGAGGCCTTCCTAGGTGATAATGATGATTCCTCTCAACCCCTTACGATTTCTGTGCTTTTGGTTTCAGGAGGGAGACGTGGTTCCGAGGTGGCCTACGTGGATTCAGGCTCAGCGGGTAACTTCATTCGGCCGGAAGAGGTAGACAAATACCAAATTCCTGTAGTCACTCTATCTAACCCAATTCAGATTGCCACCGTGGATGGCAAACCGCTACAGGTGACCGTCACCTTGGTCACTGAAGAGGTGGAATTGCAAATCGGAGCCTTACATCGAGAGAAGATAGCCTTTTACGTTTTACCTAAGCTCTCTCACGCCATTCTACTCGGTCTTCCATGGTTAAGGATTCATCAGCCTGTTCTCGACTGGTCTTCTGGGGAGATACTCCGCTCGGGGCACCCGTGCCAAGCTCGCTGTCTGACTCCTGTCCGCCTGGCGGCCGCTCCACGGTCACCTCCAGACCTCCCGGGTCTTCCTCCAGCTTACAGCTCCTACGCCGATGTTTATGATAAGAAGGAAGCGGAGGTCCTCCCTCCACACCGGCCGTTTGACTGCCCAATTGAACTTGTTTCTGGTTCAACCCCCCCAAGGGGCAGAATCTACCCTCTGTCTCCCGCGGAGACCACCGCCATGTCTGAGTATGTTCGAGAGAACCTCGCCAAAGGCTTTATACGGAAATCCACTTCGCCCGCGGGAGCTGGGTTCTTCTTCGTCAAAAAGAAGGACGGGACTCTACGGCCATGCATTGACTATAGGGGCTTGAATGAGATTACCATCAAGAACAGGTACCCTCTTCCACTCATTCCAGAACTGTTTGACCATCTCAGAGGGGCTCGGGTCTTTACCAAGCTGGACGTCAGAGGAGCCTACAATCTGGTCCGTATCCGTGCAGGTGACGAGTGGAAGACCGCTTTCAACACTCGAGATGGCCATTACGAGTACCTGGTCATGCCCTTCGGTCTTTGCAATGCTCCTGCAGTCTTTCAAGAGTTCGTCAATGAGATCTTCCGGGATCTCTTGTACTCCTGTGTGGTCGTGTACTTATATGACATCCTCGTCTTCTCGCCGGACCTCTCGTCCCACAGAAAGAGTGTCCGCCTGGTGCTTCAGCGTCTTCGGGAGAACCTTCTGTATGCAAAGATCGAGAAATGTCTCTTCGAACAGACCTCTCTGCCATTTCTGGGATACATTATCTCCGACGCTGGTCTAAGGATGGATCCCGAGAAGTTGTCTGCCATCCTCAAATGGCCTCGCCCCGTCGGATTAAAGGCGATACAACGATTCCTCGGGTTCGCCAACTATTACCGGCAATTTGTCTCCCACTTCTCCGCGATCACTAGACCCATTTCTGTGCTCACCGGTAAAGGGTCTACTTCCAAGGATTGGTCTCCTGAGGCATAGGAGGCCTTTCTGACCCTAAAACGGGCTTTCTCCACGGCTCCGGTCCTGCATCGCCCTGAGAGCGATCGACCTTTTGTACTCGAGGTGGACGCTTCCTCGACTGGTGCAGGGGCGGTGCTGTCCCAGAGAACCGCCTCCGGTCGCTTGCACCCTTGTGGCTTCTTCTCGAAGGCCTTTTCTCCATCCGAGTGTAACTACTCGATCGGTGACCGGGAACTTTTGGCCATCAAGTTGGCCTTGGAGGAATGGCGCCACCTTCTGGAAGGAGCTGTCCATCCTTTTGTCATCTTCTCGGACCACAAGAATCTGGCCTATCTCCAGTCTGCCCAGAGACTAAACCCTCGCCAGGCCAGATGGTCTTTATTTTTTGCCCGATTTGATTTCGAGCTCCGATTCCGTCCCGGCAACAAGAATTCCAAAGCCGACGCCCTGTCCAGGGTCTTCCAACCACACGAATCCACGGAGGAACCGTCACATATCATTGATCCCACTAGGATCATCACCGTGGCTCCAGTGAACTGGCTTACTCCTCCGCCTGGCAAGACGCTTGTGCCAGAGAATCTCAAGCAAAAGGTTCTTCTATGGGGACACTCCTCCAAACTGGCCGGCCATGCCAGAACTAAGAAGACCCTTGACCTTATCAAACGTCACTACTGGTGGCCCTCACTTCGCCAAGATGTACTCGACTTTGTGGCTTCTTGTCCATCCTGTGCAAAAAACAAGGTGCCACAGAGATCTCCGTCCGGCTTGTTGCTTCCGTTGCCTGTCCCTACGGTTCCTTGGGAGAACATCGCCATGGATTTCATCACCGACCTACCCTGCTCTGCGGGCTGCACAGTCATCCTGGTGGTGGTGGATCGTTTTTCCAAGATGGCTCACTTCATCCCTCTGCCCGGTCTTCCCTCAGCGCCAGAGCTGGCCGAAATCTTCATTCATCAAGTCTTCAGGCTTCATGGACTACCTCGACGCATTGTGTCTGACCGAGGGGTTCAGTTTACCTCCAAGTTCTGGCGTTTGCTTTGTAAGCTTATGAACGTTTCCCTCGACTTCTCCTCGGCCTACCATTCACAGTCCAACGGACAAGTAGAGTGTACCAACCAGACGCTTACGGGATACTTACGCCACTTCTCTAACGCCCACCAGAACGATTGGGTCAACTTACTCCCCTGGGCAGAGTTCGCTTATAACAACCATGCTGGTGAGTCTTCGGCCAAGTCTCCGTTTTTCATTGTTTTTGGCAGACATCCTGGTGTTCCTCTTCCGATAACCCCTGCCTCTGAGGTACCCGCGGCCAATGCCTTGTCCTCGGAATTTTCTAAGATTTGGGCTGAGACCAACACATCACTCAAGAGATCCGCTGATCAGATGAAGAACTATGCAGACAAAAAGAGGTTGGATTCTCCTCCGTATCGTGTTGGCGACAAGGTCTGGCTCTCCTCCAAATTCGTCCGACTAAAACTGCCCTCCTACAAGTTGGGTCCACGCTACATTGGCCCGTTTGAAATTCTGGGACGTATTAACGAAGTTGCCTACAA
The DNA here is from genome assembly GCF_039654945.1 of Dendrobates tinctorius. Taxonomy (NCBI): domain Eukaryota; kingdom Metazoa; phylum Chordata; class Amphibia; order Anura; family Dendrobatidae; genus Dendrobates; species Dendrobates tinctorius. Next base: position 38,052,894 of record NW_027361917.1, read on the forward strand.
ATTGAGGTTGCCTGCTTCGCTCCGGATCCCGAACACCTTTCACGTCTCTCTCCTGAAGCCTGTGGTGCTGAATCGTTTCCATTCCTCGCTTGATCTTGGTCCTCAGCCGGTGGGTGCCGACAACATTTTTGAAGTGCAGGACATCCTCGCTGTGAAAAGGGTTAGAGGTAGGACTTTCTTTCTCGTTGATTGGAAGGGCTTTGGTCCTGAGGAGAGATCCTGGGAGCCTCGGGAGAATATTAATGCTCTCCGTATCCTCAAGAGGTTTCTTGTTAACCTCCGAGGGGGGCGGCTTAGGGGAGGGGGTACTGTTACACCGCTCCGCCATACTCACCCGGCCTCCGCTCCCACGCCGCAGTCGCCCTCCGCTCCCACGCCGCAGCCTCTCTCCACCCGACGGCCGCGGCGGTCCCCTGAGACAGGCCCGCGACCGATGCCTTCCCTGCATGCTATGCGCATGCGCCATAGGCCGCGGCCGCGCCTCCTTCCTGCTTCTTATGCTCCGGCTGTGCCCTGACCCGGAAGCACCTTTGGACCAATGGCTGTCCAGACGGGGCCATATCAGGTCGCTTCCCCCTGAGGGAGGCGCCTGATCGTTGTGTTCCTGACTCTCTGGCCTCGCTCCATCGTGCACACTCTGCTCCTGCAGCTCCTGTCTCGGCTGCTCCTCACAGCAGCTACTCCAGTCCTGACTTCAGTGTTCCTGCCGTCCTACTCCAGTCCTGCCTTGTGTTCCTGCCGTCCTACTCCAGTCCTGCCTTCAGTGTTCCTGCCGTCCTACTCCAGTCCTGCCTTCAGTGTTCCTGTCGTCCTACTCCAGTCCTGGCTTCAGTGCTCCTGCCGTCCTACTCCAGTCTCAGTCTTACTCCGGTCCATCCTGAGCCGCCCCTCTCGGTACCGGCTACCGTGGTACTCGAACCCCTGGGCCTGCTCCTAACGGTCCCTGTATAGGGGTCGGTTCCACCTGGCAGCTCGCCCGGGGTCCCTCGGTGCCACGGTCCAGAGGGTCCACTCTCGGAGTTCCGCTCCTGACCACCCGCGCTAACAGCAATACAATTACAATATATTATACCTAAAGTGAAAGTCCCATAAAGGCACAAGGTAAAAAAAAACATTTTTTAAAAAAATATGAAAAAAAAATTAAAAAATAATAAAAAATAATTTAAAAAATCCCCTAAAAATACACACTTTTATGTAAAAAAATAAAATAAACAAAAAAATACACATTTCATATCGCCGCATCCGTAAAGATCCCATCTTTAAAAGTGTCACCCTAGTAAACCCCTTATGTGAATGCCGTAAAAAAACACAAAAAAGTAGCAAATTATACTTATCATACCGCAGATCAAATAGTGCAATAACGCGCCATCAAAAAGACGGATATAAATAAACATGGTACCGCTGAAAATGTCATCTGTCCCACAAAAAACGAGCCACCATACAGCTCCAACAGCGGTAAAATAAAAAAGTTATAGCTCGCAGAATAAAGTGATGCAAAAATAATTATTTTTTCTATAAAAGTTTTTATTGTGTAAAAAACACCAAAACATAAAAAAGATATAAATGATGTATCGCTGTAATCGTAGTGACCTGAAAAATATTAATTTTACCACACGCGGAATGATGAAAAAAAAAAAGAATTCCTGAATTGCTGTTTTTTGTTCATTCTGTCTCTACAAAAATCGGAATAGAAAGCGATCAAAAAAGTTATGTGCCCGAAAATAGTACCAATAAAAACGTCAGCTCGTCCCACAAAAAACAAGCTGACACATGCCTCTGTCGGCTGGAATATGGAAAAATTATAGCTCTCAAAATACGGCGATGCAAAAATTTCTTACAAAAAAAATCTTCAAAAAAAAGCGTCTTAGTTTGTGACAGAAGCTAAACATGAAAAAAGGATACAAATCTGGTATCGCTGTAATCACACTGACCCGATGAATAAATTTGCCTAATCACTAATATCGCACAAGGAACCGCGTAAAAATAAAACCAATTCTTCACCTTTTGTGGATTTGTGCATTCTGCCTCCCAAGGATCGCAGTAAGGCGATCACAGTGGTTTACCCCCACATATGGGGTATTAGCGTACTCAGGACAAATTGCACAACTTTTGGGGTACTATTTCTCCTGTTACCCTTGTGAAAACAAAAATTTGTGGGCAAAAAGATCATTTTTATGGAAAAAAATATGATTTTTTTTATTTTCACGGCTCTACGTTATGAACTTCTGTGAAGCACTTGGAGGTTCCAAGTGCTCACCACACATCTAGATAGGCTCCTTGGGGGGAGGTTTCCACAGTTTAGGCACATCAGGGGCTCTGCAAATGCAACATGACGCCCGCAGTCCATTCCATCAAAGTCTGGATTCCAAAACGGCGCTCCTTCCCTTCTGAGCTCTGCCATGCACCCAAACAGTGGTTCCACCCCACATATGGGGTATCAGCATACTCAGGACAAATTGCACAACAACTTTTGGGTCCTTTTACCCTTGGGAAAATAAAAATTTGGGATGAAAAGATCATTTTTGTGGAAAAAATATGATTTTTTAATTTTACGGCTCTATGTTATAAACCTCTGTGGAGCCCTTGAGGGTTCAGAGCTCTCACCACACATCTAGATAAGTTCCTTGGTGGTCTAGTTTCCGAAATGGGGTCACTTGTGGGGGGTTTCCACTGTTTAGGCACATCCGGGGCTCTCCAAACGTGACATGGCGTCCAATCTCAATTCCAGCCAAAAAAGTCAAATGGCGCTGCTTCTCTTCCGAGCTCTGCCATGCGCCCAAATAGTGGTTTACCCCCACATATAGGATATCAGCATACTCAAGACAAATTGCACAAAAATGGGGTCACTTATGGGGGGTTTCCACTGTTTAGGTACATCAGGGCCTCTCGATATGTGACACGGTGTCCGCTCTCGATTCCAGCCAATTTGACATTCAAAATCTCAAATGATGCTCCTTCCCTTCTGACCACTGCCGTGCGCCTAAAGATTGGTCTTCCTCCACACATGGGGTATCGGTGTACTCAGGAGAAATTGCACAACAAATATTGTGATTCCTTTTCTCCTGAAACCCTTGACAAAATAAAAAATATTGTGTCCAAAGAAAAGTTTGGGGGAAAAAAGTTAAATGTTAATTTTTTACTTCCACATTGCTTCAATTCTTGTGAAGTGCCTAAAGGGTTAATAAACTTCTTGAATGTGGTTTTGAACACCTTGAAGGGTGCAGTTTTTAGATGGTATCACTTTTGGGTACTTTCTGTCATATTACCCCTCAAAGTGGCTTCAAATGTGAGGTGGTCCCTAAAAAAAATGGTTTTGTAAATTTTGTTGTAAGAATGAGAAATCGCTGGTCAACTTTTAACACTTATAACTTCCTAACAAAGAAAACAATTTTGGTTCCCAAATTGTGCTGATGTAAAGTAGACATGTGGGAGATGTTATTTATTAACTATTTTTTTGTGACATATCTTTCTGATTTGTGGGCATAAAAAATTAAAAGCTTGAAAATTTCAAAATTTTAAAAATTTTCGCCATATTTCCATTTTTTTTCATAAATAAACGCAAGTCATATCGAAGAAATTTTACCACTAACATGAAGTACAGTACGTCATGAAAAACAATGTCAGAATCAGCAGGATCCGTTAAAGCGTTCCAGAATTATAAGCACATAAAGTGACAGTGGTCCGATTTCAAAATTAAGGCCTGGTCTTTAACCTACAAAATGGCTTGGTCATTAAGGGGTTAAGTTGACAATAGGGCTGTTTTTAGGAATGTCATCATTTTTACGTATAAATTCCAGTTCCTTGTGAAAAACATGCTGCTGCACATTACGTATCGCAAACAGTTCATTCAGAGTAATGTCTTCTGCAGAGAGATGCTTATGACAGATTTGTCAAAGGTGACAATCAGTGTACTGTCCTTATTGCGACAGCATTGTGCGATGTGAACTAAACTTACAATGGCACAAACGAGCCTTGTCCATCTGGAGAAGTGATTAATTCACTGACAGTCCATCCCAACCTTCTCTTTGGATTTGGTGATGAGGATGTTGACATCAGGATGGATCTCTGGGTCAATGTCAGGATCCTGAAGGCTGAAGCTGCCTTCAATGGCAGTCTCTCCACACTGGCCACAAAGAAAAGGTCCTGTTAACCAAGAAGAGTTTGAAAAAGCACCAACAGACACAGACCTAGTAGCAAGGTCAGCAGGGTTAAGATGGGATGGAACATACTGCCATTGCTCAGGTTTGGAAGATTTCCTGATCCTTTCAACACGGTTACTGACATAGAAGTAGAAGCGTTTTGTCTGGTTGTACACTGTATGTAGCCTAGAACCTTGCTGTCTGTGTAGAATCTTGTGTCATCCACGTGAATAGCTAGTTTGCTCTGTATGAAATCTGCAGTCTCTATAGCTAGAAATCCAACATGAGCTTCATTGTTAGAGTCTATAATCTTCAAATAGGCAACAGCTGCAATAGCTTCAGTAGAAGCATCAGAGAACATATGGATCTCTTTCCTTTGACTTTTAGCAAGCGATACTGGAGTGTAACAACATGGTATGTGGATCTTATCCAAGGCACAAAGAGATTCCCTCCATGACTTCCACCTTAGTTGTTTGTCAACCAGGAGTGGTACATCGCAGTCATTAAAAATCTCTGAGAGTTGCCTTAACAGAAGCTTGCCTTGTACAGTCAGCGGTGTAACAAACCAGAATGGATCATATAGACTGTTCACCACTGTCAGAACCCCATGCTTAGTAAATGGTTTTTATGCATCACTAACCTGAAAGCTGAAGTAGCTCTTTAGCAAGTTCCATCTCAAGCCCAGAATTCTCTGTACTGGTGGATTGTCTGAGCCTAGATCCAAGTCTCTGAAATCTGCGGCATGATCATTAGGGTGAAAGGCCTTCATTACAGCAGCACTGTTGGAGGCAATTTTATGCAAGCTTAAATGAGCTTTAGAAAGCAAACCTTATTAATAATAATAATAATAATAATAATAATCTTTATTTATATATGGTGCCAACATATTCCGCAGCACTTTACAGTTTAACAGATTCAAAACACAAGTCATAAGTAACAACGTTAACAATACAATAATTAAAGCAAAATAAGACGAAATAAGACGACCCTGCTCGTGAAAGCTTACAATCTACAATGAGATGAGGGAGATACAAAGTACAGGTGTGTATTTACAATTGTGTATTTACAATGAAGGTCCAGCCATCTTGAGGGAGTGAAGGATGGAACCTTGTGTCTGTTTGAGCAGATCTATGGCTTCTTCCGGTTTGGCTCTGGAATTGAACACCACTCTGATTTGTTTAGGTTTTCTCAGATGATACACTCCAAAAGAAGGTAGATGCCAGCATTTTTCATTCTCTTGCAAGGGTGGAGCTGGCTCATCATGGTCATTGCGAAATATCTTGTCTACAAAATGGTCCTTCATTTCAGTCTTGTTTCTTAATGTTCTCTGCAACCTGGATAAGGCCTGTTCTTGGTTATTAGGAAGCTTGGTCCTTGTAACCATGAAGGGTAAGGGAGCAACCCAGCGGTCAGATTAATTCTTGAAGAATCCACTGTCCATTATTTTAATAAATTCCTTGTCTTGTATGGATAAGGCAATTTTGTTGTCCTCTTGTGTTGTTTGAAACACTGTTCTTCCTAAGTCATCACCATAGGGAGTAGGAATGATGTCAGGCTCTTGAATGACGTCTGTGAACTTTTCTTTCACCTCGTAGTGATGAGAGCATTGTTTGAAGTGAGTTGTGTGACCATTTTGGAGTAGATACGTTTTAAAGGAGTTTACTTCAGATTACTTGTGACTCTTATCCAGACATACATCGCCCACGATTACCCAGCCTAGATTGAGTCTTTGGGCATATGGAGCATGATCTGGGCCATTGCATTGTTGACGCACCTTGTGAACCCTCAGAATGTCTCTCCTGAGTAGGATTAGAATATCAGCATTCGTGTCCAGACAAGGAATCTGGTTAGCTTGGTGCCTCAAGTGGGGATGATGAAGCGTGGCTTCCAGAGCGGGAATTTGTTCCCTTTTATCAGGTATCTGGTCACATTCAATTAAAGTTGGCAAGGGTATGTGCACTTTCCCTTTGATTGAAGAACCTATGTACTCAGAGACTCTTCTGCCAGAAGTCTCCATACAACCAGAGCAGGTGTTGAGGGTGTCTGGAGTCTTTTGTCTCTTTATATTGAAGATTTCAAAGAGTTTTGGATTTGCTAGACACATGTTGCTCTGCTCATCTATTATGGCATACATTCTGGAGGCCTTGTCGGGTTGTCCTTCTGGATAGACATCGACGAGACATACCTTGGCACAGCATTTAGGACAAGTTCCTGCTCCACAAACTTCAATACATGAGGAGGAAATAGCAGTTGCAGTAGGATCAGGAACTTGTGGCTCCCCGCCTTGCTTTTGAGGATTAGATGCTGCAGAAGATTGTGCATTGTGTGGAGCAGGTGTGGGATGCATAGATGTAACGTGTTTGTCCCTACTGCATTCAGTGCACTTAATGATGGCCTTACAGTCCTTACCAAGGTGGTCTGAGGAGGCGCAACACTTATAACATATCCCAAGCTCCTTGAGAGTATTTCTGTGCTCCTGCAAAGTCTTTGCCCTGAGTCCACGACATTCCTTAAGTGGGTGAGGTCTTTTGTGGAAAGGGCACATACGGTTACTGTCCAAAACCTTAGGAGCAAAAGCATTTGTTTTAGTGAAGACGGGTGCTGTAAGTGGAGAGTGCCCCTTAACTATCTACGTTTGGTGGTAATGTTATCATACCTTGTAGATGATGACGATGAAGCTGGTGGAGTAGATTCAGTGAAATTGAAGTTGGGATCATTCTTCTTTAGAGCTTGATCACTGAAAAATCTGGAAAGATGTGAAAAAGGAGGAAAACACACATTATGCTGTCTTTTGTACAGTGAGCCATAGTCTGCCCATTTATCCTGCATGCCATATGGCAATTTGGACACTAATGGATTCACGCCATGAGTAGTAACATAGTAACATAGTTAGTAAGGCCGAAAAAAGACATTAGTCCATCCAGTTCAGCCTATAAAATTCTGTCAGAATAAATCCCCAGATCTACGTCCTTCTAAAGAACCTAACAATAACTGTAAGTTACAATATTGTTACGCTCCAGGAAGACATCCAGACCTCTCTTGAACCCTTCGACTGAGTTCGCCATCACCACCTCCTCAGGCAGGGAATTCCAGATTCTCACTGCCCTAACAGTAAAGAATCCTCTTCTATGTTGGTGGAAAAACCTTTTCTCCTCCAGATGCAGAGAATGCCCCCTTGTGACCGTCACCTTCCTTGGTATAAACTGATCCTCAGAGAGATATTTGTATTGTCCCCTTATATACTTATACATGGTTATTAGATCGCCCCTCAGTCATCTTTTTTCTAGACTAAATAATCCTAATTTTGCTAATCTCTCTGGGTATTGTAGTTCCCCCATCCCCTTTATTAATTTTGTTGCCCTCCTTTGTACCCGCTCTAGTTCCATTATATCCTTCCTGAGCACCGGTGCCCAAAACTGTACACAGTATACTATGTGCAGTCTAACCAGAGATTTATACAGAGGCAGTATAATGCTCTCATCATGTGTATCCAGACCTCTTTAATGCACCCCATGATCCTGTTTGCCTTGGCAGCCGCTGCCAGGCACTGGCTGCTCCAGGTAAGTTTATCATTAACTAGGATCCCCAAGTCCTTCTCCATGTCAGATTTACCCAGTGGTTTACCGTTCAGTGTGTAATGGTGATATTGATTCCTTCTTCCCATGTGTATAACCTTACATTTATCATTGTTAACCTGCATCTGCCACCTTTCGGCCCAAGTTCCCAACTTATCCAGATCCATCTGTAGCAGAATACTATCTTCTCTTGTATTGACTGCTTTACATAGTTTTGTATCAAAGTAACTCAGTCCTGAAAGACGTGTGTCTAATTTTGCCAATTCTAATACCTTTAGCAGGTCGCTCAGGTCTTGAAGTTTTCAGTTGTCTTTGTTAGCTAATTTTTGGAAGGTTTGCAGTCTCTTCAATAAGGCACACTCTATAGCTTCTGAGCTGCTGTAAGTTTGCTCCAGTCTCTCCCATGCTGCATTAAACCCTGTATCTGAATGGTCCACGTGAACTGCCCTTATTGTCTTGATACGCTCCGCTGATTCAGGGCCTAACCATTTTAAAAGTAAATCCAGTTGTTCCTTGGCGGTGAGGTTAAGGTCTTGAATTACTGTTTGTAATGTCAACTTCCAGGCTCTATAGTTTTCGGCACGATCATCAAACTTCGAGAGACTAATGTTTATTAACTCCCTGCGAATCATGTATCTGGCGAAGTCAGACATGTCCGATCTCTTGGTTATAGTTGCAGGATTAGTGTCATGGTATAGGACATAGTTAATGTCCTGTTCTCTAAGAGTTAACTTTTGCTGGCCTCCCTTTGGATCTGGGAAGGGTATTTAAACTGACTCCAGACTAGTATTCCCTGTCAGCTATACTGTTGTTCTGGCTGTGTGTCTGACCCCCCTGGTGTGCGTGTATACTGCATTGCTTGTTTGCTTCCCGTGTATGACCCGGTCTGTCCCCTTACTCTGTTCTCTGTCTCACGTTTTGGTACTATTGTCTTCTCCGGTTCTGACCTCCTGGCTTGGCTATTGTTACTCCATTACAGTTTGTCCCTATTGTAGCGTCTGTTGCCCGTTCTGGTTTTCTGATCTATTGCTACGTCCTAACTATCCATTCTGTCTAACCCTTTGGTACTGTCGTGCTATCTCGTGCTTTGACCCCAGCTTGATCTGGTTTACATCTCTGTCTATGCCCCTTGGTAACTTGTCCCGTAGTTACCTTTCTAGGAGTTTTCCTTCAGCTCCTAGCTCTGTGGAGCTTAGGCCAGGCCCCCAGCAGTCACATGCTTCAAGTCCTGTTAGTCTGAAGCATGCATCTTCACCCCTGCTGCCCCGCTCCACAGGTATCTTTGAGCACAGGTTTTTGTACTCGGGACACGCGCACTGGCTCAGTGAGCTAGTGCAGTGCGGTGTTCCTGACAATCAACTTGTGGTTTCCCTGGGGAATGTAAGTTCTCTGGCTTATATGGCTGTGATGAATCAGGACTAAATGATGCGACATGAGGGTTAAGCTGTGGATTAGTCTCTATAGAGTCTGGTGGCTGCGGCCTAAATTATGGGTTAGTGCTGGAAGTTACCTTGTCGGCAGTAGGTGGTGACATCTCTTGTCTTATGGGTGCATCCGTGTGGGAGAATGGAGGTGGTACTGGTATGGGTATTAAATGTCTTAGCACGTAGTCATTAGTGTGATAAGCTGGGTCCTCCATGTCTCCTGGAACAAAGCAGTTCATATCAACATCTTGACCTAGTGCTTGTTCCAGGACCTTCAGTTTAGCAAGGGTTGTTGCTTCTACCCTTTCTGCTTGGAGTATTTTCAATTGGACCTCCATCTCTGCTTCCTCCCTTTTTAATTGTGCCTCCTTCTCGGTCTTCTTCAATTTTAATTGGGTTTCTATCTCAGCCTCCTTCCTAGCAAAATGAACTTCTTACTCTAGCTACCTTTGCAGACGCATGGATTTTCAGTAGCTTGTCAGACAATGTCGACTTCCTGGAGTGAGATGATCTGGAAGATCGAGATGTGATTTTAGTCGACGTTGTGCGATGTGACCTAACCTCTTGGAGGTGTGCGATGTGGAGTTCTGCCTTATCCTGGGCATTTCGCACTAATAAGGTATTTTTTGGAGAAAAGTTTCCCTTTCAGCTAGCTCTGTTGGGGCATCTTCCACGTCACAATTACTCAGGAATGTGATGTACTTTGCAGACAGTCTCTGTTAGTGACTATAAGTGGCAGATAAACAATTCAATGTGGCGGTTAAATCTGCTGTGTCATTATTAGAGCGTGGGAGAGCTGTTAAATAATGATCAACTCAACCCCATAAATGATCTAGGTTATCATGGAACTCTTCTCTAGTTGTCTCAAAGTTCTCTCTGACCTTTTTTGTCGGCTTGGTTACATGTTTGGGTCGCACATCCTGCTCTGCAGTAAGTGTGGACTCTGTTCCTGGAGCATCTGTGGTGTCAGAAACATGATATGCTTCTTTCACAGAAGGATCCATGGTGCTTTTTGTGGACATGCTTTATGCTTTAGCTAAGATGGTGGATGATCATAGACTTGCTAGAAGACAATGCAAATGCATAGAGACACTGCAGGCTTAGGTCTCTTGTTACTATTCTGCCACCAATGTACCTGGGTGAGATGTGTCTGATGGATGTGAATACGGTTCTCTGTATAAGCAATAGCAGACAGCATTAACTTGCCAACTTATTCTATTATTCCTGGTGAGCTGTACGTGATTAGTCCAGAAGGATGATGCAGGGAAGAATTCAAGAGGTTTTATTCACAGTTCCTTGATGAGATGAGGTGATATGTCAGAGAAGATGAAGGGATGAAGATGAGGTAGGAGTTAGTACTGCAAGTTATAATGAAATTTATACGAAAGGTGTATGTTAAATTCATTGTTGTTCAAATCAGAAAAAAAAATTTGTAAATCAACTGCTGTACCTCGCCAGATCATGAATATATCATCAATGTAGCAGGCCCAAAATATGACCCGCTCCACTGATGTACCCCGATCCGACGAGAACAGAACCCTCTCCCACAGCTCCAGGAACAGATTAGCATATGATGGTGCGCATGCAGCACCCATAGCTTTCCCCTGGAGCTGTAGCTAGAAAAATCGGTTAAACAGAAAAAAATTGTGAGTCAAAAGAAATTTCAACAAACAAGCAATGTCACTGGAAGAAAAATTAGTCATGGATAGAAAATGTGAAACAGCTCTCAAACCGTCCTGGTGTTGAATACTCGTGTAAAGTGACTCAACGTCACATGTGACAAGGATCATGTCCTCATCAATGTGAACGGAGTCAATTTTTTAAAGAAAATCAGCAGTGTCTTTGAGATAAGAAAGAATAAACTCCACCTGGGGATTGAGAAAAGAGTCAATGTATTTACCAATGTTCTGCGTAAGGCCACCCACCCCAAAGACTATTGGCCTACCTGGTGGATTTTGCAAATTCTTGTGGACCTTAGGTAGGAGGTACAATGTTGGAATGCAAGGGTCCTTGGTCATCAAAATGTCCCGTACCTGTGTGGTGATGATATTACTACTCACTGCCCTCTGTAAGATTTTACATAATTCCTCCTTGTAAGAAATAAGAGGATTGAAGGTTAGCTTCTTATAGCATAATGGATCCCTAAGCATGTGGTATGCCTCCGCTAAATAGAGTTTGGAAGGCCAAACCACTATATTCTCACCCTTGTCCGCCGGCTTGAACACTGCATCTTTAAGTTAAGTCTTTTTAAACCGATTTGTTCAGCCCTAGAAAGATTGTTGCTATGAATAAAAATGGGAGTCCTGTCAAAGTCCTTGGAAACAAGTTTGACAAAGATTTTCCACATTTGGGCATAGAGACAAGGGCGGGAACTTCCTAGACATTGGATGAAGCAAGGAGGGTATCTTACTCAACACTGGATTATTATGCTCCTGTGCCAACTCTTCCAAAGTTTGTAGGGCTAGTTGCTCCTCAGATACAGGAAAAGCCTGTTGAATATCCTCATCATGGTGCCATTTTTTAAAAAGAAGAGACCTTGCGAACATATGTAAATCAATCAAAACCAGGAAAGGGTCAAACCACATGCTAGGTGAAAACTTGAGACCTTTAGCATGGAGAGAAATTTCATCAGGGCTAAAAACATGCTCAGACAAATTAATTATGTTAAATAAATGTAAAAATGTACACCGGCGCTCCACCTATTGCAAACTAGAGCTGCAGGCACTGAGACAGCCTCTGTGCTGGTGGCTGTCGAAAAAGAAATTTAAAGAAAAAAACAAAAGAGCACCGCGCTAGAGTTGCATTTACATATGTCAATATCTCAAAAGTAGTGACTAAAAATCAAGGAGGTATAACACATGGATGAGAGAATCGTCTGCCTACCTTACGACGAGTAAATAGACCAGTGTAAATGAGATGATCCTATGAAGAAGATTCCTGATCCACAAAAAAATCCACAGAAGTGGCTGCAGCAGAAGATTCTGTGTGCTGGAGCAGGGGAGTGGGAGCCAGTAAATATGCAGGTACTGGCGTGAGACAGCAGCGGCACAAAAGGAGATGCTGTACACTCCTGGTGGAGGAGAAGTGGAGACAGGGGAGCGTCCCCCCCTGGGATGGTGGAGCCCACCTGAAACCTCACCAAGAGTGGAAGGTGCGCGGCCTGCACCAGCCGAGAGACGCCGCTGACAGTGCCGGGGTGTTGGGGGGTCGTGGCCTGGGTGACGTCACCTAGAGCAGGGAACTGAATGCAGGGGGAATGGAGGCTGAGAGAGACCAATCACCTATGCCTTTTGAAGGTGCACGGACCTTTTTCGTCAGGGCTGTTGGCCTGTCCGCCTTTCTAACCCTTTTTTTTCTTTAAATTAATTATGCTAAGGGTATCTTTTTTCTAAGCATGAGAATGTTCACGTTTGTTGTTGTTGGTTTTTTGCTCCCACATCCTCTTACATGTGTTACCAAACCGAGTTTCCATAGAATATTGGGAAGTATGTGACGCCTCACCAAAGAGGAAATTGAGGAGACCGAGGATGATCTCTGAATTCTCGGGGCTGAAGTTGGTTGTCTCCATATATAAACCGTCTTAAAGGGAATCTATCACCCCATTTTAACCCTATTAGCTGCGGCCACCGACATCAGGGACATATCTACAGCATTCTGTAATGCTGTAGTTTAACCCCCGATGTAACCTGAAAGATAAGAAAAACGAGTTAGATATACTCACCCGGGCATTCGGTCCTGTCCGATGGGTGCTGCGGTCCGGCACCTCCCATCTTCATACGATGATGTCCTCCTTTTTACTTTTGCTGCGGCTCCTGCGCAGGCATACTTTATCTGCCCTGTTGAAGGCAGAGTAAAGTACTGCAGTGCGCAGGCGCCGGATCTCTCTGACCTTTCCCGGCACCAGGCACTGCAGTACTTTACTCTGCCCTCAATAGGGCAGATAAAGTGCACCTGCGCAGGAGCCGAGGCAGAAGTAAGAAGGAGAACATCATCGTATGAAGATGGGAGGCGTCGAATGAAGATGGGAGGCGCCGGACCGGACTGCAACACCCACCACCCCCGCCCCCACCCCTAGGTGAGTATAATCTAACTTGTTTTTCTTATCTTTCAAGTTACATTGGGGGCTTATCTACAGCATTACAGAATGCTGTAGATAAGCCCCTGATGGCGGTAGCCGCAGCTTATAGGGCTAAAAATAGGTGACAGATTCCCTTTAAGTTGAAAATCCGTATTATCACGGAGTAATTTCTTGGCCTGTGTATTCTTAATATGCATCTCCCACTTCTCTGAGATTTTATCCAGAATATCATTAAAAGCTGAGATACCATCAGTGGTAGCCATTCTCTTGAAATTTAGAAAAAGATCACCAATTTCAGTCTCTAACAAACCAACAGATTTTCTATAGAGATCGATAAGTAACTCCATAAATTGAAGATAAGCTTTCGTACAGACTTCCTCCCATTTAGAAATAAATGATTCATCAGTCACTGGAAAAGATGGAAACAGTTGGATATGGAGTCCACATGGAATAAGGTTCTTCTTGAGACAGTTCTCCAAGAAGGCTCTATTCCACCACATTTTCGTGCATTTATGCAGTAATTTTTTAATTTGAGCCTTTATTGCATTAATGTCCCCTTGATCCCCTGTCCTTGTACCAGCGGAACGACTGTCAAAAACCAAAGCAACTTGTGTTTGCCAGGTTGAATCCCTAGACTTGTAATCCATTCTTAGCCAAGAGAAATCTGTGAAAAATACACAGGGTAAATACAAAACCAACAGTACAGTATATACTGGCCAACACCCACAATAAGAAAAACATATAGTCAATCAGTATACCAGGGTGTGGGAATAGGTAGAAAGGGTTCAGTGCAAAGATAATGAAACTCCTATCAAAGAAAAATGCACCAATCAGAACCAAATTATAAAAATGTGAAACTTTATTAAAGACAAAAAGTCTAAAAACATATACAGTTAGGTCCATATATATTTGGACAGAGACAACATTTTTCTAATTTTGGTTCTAGACATTACCACAATGAATTTTAAACAAAACAATTCAGATGCAGTTGAAGTTCAGACTTTCAGCTTTCATTTGAGGGTATCCACATTAAAATTGGATGAAGGGTTTAGGAGTTTCAGCTCCTTAACATGTGCCACCCTGTTTTTAAAGGGACCAAAAGAAATTGGACAATTGACTCCAAGGCTATTTCATGGACAGGTGTAGGCAATCCCTTAGCTATGTCATTCTCAATTAAGCAGATAAAAGGCCTGGAGTTGATCTGAGGTGTGGTGCTCGCATTTGGAAGGTTTTGCTGTGAAGGAAATAAGCGGTCAAAGGAGCTCTCCATGCAGGTGAAACAAGCCATCCTTAAGCTGCAAAAACAAAAAAAACTCATCCGAGAAATTGCTACAACATTAAGAGTGGCAAAATCTACAGTTTGGTACATCCTGAGAAAGAAAGAAAGCACTGGTGAACTCATCAATGCAAAAAGACCTGGACGCCCACGGAAGACAATAGTGGTGGATGATCGCAGAATAATCTCCATGGTGAAGAGAAACTCCTTCACAACAGCCAACCAAGTGAACAACACTCTCCAGGAGGTAGGAGTATCAATATCCAAATCTACCATAAAGAGATGACTGCATGAAAGAAAATACAGAGGGTTCACTGCACGGTGCAAGCCCCTCATAAGCATCAAGAATAAAAAGGCTAGATTGGACTTTGCCAAAAAACATCTAAAAAGCAAGCACAGTTCTGGAAGAACATTCTTTGGACAGATGAAACCAAGATCAACCTCTACCAGAATGATGGAAAGAGAAAAGTATGGCGAAGGCGTGGTACACCTCATGATCCAAAGCATACCACATCATCTGTAAAACACGGCGGAGGCAGTGTGATGGCTTGGGCATGCATGGCTGCCAGTGGCACTGGGTCACTAGTGTTTATTGATGATGTGACACAGGACAGAAGCAGCCGAATGAATTCTGAGGTATTCAGAGCCATACTGTGTGCTCAGATCTAGCCAAATGCAGCCAAACTGATTGGTCGTCGTTTCATACTACATATGGACAATGACCCAAAACATAAAGCCAAAGCAACCCAGGAGTTTATTAAAGCCAAGAAGTGAAATATTCTTGAATGGTCAAGTCAGTCACCTGATCTCAACCCAATTGAGCATGCATTTCACTTGTTAAAGACTAAACTTCAGACAGAAAAGCCCACAAACAAACAGCAACTGAAAACCACCGCAGTGAAGGCCTGGCAGAGCATCAAAAAGAAGGAAACACAGCATCTGGTGATGTCCATGAGTTCCAGACTTCAGGCAGTCATTGCCAACAAAGGGTTTTCAACCAAGTACTTGAAATGAACATTTTATTTACAAATATTTAATCTGTCCAATTACTTTTGGTCCCTTTATAAACAGGGTGGCACATGTTAAGGAGCTGAAACTCCTAAACCCTTCATCCAATTTTAATGTGGATACCCTCAAATGAAAGCTGAAAGTCTGAACTTCAACTGCATCTGAATTGTTTTGTTTAAAATTCATTGTGGTCTTGTCTAGAACCAAAATTAGAAAAATGTTGTCACTGTCCAAATATATATGGACCTAACTGTAACTGAACATAATTAGGGCAGTAGTTTAGAAAAGGGTGGAACCACAATAAAAAAATGGCAGACTAATAGGTATACAGATATACTATAAAGCCTGATATGCTCAAAGTGCGGCAATAAAATAGCCCTGAATTTAGGAAATTAGAAGAAAACAGGGTTAATTTAATCCAGTGCAGACCGGAAAGGCTGCATACCAATACCGGACAATAAGTGCAGATCTATTATAGTACCATTAAATAGTTAAATGCCACATGGTTACCTGCAAAAGATGTGGTGCCACCCTCCCCAATGTGCGCTTCCTCGCTATGCCTTCTTCCAGGGGAGTGGCATCAATGTGCAATATGAGCTTTAAATAGCCTAAGGAAGCCAATCTGTGTGTATAGAGGCTATGACGATGCTTATGCATTGCGCATCCACAGCCGACCGAGCCCGGAAACCGTCACCGAGGACGTCATCGGCCACGTGAGACCACGTCACTGAAACCCACCCACATGAGGTCACTTAAGCGGGGCCGCGGACATGAGCACAGGAGGACCAATTAGAGACGCCGTTTGCGGTGTTAAGCAACCAGTCACCAGCCTGCATCTGCACAAGCAGGTAAGTATACAAGATGTAAGGCAATATAATACACTAAGTGAAAAGGAAAATATGATGCTAAATGCAAAACGGATGGGCATAAGGATGTGAAAAAGAGTGCATGTGGGCCACAATATGTAAAGAAGTGTGTGCATATACCATGAAAGCAATATTAATATAAGAGAAAGAAGACGAACCATACAAAGATTGGACTATAGTTAATTAAAAGTGACATGGTGTAACACAAATATCATATAACTGTTGTAAATACATAAAAGATGCCCACATATATAAATAATTGAGAAAATGTTCTCAACATTGTAAATACATAAATATGTATATAAAGAAAATTTGTATACAAAAATAGAAAAAGAAATACAAAAAATAACCATATAGGAACCGTATAATATTTGCTGTAAAGTAATTAGGGAACATCATAACTCGGTGCTTGCTGGTCATCCATCATCCATGAGGTAAGGCAACCGTGGACCTCCATTTTCATCATTTTTGGTGGCTGGGGTTGCATCGGGATATGGTTGCACAGGTGTCTGTTTGTGTTAAATATTATTAATCAATATTCTTATTATTTTCAGTTCTGTACCAACCACATTGCTTTTAGCTGGCACTACATATGTTATTTCTGTGAGTTTAGCTCATGGTAAATGTCAACCCCATATATAGAGACCACGTGCTCTGAGGGACATGTATATATATATTGTGGTGTAGTGACGACTATGTCAGCTAGGGGGCGCTGTGTGGGTGTCCCAGGACGGGTGTACAGGCACATTCAGTGTGGTAACAGGAGCAGGGTCCTAAATGACCATTATGGGTCTCAAGGTGGGTGGCCTTGGGATGCAGGCTCCAGGGTGTATTGATCAGCAGAGGTACTGCTGATATTTCTGTTACACTGTGTCAGGGAAGCCTGTGTGTGTCTATGTGCAATACAACCTTTAGTGATGTCATAGCCATGTGATCACCTGTGGGTGTGGTTACAGGGCTATGTAATTGAGGTGTTTGGCACATGTGAGGAAGAGTGAGGGAGTCTGTCAGAGTGTGGACAGACTTCCCTCTGTCCAGGTGGGACACTACAGAGAGCGGCCTGTGTGCTAAGGAAGGAGAAGCCTTCCTGTGTCTGCGGCTGCAGATGGAGCGCTGCTCTGGACATTGCCCTGGCCTGGGTATATTAGTTGTATATGGGGAGGACTACACCTCCCAGCATGAGCTGAGACTCTCGGTCCGAGTCTGAAGCCACGGACGTTTATGTTCTTTTTTGCCTAAGCTAGAGGCTATTTTGGTGATATGCAGATATATGGTTTATGGAGCAAATAAACCTCATGATCTTTGGGAAGAACCTGTTTCATGATTGTCTCCCGCTGCACTTGAGCGAGTCACATCCCTACTATATATATATATATATATATATATGGTGGGGGGCTTGCAGGGGGTCGCTTTCTTCTTGACTTCCATCAGACATACTCGAGGGGACATCTTACTCGGACACTAAGTTGAATTAACAGCTGGTATGTAACTTAATCACCACGTGTGACTTCAAGAGAAGCTTATGACAGAGACAGACGCCTTTTCCATTCAGAATTCCAGGAAAGAAGCATACAAACGTTGATATGGACAATGTAACTATTTTATCTATTTTGTTTTCCTACAATGATCTTTTTTGGTGGAAGAATCCAAATAAACCACTACATTTTTTTTTATAAGAAACATTGTCATATTTTAGAGTATCACATCTAATAACAAGTTATGAATAAGTAAATATACGAGAATAAGTATTTTTAACAGTTTGCAGTGTTTGCGCTTGTTCTAAAGTATTGCATACCTGCCCCTCTGGTCCTCTTCTTCCCCTTCCCATTTCTAGTAGACCATGAACACACCAGTCTATGGATTTTATTACTGACCTACCTAAAAGACAGTGGTTCTGGTGGTTGTAGGTAGGTTCAGTAAAATAGTGCATTTCATCGCAATACCGGCACTTCTGAACGCCAAGCTTCACGGGATTCTCTGCGATGTGGTGTCAGATTGTGGGACCCAATTTGTTTCTAAGGGTTGGAAAGCTTTCTGTACTTGCCTGTGGGTGCAACTGTCCTTTTCCTCTGCTTTCCATCCTCAGTAGAATGGACAGACCGAGTGCATTAATCATAATTTAGAGACTTACCTCAGGTGTTTTTCCTTTTAAAACCAGGATTGGGAATCTTTCTTACCGTTGGCCGAGTTTGCTATTAATAATCATCCCCAATAATCTACCGGCAGGTCATCATTCTTTGGTGCATACGGTTTCCATCCACAGTTTGGTACTTTTTGTGGGTGAGGGGCTTCGGGAGTTCCTGAGGAGGAATGTTTTGCTTCGTCACTCTCTTCTGTGTGGCAGGGGTTCAGAGTAATTTGAAGATCATGGTAGACAGGTGCAAATGTAAGGCTGACAGGAAACACTCACTAGGTCCGAACCTAAGCGTGAATTACTTTGTGTGGTTATTTACCAGTAATATCAAGTTGAAGATCCCTTCCTGGAAGCTGGGACCTAGGATTATTGGCTCCTATAAAATATCCGCCGTCATTAACCCTGCAGTTTTTCGTCTTGAGTTATCTCAGGCTCTTAAACTCCACAATCTTTTCTACAGGTCTTTGCTCAAGAAATATTTTGAACCTCTTGATTTCTCTCCCCTGTCACCGCTCTCAATCATTGTTAATAGTAATTTGGAGATCCAGATTTCAAGGAATGTTGATTCTCGTCTTCAGCGTTGATCCCTGTAGTACTTGGTACAATGGAGGGGTTATGGTACAGAACAGAGGATGTGGGTTTCTGCATCAGAGGTGAGTGTCCCTAGGCTGGTTAGTTTGTTCCATGCCTCTCATCCTGACAAACTGGGTCCTGAATGTCCGGAGGCCCACTTATAGAAGTGTGGATACTATCAAGGGTGTGTCATGTGTGTGACAGTCATTCTGGATCTGGCTGTAGAAGATCATTGCACTTGGCTCTACAGATACATTCTGGATCTTGAATTTCTGCTGTGGAATGATATCCTTCTCCCTCTAGGCCTTAGCGGTGACCTCCACTGTCTGCTGCTGATTGCTTGATGTCTAAAAATACCCTTGCTTTACCCTTACATACCCTTAAATACCACCCTTGCTTGATGTTTAAATAGGTTTAGTCGTTTCAGCAATCAGTAATAGCTCTATTTACCTCTGCTTGTTGAAAATGCTAGAAGTCGATTAGTTTCTTCTTGAAGCCTCTTGGAGGATTGCTGGTCTGAGCTCTTTTGTGTCATCTCAAGTTAAGTATATTCCCTCATTTGTCTTCCTGCTTTGTCTTTAGTTGTAGTGGGGGCTGACTAGTGCTCTCCCTGTCCCCTCACTATCCAGTGCTTATTGCCAGAGGTAGTCAGGGATTAGGTTCCTGCTCGATGAAAGGTTTGAAACCTATTTAGGGATGTTAGGGCAGACATGGTGCTGTCAGAGCTGTCTAAAGGTCTCCACTCCCATCTTTCCTAGTGTTTGAGCTCCCCCATTCTCTTCTCGTTGTTGCGCACCTAGCTTCTCCCTCACCCAATGTAACAGGTGAGGATGTAGGAGAGGTTTTCTTCTTATGACTCTTCCACGAAGGCCATATTTGTGTAGGTGTCTCTGAACAGTAGAAAAATATATCACAACTCTGCAAAGTCATTCTGAAGGTATTTCGCACTCAAGCAGAGGTTCTGATTTGCCCCTATAGCAGCTCTCACTGAAATTTTGCTTGGTCTTCTAGACCTTATCTTGACGACCACTGTTCCTGCTAACTGCCATTTCTTAATTACATTTCAAACTAAGGAAAGGGCAACTTGAAAAAGCGTTGCTATCTTCTAGCCTTCTCCTGCGTTGTGGGCTTCCACAATTTTCATTTTAAGAGTGCTAGGCAGGTGTGTAGAACTCATGGCTGCTGTATTTTTGGCACAAGGTTTGAGGAGGCTAGGTTTTTATAAAGCTGGGAAATTTGCATCACCTGGCCTTTCCTAACGATGATAGTGAACAAGTCACGACTGTAACAGACTAATTAAATTCTGAAACCTTGGTTAAAGTTATCTGAGCACACAAATTTCCAAGTGAATAAACTTTTGCATAAAATCATTTTCCTTTTTAAATCCTTATTTTTAAAATGTAAAAAACAACAATATGTCTTTTTGTTTACATAAAATACAAAGGAAATGTGTCATCTTAAACTTTAGGCCTTTTAGAGATAATTTCATCTTCAACTTGTTTAACTGTTCACCTAACAGTAATTTTGACCATGGGTGCTCAAACTTTTAAATGCCAATATATTACCACTCTGTGCCTAAGAGATTAATGATGGGTATAAAAGGCATGTAGTTAGTAACAAAATTAAATTGTCCTGGATTATCCTTTTGAGTTTTTTTTTAACTTTTGCCCTCTGTCTACAGTTCAGGAAATGGTGGCTACCATTTTGCTGAATCCATGCACAGCAAGTTTACAAAAATCCGTATTCTCAAAAATGCTGATTTTTTTTGTATATTTAAGTAGAATTCAATTCCACTTGAATAAATTTGCTAATTTCTACTATTAATATTTACTAATACAATAATGCTAGAAGAGTTATCAGATATCATATAAATTCAGCAGAAGTTATATTAAAAAAATGACACCAGGTTTTACAAAAAAAGTTTTATCATTCAAGAAATGAATTAATACCAGATGAGTGACACAAAATAAAAAATAAATATAAAAAATAAATAAATATAAAAAATGAATAGAATGAATCTGATCTCACTTCTGCATTTTAAAGCATAGTTGAATATATCCTCACAACAAGGAAAAACTGTCATTTTCTGACTGCCTGTGTTCCCACACTGCCTGCAAGGTGTATAATTCCTGCTTGCCATTGATTTTTGTCATAAAAAATAGTCCTTGATAATAGCTTAGCCGCAGGATGCATGCACATTTTTTTTCTCTTTAAAAGTGGTGAGTAGATGAAAAATCACAGAATTAAAAGATAGTCACCAGAAGTCTTTAGAACTTTCCAACTGCATTAATCTAAACCATTGCAATCTAAAACAAGTGAAGGACAAATGTATTCTTCAATGTGAACTGGTGGTCAGAAAGTAATTGTGTTGCTATGTTTTTGTCAGTTTATATTCTCTTCAATTTCAATAAATAAAAATGGCCAGGGCTACAAGATAAATTGAGATAGCAACTGTTTTACTTATTTAGGACTGTTTAACCCTTTTGCTGCTGGTTCAATTTTCCAACTGTTAATGAACAAAAGCTGAATTTTAGAATTTTAAAAAATCATACATCCCTATACCAAAAGGTTCACAGAAAAAAGACATCTGGCACATTTGCAGTATTTTACATGGCACCTAATGCAATGTTGCATTAATTCTTTATTGACTTATGAAGCACAGGGTATGATATATACCAGCTCCCTGACTTTGATGCAGAGAAAGTTCTCACACAGGCAGTGCTGTAAGTGAGGTCACCGGGGTTTTATCAGCTATGAACTCCGGTGACCTTTCTCACTTCACCACTACACACTGTCACTCTCTTGTCTCAGTGTGAGCCGGCTGGGGTGGATAGCAATCGCATCACTGATGTGACCGCTAGCCAAATAATCCGGATTGCTGTGAGACATGGCCCATTAATGGATTATCGTCGGACAGGTGAGGAATATGGTGTTATATTATTCTTTGTCTTTTAAAGGGGACATGGGCTTCAGAGGATTATTTTCTTGTCAAACGGATGAGGATTTTTTTATTATTTTTTCTTTTTTTCAGGGGACTTGGGCATCAATGGATTAGGCGCACATGTGAGTACAACTGTGCTTTTTAATTTTTATTTCAAATAAAAGTGTCAGTGTGTTTTTCAATTTAAAACCTAACTATGGGGTTAGTAATGGTGGCGTCTTATAGATGCCTCTTCATTACTAACCCCCGGTGCTTGATGTTGATGTCCATAAAACAGCTGACATCAACCCCAAACCTATTATCCCACTTGCCATCACACCAGGGCAAGTGGGAAGAGCCAGACAAAGTGCCAGAATTTTTTTCTTTTCTGGAGTGGCTGTGGACTGCTATTTTTAGGCTGAGGAGGGCCAATATCCATGACCCCTTCCCATTCCGAGTATACCAGCCATGAACTGTCTGCTTTAGTTTGGCTGGTTGTCAAAAATAGGGGACAGTGTCAGTGTCAGTGTCAGCTTGCCTGCGCTGGTTGTCAAAAATGGAAGAGACCCCATGTCATTTTTTTTCTTTTTTTAATTTGTTTATAGCACAGGTGCTGGCTGATGAATACTCTCATCAACCTTGCCTAGTCTCACTTCTATCAGTGACAGCATGTGTTGGATGATGAGATTAGTACTTTCATCAGGCTACACCTGTGACCGACGGTAACCTTTTACTCCTGGTCACAACTGCTGATTACCATGCTGTCTTCTGGAACTGCAGCTCTCTGATTGGTGGTGACTAACTTAAAGCCAATCAGATCCGCTGGTGTTTCTCGCGCTGTCACACAGATGACAATGTGGGAAGTAGCAAATGTTCGAGGTGCCGAACTCAAACAGTAACACAGACTTCCTTGATAAGTCCATGTTCAGGATCCGTACATGGACACTAAGTGTTCAGTACAGGCTCAAAACTTAACTGTTCGGTTTTACCCATGACTAGTCACAACCAAAATCTTTTATTTTTTGTTCTAAAATTTCAAAAAAAAATTTCACCACTTAAATAACAAAAAAATTATGCATGTTTGGTATATCCATAATCATACTGACCTTACTTACGATACTGAATCATACTGGAGAATCATATTGTCAGGCCAGTTCTACTGTAAAATAAGAAATGTAAATAAAAAAACAAACAAAATAATTGCTAATCACTATTTTTTTGCTTTTATTCCTGCTTTCTAGTGCATCATATGATAAAATGGATGGTGTCATTCAAAAGTAATGCAATAAACAAGCCATCATGTGAATATGTCAATGGAAAACAAAAAAAGTTATGGTTCTTGGTATAAAGGGAGGAGAAAACGAAAGCACACAAATCTAAAAGATGCCCGGTTCTTAAAGTGTTAAAGGGGGTTACACGGGCCTTTGGGGTTTTTATTGCCCATGGGACTAAGGCCTTACCGGCAGGTAGTTGCTACCTACTTGCCTGTTGTGTCCCTTCGACAATCTGTTCTGACTCAGAAGCATCCCATACTATTACTGCTGGTGATTCCCCTTTCGATTGGTAATGTTACATCAACAGCTTCTTCTCTTCTGCTCTGCACTGGTAATGATGCGTTATTGCAAATGTCATGCTGATAGACAGCTAGTTCTTCGTTGCCTAACTGTGGGGAGCCGGCTGTCAATCAGCATGAGGTTTACATTGACGTTTTGTCAACAGAGCAGAGTGGATGAGAAAGAGCTAATCTCTTGACATGAGGTCAAAGGAAGCAGGAGAATCCCGCTTGAGTCAGAACAGGTCATCGCAGCGCAGAATAGACAAGTAGTTATCAACTTCCTGCTGGTTAATTCATTGCCACATATCCAGGAAAACCCAAAGTCCTGGATAACCCTTCCTAATAGTAACACTGTGTAAAAGTTCATACAAATTAATATTATTGGTTACAAGTCTGACCTAAGCAAAGTCTGAGACACAACATGTCAAAAAACTAAAAGTTTAAAAAGTTCAAAGTTTATATAATTCAAAGTAAGCCTTTGGTAACATCATAATGGAAAAAAAAATATGTCTATGATCCTGATAAATGTCCTGATTAGGATAAAAAGTGACGGGGCTCAATTTTCAATCTTGTCATTTCTTTAGGAGGATAAAATAAATAAATATGAAATAGGCCATTAAATGACCGCTTATCGACTTGAATGTAGAGGTCGTTTAGCGGCTTCTGTCGGCACTTGTGAACCAAGAATTACACACACATATCCAGAATGTAAGACTGCTATACTATAATATAGTATTTTTGGGTTAACATTTATTATAATTATTCATGATGTATTATCTACTTCCTTGACAGTGAATTCACAATTTTAAGACCTAGCAATTTTTCATTTTTGTGCTTTAGATTTTTCCTTTTTTATTGCTGTATGAGGGCTTGTTGTTTTTTGTGGGATAAGCTGTAATTATGAATGGCAGCATTCAATTTTCCAAACAATGTACTAAAAAATGGGAAAAAAACCCAAGTACGGTGCAATGCCAAAAAAAAGTCTAAATTCCACTGTGTTTTGGGGATTTTGTTTTTAGGGATCTCATTTTGCAGTAAAAATAACAGTCTGACTCTCCGGGCATTAAGATTATTGTTATATCAAACTTAGAGTTTTTTTTTCTTATATTTTAGTGCTTAAAAAAGAAAATTCTAATGTTTGCTAAAAATGCAAAACAAAAAACACCATAAATTTTAATGTTTTATTTTCTTCTTCTTTTTGGTGTTTAACTGCATTATTTAAATAATGTTATATTTCAAAAGATAAAACTGTTATGGACACGATGTTACCCACTGGATTTATTTCAATGCTGAACAGGTGGAGGATGTGATTTAAACTATCTACAGTATATCTATATCTATATCTATACTGTATATATATATATATATATATATATACACGGTGCCTTGCGAAAGTATTCATCTCCTTGAAACTTTTCAACCTTTTTCCACATATCATGCTTCAAACATAAAGATACCAAATGTAAATTTTTGGTGAAAAAGCAAAAAGTAGAACACAATCGTGAAGTTGAACGAAATTTATTGGTTATTTTACATTTTTGTGGAAACTCAAAAAGTGAAAATTGGGGCATGCAATATTATTCGGCCCCTTTACTTTCAGTGCAGCAACTTACTCCAGAAGTTCATTGTGGATCTCTGAATAATTCAATGTTGTACTAAATGACTAATGATGATAAATATAATCCACCTGTGTGTAATCAAGTCTCCGTATAAATGCACCTGCTCTGTGATAGTCTCAGGGATCTGTTTGAAGCATAGAGAGTATCATGAAGACCAAGGAACACAACAGGCAGGTCCGTGATACTGTTGTGGAGAAGTTTAAAGCTGGATTTGGATACAAAATGATTTCCAACATTTTAAACATCCCAAGGAGCACTGTGCAAGCGATCATATTGAAATGGAGGGAGTATCATACCTCTGCAAATCTACCAAGACCCGGCCGTTCCTCTAAACTTTCATCTCAAACAAGGAGAAGACTGATCAGAGATGCAGCCAAGAGGCCCATGAGCACTCTGGATGAACTGCAGAGATCTACAGCTGAGGTGGGACAGTCTGTCCATAGGACAACAATCAGTCATACACTGCACAAATCTGGCATTTATGGAAGAGTGGCAAGAAGAAAGACATTTCTCAAAGATATCCATAAAAAGTGTCATTTAAAGTTTGCAGCAAGCCACCTGGGAGACACACCAAACATGTGAAAGAAGGTGCTCTGGTCAGATGAAACCAAAATCGAACTTTTTGGCAACAATGCCAATTATATGTTTGGTGTAATGGCAACACAGCTCATCACCCTGAACACACCATCCCCACTGTCAAACATGGTGGTGGCAGCATCATGGTTTGGGCCTGTTTTTCTTCAGCAGGGACAGGGAAGATGGTTACAATTAATGGGAAGATGGATGGAGGCAAATACAGGACCATTTTCGAAGAAAACTTGTTGGAGTCTGCAAAAGACCTGAGACTGGGATAGAGATTTGTATTCCAACAAGACAATGATCCCAAACATAAAGCAAAATCTACAATGGAATGGTTCACAAATAAACGTATCCAGGTGTTAGAATGGCCAAGTCAAAGTCCAGACCTGAATCCAATCGAGAATCTGTGGTAAGAGCTGAAAACTGCTGTTCACAAACGATCTCCATCAAACCTCACTGAGCGCGAGCTGTTTGCCAAGGAAGAATGGGCAAGAATTTCAGTCACTCGACGTACAAAACTGATAGGCATACCCCAAACGACTTGAAGCTGTAATCGCAGCAAAAGGTGGCACAACAAAGTATTAAGTTAAAAGGGCCGAATAATATTGCACGTCCCACTTTTCAGTTTTTGAATTTCCACAAAAATTTAAAACAACCAATAAATTTCGTTCAACTTCACAATTGTGTCCCACTTGTTGTTGATTCTTCACCAAAAATTTACATTTGGTATCTTTTTTTGTTTGAAGCATGATATTTGGGAAAAGGTTGAAAAGTTCCAGGGAGTCGAATACTTTCGCAAAGCACTGTATATATAAATACTTTTTGAATTTTTCATTTCATTTTTAGCCTCCTTTGGGGGGTGGTCTACTTTGCAGTTTACAATGTAAGGTTTTGTTCACACATTGCATTTTTGCAGCATTATTCAAGAGTCAAAACCTCTAAATGCTGTGTTTACAATGCCTGTTTTTCAACATTTTCACAGCATTTTGTTGCTGCATTTTTGTGCTTTTTTGCCTCTTTTTTGTGTGAATTACTTGTGCGATTTTTCTGCAGTACATGTGTGATGCATTTAGTTTTAGTCACCAAAAACACTGCAAAAATGCTTTATTGTGTTTTTGAAGTGTTTTTGCCCTTTTCCATTGCTTTTTATAGATGAAAAACATTGCAAAAATACTCAAAGAATTTACATGCTTCAAAACCACTGCAGTTTTCCATTTCAGCCACGAAAAAAATCAAATGTGTGCAAGAGATTTCTGACATTTCATTACTTTTGCCAGTACTGTAAAAACTCATCTTATTTTTATAAAAAAAACTGCAAAAAATGCTAATAAGAGCACAATGTGTGAACTGACTGATATTCTGGTATGAAGCCCATGGTACGTTTGCATTGGCAAATAAGTCTTGTAAATGCTGCAGTGAGTGATTGACTGTTATTACAGGCAGATGCTAGCTGTGTATTGAATGGTCACAGATTTTGAGCCCTCTCCTTACACCCTGCACTCTAACTGTGATTAAAATGTACATCAAAGGATTTGAAAGGGGTTAAGGGAGTTTTCTGGTATTTAAATATTGATGACCTTTCCTTAAGCAAGTTGGAAGAAAGTTCAATGGTACACTGATATACTTACTGCAACCAGGATTAGTCCTACACCATTATGACCTTTACATGACCTAGACAGATTTGTGTTCTCTGCTATTGATCTTGAAAGCCACAGAAATCACTATAGAAAGCATACTGGTAATTTGTATAACTTTTATTATGCAATGAACGACCTTAAAAAACATTCAGTGTAGGCTTGTATTATATGGTCACCCATATTTCAATAGATGAAGAGTAAGGCTACATTTTTCTTGTAGGGATGTTAAAGTCTGTAAGCCCTGGCATCTGCTCCGGCGATAAAAGCCACTGTATTTCCAAATTTTCCTCTGCATAGGGGCAACTTTAATATTCAGAGGAACAGTTATTTCTTTAAGTGTTTCCTGTTGAACTACCTTATACTTTATGAGTTTCATTTACAATCCAAAAGCCAAATAAAATGCTTTTATGAATCTTGGAATGTTACAGTAATTTTTTAAAGAAACATTTTAATTCGTTTATTGCATTTCATATTGAACTACTGTTAAGGTTAGTGCGAGGTGGCTTAAAATTAACTGACTAACTGAAAAATCAATCCACTGTAATGAAATTAAATCAATAGTTTTATTAATTTACATATCTTCGTTAAAAAATAGTTTTGCTTCTAAAAAGAAGATTTAATTTTACTGGGAGAATTGTTTGTATGACGTAATACAGGCACAGAAAACTGTCTTAGGAATTTGTGCACACGTTAAAAGGGTTGTGCAGTGATCGGACAGCCCCTTTTCAATCTACATGTTTGCTCCCAGTAAAATAACGCCTATAATCACCTCTAGTGCTAATGCCATTTCCGTGGTATTGCCACTGGTTCTCCTGGGGCTCACACGACATTGTTATGTCAGGTGATCCCTGCAGTCAATCAGTGCTGGCTTCACTCTCCTCTCCTTTAGGCAAATCCAGAGTAAGCTAAAGAGCAGCCACAGATTTCAATTACTCTACCGTTTAAAAGTTTTGGCCCACCCAGACAATTTTGTGTTTTCCATGAAAACTCATACTTTTATTAATCAAATGAGTTGCCAAATTAATTTAAAATCTAGTCCAGTGATTATGGAGACCCCATAAATAGTATGATGTCCAAAACAGCCCTCATGTATACTATGATGATCCCCACAAGACCCCATACAATATTATGGCCCATAAACAACACCCAAAACAGTATAAAATTCATCACAGACTCTTTTCCAATACGGTCACCACAGCCCCTAGTATAATGACCTCCACAGCCCCATATACAGAATGGCCACCACAGCTCCTCATATACTTTGCTTCCCCCTTCATAGCCCCTAATTTTCATGGCCAAAACACATATCCCCTCATTTAGTGTCCATGATAAATATATGCTATGTATATACCATATGCTCATCCCTGAACTTTGACACGGGTATGTCAGGTGATCACTATGGGCGTCTAAATTTGAATGTCAGATCTATTTAAAGTGCTGTAACATCTGTACATGTACATTGTGGTGTTCCTGATGAAGAAGTCATGTACTTTGAAATGCGTTGAATAAATCCACAATTGAATGGCTACATGTTTTGGACCTTGAATCATTCAGCAGCGCGGATTAAATCCACAATATACCCATATTTTTTATCTTCGGTTGGTCACAAGTGGACCGGTGGATCTGCTGCAGCGGATATCTGTACAAGCCTGTTTTGTGGCTCAATCTGGTGAGTACATTAGTATAATTTCAATCATTTGTTTCTCAGATATGACCCTATTGCGCTATTTTCTCCAGCAGAATACATTGCACAGATATTCTACACACAGGAAAAATGAAGTGGAGTACTGGTAGGAACAGAAATTTCGGGATGCAACTGCTAATAAACATGCATTTATAATGACAGGAGAAAGCACCATCATAAGAAAGATTGGTGAAAATGTGCTGAATGTACGAGCCACTATGTTGATGAATGGGAGCATAATGGTTACTTATAGAGAACACATTTAAGTGTATCTCCTCGCTTAGGTAGCTAATCAGAAGTGAGGGTGTTCATTAATACAAAAGATGCAATGAGATATACACATCTCATGACAACACTCGGTCCTTATCAGCAAACATATCTGATCTAATGGAACCATGTGGCAGAGCTATGTATGTGAACAATAAAAATTAAAAAAAAAACAAAAATGAATGAGCATGAGTTGATAATCTATACATCTATGTACTTTGTCAGGCAAAAGGTCCAGCACCATAAATTTAGAATAAACTAAAGTTACAGTATATCTAGAAAGAGCAGAGACACAAGAGTTATGTGCAATGTTCACCAGTATGAGCCTCAATTCTATCCTTTATATGTCTCATCAGATGCTTTAGTGCAGGGGTGGGGAATCTTTTTTCTGCCAAGGGCCTTTTGGATATTTATACCATCCTTCAGGGGCCATATAAACTCCGCCCACAAATTACATCCTGACTCTGGCACTGGTGTCAGGATGTAATCTTTCATTGCATGCCCTTCAGTGTTCATTAGTGAACACTGTGTCTGTGTGCTAACAGAGCAAGAAGAAATTAATGAGTTTGTGGCAACCAAAATACAGCTCCCTGCCCAAGAATGCGGTCCCTGAGAATCTGCTCGGGGGCCTGATAAAAGGTCATCGAGGGCCGTAAATGGCCCTGGGGCCTGAGGTTCCCCATCCCTGCTTTAGTGCATAAAGCTCCATAAACTATGGCTAACGTCATCTCAGAGCTGCCTCAGAACTGCTATAATAGATGATTAACTTCTATGCTATCATATTTGCATGAAGTTCAGAATTACGGTAGGTGCAGAGGTGTAGCTAGGGTTTTGGTTCAGGGGGGCGAAACTTCTGAGTGGGCCCCTAACTAGGTAACTTTGATTACAACTCGGTGACGCACCTTAATAGTGGATGTAGGAGATGACTGCGCTGCTACTGAAAATAATCCCTATATAAACACCAATATTGATATTACCGCCATATGGTCAGTGGTAAATACCAGTCCTACAAAACATATGTGATTACTGCACAGTTATAGTTGGTGTCTTACTGATGACGATCTTTCTGATGGAATCGTTCACTTTTCACGTCTTTTCCATCTAGCCCAGACCGACATGACAACTTCTCCAGCCAGGACTCTGCTACAGAGAATACAACAACGACATGTTTCACTTCTCATATTCCAGCTCCATCACCATGTATCCCCAACCTGCACAAACCCCTCTTCCTGCTGATACCCCAATCCTGAGCCACTGCTACCGTATGTGTCCCTATTACTGCACCTGATACCCCAATGCTGAGCCGCTGCTGCCATATGTGTCCCTATTACTGCACCTGATACCCTAATGCTGAGCCGCTGCTGACGTATGTGTCCCTATTACTGCACTTGATACCCCAATGCTGAGCCGCTGCTGCCGCATGTGTCCCTATTACTGCACTTGATACCCCAATGCTGAGCCGCTGCTGCTGCATGTGTCCCTATTACTGCACTGGATACCCCAATACTGAGCCACTGCTGCCGTATGTGACCCTATTACTGCACTTGATACCCCAATGCTGAGCCGCTGCTGCCGCATGTGTCCCTATTACTGCACCTGATACCCCAATACTGAGCCGCTGCCGTATGTGTCCCTATTACTGCACTTGATACCCCAGTACTGAGCCACTGCTGCCGTATGTGTCCCTATTACTGCATTTGATACCCCAATGCTGAGCCGCTGCTGCCGCATGTGTCCCTATTACTGCACCTGATACCCCAATACTGAGCCGCTGCCGTATGTGTCCCTATTACTGCACTTGATACCCCAATACTGAGCCTCTGCTGCCGTATGTGTCCCTATTACTGCACCTGATAACCCAATACTGAGCCGCTGCTGCCGTATGTGTCCCTATTACTGGACCTGATACCACCTATACACACTGCTCTGCTCCGCAATCCCTATACACACACGGCTCCGCTCCGTACACCTTGTACACACGCTGCTCTGTTCTGTACACCTTGTACACACGCAGCTCTGCTCCGTACACCTTGTACACACTCGCCTCTGCTACGTACACGATGTACACACGCGCCTCTACTACGTACACGCTGTACACACGCACTTCTGCTGCATACACACGCGCCTCTGCTACGTACACGCTGTACAAATGCAGCTCTGCTCCGTACACCCCGTACACACGCAGCTCTGCTCCGCACACCCCGTACACCCGGCTCCGCTCCATGCACCTCGTACACATACGGCTCCGCTCCGTACACCTTGCACACACGGCTCCCCTCCGTACACCCCGCACACACATGGCTCTGCTCCGTACACCCCGTACACACACGGCTCTGCTCCGTACACCCCATACACACCCGGCTCTGCTCTGTACACACACGGCTCCGCTCCATACACAAATGGCTCTGCTCACCCCATACACACGCGGCTCCGCTCCTCTGTACACCTCATACATGCATATCTCTGCTCCGTACACCTTCTACACACACGGTTCCGCTCTGTACACCTCATACACACACAGCTCTGCTACATCCACCCTGTAAAACCCCTCCTGACACCACACAGAAACTTACTTCACCTCATCCAGCACCATGTCAACCTGCACAGCAGAGTCCTGCAGCCACTGAAGCCCCTGATCATGTGACCCCCTGACTCCGCCCCTCCTGTGACCTCATCACAGGTCCTGTGCGCACGGAATAGCCCAGGACGACATTGCTGGCTGTGAGGTGGGGGGCCCACTGCTGGCATGGGGCCCCCCACCGCCCTCTCAGGGGCCCATAGCGGCTGGACGGCTGAGTAGGGAGATTGATTCTCCCTGCTCTGCCGCAGAATGTTACTGTATGGGCGCGCTGTGCACGCCGATACAGTTACAGTAGCGTAGCTCGATGGGCCCCCTCAGAGCGCGGGGCCCAGGGCCACCACCCCCTTTGCCCCACCGGTAGCTACGCTACTGGATAGGTGAAATAGCTGGACACCAATATTCCCAGCATATTGTGCGCAGTAACTTCCTGAAACACTAATGTGGATCATTTGCCAGAGTTAAGTACGACCATCATCTTCCATCAGGCATTCTGATGCAGTAGGACTTTAGCATTTGTATCAGTCATCTGCTTAGAAGTCAATTACTTGTAGACGTGTTTGTGCTTTATATAGTGAATGACTATTTATGCCTTAATTAAATCTCTATAGAACTAAAAAACTTTCCATCGTTTGCAGTTTGGTTCACCTGATACTACTCTCTGAAAAGGTCATGACAAAACCCTCTGCAGTCAAAGCTGCCATTTATGGCTTTAATGTGGTTGTTTCCAAAGTAGTAAAATTCAGTATGCATTCATAGTATTTGCTGGGCAGATAAAGAATAATCCATGCAGACTATAACTGAAGGCGATTGACGCATTGATTTATACAGTACACTCTATTTATTACAGCTCTGTAGTAATCATAAATTGAATGATGGGTTATTTGGAGCATGTCACCATATTGGTAGGTGTATATATATATATATATATATATATATATATATATATATGTGTGTGTGTATATATATCTAATGTATAAAGCTCAAGTGGGTGTATGTATGTACTGTATGTGTGTATGTCCGGGATTGGCATCCACACCGTCGCTGCTACAGCCACAAAATTTGGCACAGTCACACGTCTGGACCCCGAGAGCGTCCTAGGCTATGTTGTGAGGCGAAATTTTAACTCCGCGTGTTCCAATTCACCAAACAATTCTGCCCCTATCTACATAATGGGGAAAAAGTGTGTGTGTATCAAGCCCCGCCCCTCATTATGATGTCATAATGTTTGCCATGGCGATGCTGATGGCATCATAGGTTGCAAGCCCCGCTGCTCACTATGATGTCATAAAGGTTGCCATGGCGACACTGATGTCATCATAGGTTGCAAGCCCCGTCGCTCACTATGATGTCATAATGGTTGACTATGGGATGGAGGATGTGTGATGGGTATATGGGCACTGGACTATGGGATGGAGGATATGTATGACGGGTATATGGGCACGGGACTATGGGATGGAGGATGTGTGATGGGTATATGGGCACTGGACTATGGGATGGAGGATATGTATGGTGGGTATATGGGCACGGGACTATGGGATGGAGGATGTGTGATGGGTATATGGGCACTGGACTATGGGATGGAGGATATGTATGACGGGTATATGGGCATGGGTCTATGAGATGAAGGATGTGTGATGGGTATATGGGCACTTGACTATGGGATGGCGAATATGTATGATGGGTATATGGGCATGGGACTATGGGATGGAGGATGTGTGATGGGTATATGGGCATGGGACTATGGGATGAGGATGTGTGATGGGTATATGGGCATGGGACTATGGGATGGAGGATATGTATGATGGGAATATGGGCACGGGACTATGGGATGGAGGATAATTATAATTTGCTATAACTAACCACAGTTAGTTACTATGCCCGGGCAGCGCCAGGCTCTTCAGCTAATATATATATATATATATATATGTATATATGGGAAATAGTATGGTTTCTCCAGCGATCAGTCCAATGGTAGGGTAAAATATATCTTATTTTTCCATTAAAAAAGTTCCATGTGGATGACATGTTTCAACCCTACATGTGTCTTCCTCCAGGTCCAAGTGAGGAATGAATCAAAACCGGATATATAGTATGAAACCAGGGAAAAACACCACTGAATTTCTGGGTGTCACCCTTTCTAGAAACTAGCTGGTGTGTATAGGAGATTACAAGTGGATTTAGTTCAGCCAAACTAACCCTATAACCAGCAGTAACCCTTTGCAGTGTTCCATCCCCAAGGACTTCACCAACATGAAAAAAACAAATTATTAAAATCAATATTAAAAACAAATAAAATCAATCGATACCTATGAGATACAGAAATTTGTATGAAAAATTCAGATATTCCACAGCACAAGAATAGTTAATATTGGAATTATTTGATACTGGATCAATTACTGTTACTGTGAAACCATTATTACAGTATCACCATTTAATATTGTGTTATCAAGTCCATGTGGCTATTCAAACCGCACGGTACTAGAGTTTCCAGTAAAAAAATCCACTTACTTTCCCTTGCCAGGATTTTTTCATGTAAATTGCCCCCCCCGGTGGGCTTGGACACTTTCTCTATTCTTTTGAAGGAGAAAGATTTTAGATCTCCATTATGTTTGTTAGCAAAATGCCGTGAAACTGCCAGCGGTAAGTTAACCGCATCGGACAAGTGTTTACGGATACGTTTTTTCAGAGGGTTCATAGTACAACCTACATATTGAAGTTGACAAATATTACATTTAAATGACATTATCCGTATTACAATTTATAAAACTGCGTATTGGAAACTCTTTTATTTTTAAAGGAGACAAATTTTTTATCTTTTGTGGCATATTGGCAACATTTGCACACATTAGCTCCACATTTGTGGAAACCAATGGTACTGAGCCAGTTTTTCTTTTGATCTCGTTCTAAGTCCACAAATAAGCTAGGAGACAAAAGGTTTTTTAATGTAGTCGCTCTTTTTGGCTCAAATCGGACTGTGTGATTGTCCAAGATCTTTCTGAGAATTATATCTTGTTGTAAAATAGGTAAATATTTCCGTATGATATTAGTGATCTGATTGAATTGTGGACTATACCCCGTAGTGAATATAATGATATTATTTTTGGTTTTATTTTCCTTACATTTATGTTGAAGTAAAGAATCTCTGCTGATGTTACCAACAATAGATTGGGCTCTTTCTAAACACCACTTGGGGTAACCATGATTTTGTAATCTGCTACAAACTTTTTTACTCTCTCTTATGTATGTAGAGTCATCAGAACTATTGCGTTTAATCCTGATGAGCTCACCAACAGGTACGTTTCTGATGACATGTGGAGGATGGCAAGATGTAGCTGCCAGTATACTGTTTGAAGCAGTTGGTTTTCGGTAAGGAAGTACCAATACCCTATTTTCCTCAATATTAGCAACAAATGTTACATCTAAAAAATCAATATGTGACTTCTCAGAAAAACCAGTAAATTGGAGATTATAATCATTGCTGTTTAAATATTCAAGGAAAAACTGGGCATCATCCTCCATATCTTTCAAAACAAAGACCAGATCATCAGTATATCTTCCCATCCACACCAGATTTGCTCCGAATGGATTTGAAGATATGTAGATAAAGTTCTCTTCCCAGGTTGCCATTACAATATTAGCGAGTGAAGGGGAAAATTTTGCCTCTATACTCACACCGCTGATCTGCAAAAAATACCTATTGTCAATCATGCAATAATTATGGCTCAAGAGAAATTTTGTTGCTTCAAGTAAAAAATTACATAGAACCTCCGAATAGTTGCTATATTTCCTGAGATAGAAAGATAAACATTTAAGAGCTATATTATGGGGAATAGATGGATACAGACAACTGCCCCACCTTTGTCCGCATTTCTAATGAATAAATCCTTATTTTGTGTTAAATGGTCTAACGCTATTCTTTCTTGTCTGCTCAGATTACCCTTGGATTTTTTATATTTTTACTCAATTCATTAAGTTCCAGTTCAATAACCTCCTGAAATTTATCTAGGACTGCTGACCTTGATTTCAGCAGATAAAAATCCATGTTAGATGCCAGGAACTTAACCGTCTGGTCCCCAGGTTTTTTGTCAGTCATTTCCAAATCATACAGATCCTTTAATGTCCTCTGTTCTTCAAACATCAGTAGTTCATCTCTTTTTTCCAGAAAAATTCCGTATTCAGCTCAGTTTCAGTTATTTCCAGAGTGCTGTTTTCATTAATGTAGTGACATTTTAAAGTTAAATTCCGTGCAAACCTATTAATGTCCATAATGGTTTGATACAAATTGAAGTCCTTAGTAGGGGAGAAGCCCAATCCTTTTGATAGCAGGGATATCTGGGCTTGGGAAAGCACGTAGCTGGAGAGGTTCCAAATTGGGACATTCACCGTCTCTGGTTTTTGTCCCGTGTCTGGTAACCCCCTCTTTCGATGCTTGCGCCCCCCCTCCTCCTCCGTTTTTTTACCTCATTGTAACCATAGCCTCATTGTTCACATTAGGTTTGTCTTTGGAATTATATATTGCAGCACCTGTACTGACTGAAGTATCTGAAGCTTCATCTGACGAATTCACTGATGATTGTTCCGAAGTTGAAAAAGTAACTTTGGGATGAGCAGAAACAGGATTTTTCTTATCATTTTTACCTTTTCGCGGTCTTCTAAGAATGGGACGAGGGGTTTTATTCCAGTCATAAACCATATTATTTTTATAATCCTCCAAATCTCTTAAATTTTCTTCGCTTTGTTTCAGTTATTGTGTTTTTAAGTTTAGTTAGATTTTTATCCATTTTTCATTGTAATTGTTTAAAATCCTCATTATTTTGGAAGGATTTAGTCTGATCTTGCAGAGATTTAATTGTGGTTTTAATCGCATTTAATTCTTTTTCTTTCTCTTCAATGATGAGGTGAATAAGATCCATTGAGCAGTGACTTAAAATTTCCTCCCATTTCAATCTAAACACTTCTCCATAATTTGCAGTTGTTAGTTTTTTCATTCTTAAGCCTCTGGGGATCATGTTCTTGTCTGCATAGTTACTAAGTGAATTGTGATCCCACCAGGGCTTGAGCTCCTTACTCTTTGCAGATTCCAGCTTTCTCATAATGTTTTTCAGATCATTCCCACCTTCTGCTGTGGTTTCACAAGAAATTTTTCGGGCCCCCCCCTTCATAGGGCAACAAAATTATTTGTTATTTGCTGTTATCTAATATTGAGGCTATGCAGGGCTGGATATAATATCTGTATAGAATATAATGTAACCCCCCATAGAATATAATGCAGTCCCCCCCATATAGTATAATGCAGCCCCTCCATAGAATATATGGCAACCACCTCATAGGATATAATGTAGCCCCTTATATAGTATAATGTAGCCCCTCCATAGAATACAATGTAGCCCTCCTCATATAGTATAATGCAGCCCCCATAGAATATAATAAATATAATACAGCCCCCCTATAGAATATAATGTAGCCCCAAATAGAATATAGCACAGCCCACCTCACCATAGAATATAGTGTAGCCCCCCCATATTATATAACACAGCCTTCCCTTATAGAATATAATGTAAAATGTACCCCCCATGGTATATAACACAGCCGCATAGTATATAGCCCAGCACCACATGGTATATAGCCCAACCCACCATGGTATACAGCCCACCATGGTATATAGCCCACCATGGTATAATACAGCCCAGCATGGTATATAGCCCCCCCAGAATGGTATAATACAGCCCAGCATGGTATATACCCCCCCAGCATAGTATAATACAGCCCAGCATGGTATATCGCCCCCCAGCATAGTATGATACAGCTCAGCATGGTATATAGCCCCCTCCAGCATGGTATGATACAGCCCAGCATGGTATATAGCCCCCCCAGCACAGTATAATACAGCCAAGCATGGTATAGAGCCCCCCAGCATGGTATGATACAGCCCAGCATGGTATATAGCCCCCCCAGCATTGTATAATACAGCCCAGCATGGTATACAGCCCTCCCAGCATGGTATGATACAGCCCACCATGGTATATAGCCCCCCAGCATGGTATGATACAGCCCAGCATGCTATAGAGCCCCCCCAGCATGGTATGATACAGCCCAGAATGGTATATAGCCCCCAGCATGGTATATAGCCCCCCCAGCATGGTATAGAGCCCCCCCAGCATGGTATGATACAGCCCAGCATGGTATATAGCCCCCCAGCATGGTATGATACAGCCCAGCATGGTATATAGCCCCCCAGCATGGTATATAGCCCCCCAGCATGGTATATAGCCCCCCAGCATGGTATGATACAGCCCAGCATGGTATATTGCCCCCCAGCATGGTATATAGCCCCCCCCCAGCATGGCCCCACAGTCCTGATTTAAAAAAAACCTTCTCCTCGTGCCTGCCTTGCTCCTGTCTCCTCTCCTGCACTGCCTGGTACACAGTGAGAGCGCGATGACGTTGTTAACCCACAATTTTTTTGTTTTTAAGGGGTCCTTCTACCTGCAGCTCCAGGGAACAGCCATGGGAGCGGCCTTTGCACCCTCTTATGCTAATCTGTTCCTGGGGCTGTGAGAGAGGGACCTCTTCCTGTCGGATCGTCAGTCGTCAATGGACCGGGTCCTACTTTGGACCCGGTACATTGATGACATATTGATGATCTGGCAGGGGTGCTGGATTGACCTTTCCCAATTTTTCTTGGACTTAAACAGCAATGACCTGAATATCCGTTTGATATACACGCATGATAGTGAGAGAGTGGAATTTCTTTACACTATTGTCAAGAAGGACAATACTGGTATGTTGCATACTGACATCTATCGCAAACCCACTGCCACAAACTCACTCCTACATGCGTCTTCATGTCATCCCAGTCATGTTATTAGGGCGGTACCTGTGGAACAATTTCTCCGCTTGCGGCGGAATTGTTCAGCAGATGAGGACTTTGAAAAGCAGGCTTCGGATTTGAGGTGTCGATTTTTGGATAGAGGCTATAGCCGACGGTCCTTGAAAAGAGCATATAATAGGGCTAAGCATAGTTCTCGTACGTCCCTCCTGTATGATAATAGGCGTGACATGGCTCCTAATAAGGAATCCCAAGTCAGATTCATTACTGGCTATAGTTCATAGGCCACTAGGGTTCGGGAGGCCCTTTAGAAGTCCTGGCCAATTTTAAAAGTGGATCCGATCCTATCTAAAATCATACCTGAGAAGCTGGCGTTTTCATTCAGGAGAGCTAGAAATCTGAAGGACCACCTTACCCGTAGTCTCTATGTTAGTGAGCCTAGGACTACTTTTCTTGATAGGAGGACTAATAGATGCAGGTGCTATCCATGTGGCCACTGTGTCGCTTGCCCGAGCATGGATCGCGCCACCACCTTCACTGACTCTAGTGGCAAGAGCTACAACATCAAGAAATCCATCTCATGTGACACACGGTATGTTATCTATTATGCCACTTGTCCGTGTGGCCTTATTTATGTAGGCCTAACTTCACGTCAGTTGAAGGTGCGTGTGTGGGAGCATGTTTTGGGCATTGAGGCGTCAGTTGGCCAGGTGGATGTATCCTCGCTGAAAACGATTCCCCGGCATTTTAAATTACATCATGAGAGCAATAGTAGTCTGATCAGATTTAGAGGCATTGATGCCCTTGACGTCAATATTAGGGGTGGCAAACTATCTTCTAAATTAGCACGTCTTGAATCCCGTTGGATTTGGACATTGAAAACTGTGCATCCTTACGGGTTGAACGAGAACCTCAGTTTTGCCCCCTTCTTGGATTAGATTAGAGCATTTTGGAATCCCTAGTGCTATTTTTAATTGTTTATTGTTTTTTAATCTTTTTTCAATTTTAGTTTTTTATGCTTTGTCTGCGGGCTACTGGACGGATTTGTTGCTACATGAGTGCACCAAAAACGAAGTTTCCTTCTTTACTGCTGACGAATCAAGTGGACATGCGGCTATATGTCTTATGGACATTATTGTTTTATCAATATGGAAGTTGTCGTGGCCTACTGATTATTATCCATTTGTTTCACTTCTGTACTATGCCTTATAAGATATAACTTAGGGTGCTTTCTTGTGTCATTTTTGGTATGATCTGTATTGCTATGGATCATCTAGTATTTGTATTTGTATATGCTAATCTAATGTATACAATAGGTAATCCTTTATGATAGATGTTGCTATTATTGCGATATGCTATTACTTACTGATTTTGTATATATTACCATGCACTGAAATTGCATTCTAATTATAACATAAAGTGTTATCTAACATGATGTCAATTAGTCCCATTAACTGTATTCCTAGATTGTCTTACACTTCCTTTTTGTGTGCCACTATTTGTATTTATTGCTGAGCAGCAATCTGGGCATATTTGCCTGCTTCTAATATGGTGGCATTTGTCATCCTTGGTTAACAGCGCATGCGTGGTTCCCCGGTCCTTTCCTGTCTGACAGTGCGGGCTATGGACGTCCAGTCTCGTGGGGCCCCGCGGGATCTGCGCGTCACACCTCTGCACTGTCGGCCTGGAGGAGCTGGTGTGTTCCCTAGGTAACGGCTTATACGCCGCCCATGTCTTTGATTCTTACACGCATAGCGTGCGCGTTGTCATAGCAATCGATGACGACTTCCGGTTGCGTCGCCGTCCAATTTCCGGCCAATGCCCGCTATTTAAATCAGCGCCCTCACTTCATTCTCTGTGCCCCCTGATGAAGGTTTCCTGAAACGCGCGTTGGGGCGGACAAGGGTACCCCGCGGCCTCTATCTACCTCTCAGTCCAGGTATTATGCATTGTTTGTTTATTTAAATTTGCACTTTCTACACTGCCTGGATATGGTGTTATCTAGCTTGACTATACACTGGTACATCATTGGTATTATATATATTATCTATAAACCAGTCTTTAGATATATGTTTATTATATTATGTACTCCATTGTACTATTATTGGTAGTATTGGCCAACAGGGTATCAGTGTCCATTTTCGCTGATTGTGTTTTTATGATTTTATAGCACACTATATTTGTACCTTGCCTTCCACGCTAATAAAGCAATTTTACATTTGACATTCAGTTGCGTTCTTGGATTCGTCCTTCCCCTTTTGTTGTGCATGTCTTTGCAACTGGTCATATATAGTCCTTGGGTGTTCATGTTGGTGGTTAGTTATATAATATTACACTGGATATTTCGATTAGAATTCCCCACATGCCTTATACACCAGGTTCTACTACCTT
Organism: Dendrobates tinctorius; assembly: GCF_039654945.1. NCBI lineage: Eukaryota > Metazoa > Chordata > Amphibia > Anura > Dendrobatidae > Dendrobates > Dendrobates tinctorius. The sequence continues at coordinate 38,094,029 of NW_027361917.1, forward strand.
CTTTATTTATTGTGTGTGACATTAGCAAACATAAAAACCTGTTATAAATCTCGTATCGCTGTAATCTCACCGACCCGAAAGAGTAAAGTTGCCTAATAATTTATACCGCACAAGGAACAGCGTAAAAAATAAATAAATCCAATTCTTAACCTACTGCTCATTTTTTCATTATCTCTCCCAAAGGTCGCAGTAAGGCTCGGTGCATATTTATCCTGTTCTCTGCGTTGAGCGCTTACACCGGGGTTTCCTTGTAAATCCCTGAAATACATGATTCAGATGGAACATCAGGTGGAAGATTCCTTATAATGAGGCAGATGGAGGCACTGTGGATGCTGTCTGGCCTGTGATCCAGTGGTATCCGTGTTTTTAGGTGTGCATAAAAGTGCTATCGGCCACAGTTTTGTGCACTTTTGAAGAGGATACCGCTGAACAGAGGCCAGAAGGAGTCCAGAGTAACTCCGCTGCCTCATTATAGCGAATGGATCCCTCGGGAGTTTCCTCTGAATCAAATCACTCAGAGATTTAGATGGAAACTCCAAAGTAAGTGCTCAGCGTAGAGCGCCAGAGAAATGTGATCCCAAACTTTATGTAAAATGTTCCCAATAAAAGCTTCAACTTAGTCCTCAAAAAAAGCAAGTCCTCACTCAGATCCATTATCTGTTAATGGAAATATAGGTGGCTTCCATGTTACTGGTAGCACAAAGGCTCTGGAAAAGCAAAATGGCTCCTCACCCGCCAAAAGAAATTTAGCAAATCCTGTACTCCCCTCTGAGCACCAGTGTGACTAAACCACCTATAGCATTCAAGTTTGGCATTTTTGAAGTGATAAAAGCTTGCCTAACCTACGGGTGCATGCCAACAGAAGCACTAGCTGGGCATAGCGTACTGGTGACTGCAATCTACTGGTCACTACACCGTACTGGTCACTACAGCAACAGTTTGCAATTTTCACTTGGCAACATTCATTGCTGATTGTTTCTAGAAAATACCCATGGAATCAAAATCTGCACTACACCTGTAGATAAATACCCAAAAGGGTGTAATTTCCAAAATGGGGTCACATGAGGGGGGATTCTGCTCTCCTAGCAATTAGGGCCTCTGTATATGGAGTCCGCAAACTCTTCTAGGAAAATCTGTTCTCAAGGAGGCAAATAGCTCTCCACTCCACCCAAGTCTCTCTGTATGGCTAAGTAGTACTATAAAGCCACATATGGGGTATTGCCACGTTCAGTAGAAATTGTGTGAAAATGTAAAATCTATGGCTAAAACAAAATTTTGATGGTAAAAATGTAGTTATTTTCTCTTCACTGCCCAATGGTATAAAATTCTGTGACACACTTGTGGTGTCAATATGATCACTGCACCCCTAGATGAATTAATTGAGAGGTGTAGTTTGTAAAATGGGGTCACATATTGCGGGTTCTGCTGTTCTGGCATGTCATGGGCTCTCTCAGTGGGTCATGGCACCTGCAAATCATGACAGTAATATCTGATGCTCCTTGCCTTTTGCACTATGCCTGAAAAATATTTCCTGATTACATGTAGGGTATTGGAGCACTCAGGAAAAAATGGACCTCAGTTTGTTGTAAAAAATATTCCTATTATCTCTTAGAAAAATTAAAAACTTGGGGCTAAAACAACATTTTTGTGAGGAAAATGTAATTGTAATATTTTCACGGCTCGACATTATAAACTTCTGTGAAGCATCTAGGGGTTCAAGGTGCTTACCATGAATCTAAATACATTCCTTGAGGGGACTATTTTCCAAAATGGAGTCACTAGTGGGGAGTTTCCACTGTTTAGGCACATCAGGGGCTCTACAAATGGGACATGACATGCCCTAATGATTCCAGGAAATTTTACATTCAAAAAGTCAAATAACACTCAGGAGAAATTGCTAAACAAATTTTGGGTCCATTTTTTCCCGTTACCCCTGTCAAAATAAACATTTTTGGATCTGAAGTACCGTATATACTCGTGTATAAGCCGACCCCCTTAATTTTGCCACAAAAATCGGGGAAAACTTATTGACTCATGTATAAGCCGAGGGTGGAATCCATAGACTATGCCCCCGTATGCTGCTCCATAGTTTATGCCCCCATATGCTGCTCCATAGTTTATGCCCCCATATGCTGCTCCATAGAATATCCCCCCATATGTTGCCCCATAGTTTATGCCCCCAATATGCTGCTCCATAGTTTATGCCCCCCATATGCTGCCCCATAGACTATGCCCCCATATACTGCTCCATAGACTATGCCCCCATATGCTGCCCCAAAGAATATGCCCCCATAGCTGCCCCATAGAATATGCCCCATATGCTGCTCCATAGAATATGCCTCCATATACTGCTCCATAGACTATGCCCCCATATGCTGCCCCATAGAATATGCCCCATATGCTGCTCCATAGAATATGCCTCCCATATGCTGCCCCATAGTCTATGCCCCCATATACTGCTCCATAGAATATGCCCCCATATGCTGCCCCATAAAATATGCCCCCATATGCTGCCCCATAGAATGTGCCCCATATGCTGCTCCATAGACTATGCCCCCATATGCTGCTCCATAGAATCTGCCCCCATATGCTGCAAAAAAACCATACTCACCTCTCCTGGGTCCATCGCTGCTGTCTGCCACTTCTTGTGTCAGTGACTGTTCAGCCAGCAGAGGGGCGGCGAGCACTAATCACGTCACCTCGCCCCCTGCTGCCTAAACCTCACTGACACAGGATGCAACAGAGGCAGCGGTGAGCAGCGATGGACCGGGGGACAGGTGAATATCGCTATACTCACCCATCCTGCCACGGTCTCTGCAGCCTTGATCGCTTCCCCACTGTCTCCCTTCCTGTCTTCAACAGTCACGTGGTACCGCTCATTACCACTCATGAATATGCACATATTCATGAGTGGTAATGAGCGGCACCACGTGACCGCTGAAGACAGGAAGGGAGACAGTGGAGAAGCGAGTGAGGCTGCAGAGACCATGGCAGGACAGGTAAGTATGGTCTCTGACACCCCCACTCCCCCTCCCCGCTGACCCCCAGGTATATGACCCGTGTATAAGTCGAGAGGGGGACTTTCAGACGAAAAAAAATGGGCTGAAAATCTCGGCTTATACACGAGTATATACGGTAATTATTTTGGGAAATAAGTTAAATGTTCAATTTTTTTCCACATTTGAAAAACTCCTTTTAAAGCACCTGATGGGTTAATAAACTTCTGGAATGTGGTTTTGAGCACCTTGAGGGGTACAGTTTTTATATTGGTGCCACTTTTGGGTATCTTCTATTATATGGATCCCTCAAAGTGACTTCAAATGTGATGTGGTCCCTAAAAAAAAAAAAGGTGTTGGAAAAATGAGAAATCGCTGTTCAACTTTTAACCCCCCAAAAAAATTGGTTTCAAAATTGTGCTGATGTATAGTAAACATGTGATTAAAGGGCATGAAAATTCAAAGTTGGAAAATTGCTAAGTTTTCCAAATTTTCACCAAATTTATGTTTTTTTCACAAATGAACTCAAATTACATCAAATAAATTTTAACACTATCATGAAGTACAATATGTCACGAAAAAACAGTCTCAGAATTACTGAGATTCATTGAAGCATTCCAGAGTTATTACCTTATAAAGGGACAGTGGTCAGAATTGTAAAAATTGGCCTGGTCAATAACATGCAAACCACCCTTGGGGGTACAGAGGTTAAGGTTTTGTTTTTTTGTAAGACGAGTGGTAATTTTGAATCATACCAATATAATGTAATGAAAATTTAAAAAAAAATCCAAGTGGGGTGAAATGGTGAAAAAATGCAATTATGCCTCAGGTCAGGACGATTTTGATGATACCAGAGGAAGCGAAGGAAAGCGTTGTCTCAGGAGATTAGAAAGAAAATTAGAGACAAACATGTTAAAGGTAAAATTAATAAGACTCTCCAAGCAGCTTGATGTTCCTGTGACTACAGTTGCACATATTATTCAGAAATTTAAGCTCCAAGGACTTTAGCCCAGGCCCGGATTGCTAATCTGCCTGGCCGGGCAGATGCCCGGTGGGCTGGTGGCTCTGTAATACAAAGTGGGCCCCCGCCATTTAAAACAGGATTGAGGAACCTCCGGCCCACGGGCTACATGTCGCCCATGGTGACTTTTCATGCGGCCTGCGCAGGTCTCCGGAGTCCGCAATGCTCGGGCGGCAAACGTATACTGCCAGCTGCTGGCCCTTTAACCCCCAGGTGTACTCAGTGTTCATGCACATGAATGATGATATCAGAGGGGTGGGTGGGATTAGCACCAGGGTGGGCGGGGTTAATGCCCAATGCTCTCCCATCCTCCTGTCCTGGAAGAGGAGTTGCTGCCAGAGAGAGTCCAGAGCGATCTCTGTGCCGGCAGCTCATTGCCTCTCTGCTGGTGATTTCTGTTCCTAGTGATTTCTGTGACTTTCTGCTGGTGATCTGTGCCCCACAGCTATGTGCCCCAATATAATCTCTGTACTCCAATGTGATCTCTGTACCCCCAACTATATGCCCCCCTGTAATCTCTGTGCCTCCTAGCTATGTTCCCCCATTTGATCTCTGTGCCCCCGTGATCTCTATGGCTCCAACTTTATGCCCCCCATGATCTCTGTGCCCCATAGCTATATGTCCCCTTTGATCCCTGTGCCTCCCCAGCTATGTTCCCCCCTGTGATCTCTCTGCCCCCCAGCTATATGCTCCCATGTTAATTCTGTTCCCACTAGCTATATGCCCCCTGTGATCTCTGTGCCTCTCAGCTATATGCACCCCTGTGATCTCTGAAGCTCCCAGCTATGTGCCCCCCTGTGATCCCTGTGCACCCTGCTATGTACCCTCCTGTGATATTTCTGCTCCCATGTAATCTCTGTGCCCCCTGTGATCTGTCGCCCCCAGCTATGTGCGTCTCCAAGATATCTGTCCCTTCCAGCTATGTGCCCCTCTGTGATCTATTTGACACCCGTGATCTTCGTGCCATCCCCTGGTGATCTATGTGCCCCCCACTATGTGCCCCCTGTAATCTTTGTGCTCCCCTGTGATCTTCATGCCACCCCCAGTGATCTGTATCCCCCCATGATCTATGAGCCCCATCCGATGATCTATGTGCCTCCCTGACGATGCCTGTCCCCCCAGTGCTGTATATCCCCCTTTTTTTGTTTCCTGCTCTACTCACCGTCTGAGCTAGGGACCTACTCCTGTGCATGCCCAATGAAGGACACACTTTAGCACTTCATCCTCCCCCATGTCAGGGACCTGGGTGAGTCCCAATATGGATACTTTGCTTTATGTATGTACAGCACTTGCACTATCACCTGTATACTGTATATAGACTACTGTATATATAATATATAGGTGATGCTGGCTGCTAAATCTGTGTATAATCACAGTATCACCTATATAATGTGTATACAACAGTCTATATACAGTATATAGGTGATACTGTGACCCTGCTGTATATACATTATATAGGTGATACTGGCTACTAAATCTGTGTATAATCACAGTATCGCCTATATAATGTATATACAGCAGTCTATATACATTATATAGGTGATACTATAACTTATAAATACAATATATGGGTGATACTGCTGTATATATGATACATAGGTGATATTGTGACTATACACGCCAGTCAGACTATAACCTATATAATGTATATACAGCAGAGTCACAGTGTCTCCTATATAATGTATATACAGCAGTATATATATGTCTATATATTATATAGGGATACTGTGACTTATAAATACAATATATGGGTGATACTGCTGTATATATGTTACATAGGTGATACTGCGACTATACACGCCAGTTACAATATCACCTATATAATGCATATACAGCAGAATCACAGTATCACCTATATAATGTACAGCTCTGGCAAAAAATTAAGAGACCACTGCAAAATGTTCAGTTTGTCTGATTTTTCTCTTTATAAGTATATTTTTGTGTAAAATGTAAATTGCTCTTTTATTCTATAAACTACTGACAACATGTCAAGTGTCAGGTCTCAGAAAAAAACATTTTGGGTTTGATGTTTGACTGAAGTCAAGTATCAAGTATCGGGTATCAGACTCATTCATTGAAATCACACAGCCACGAGTTATACCACATGTTTACATCGGCAGTCACATAAGCAAAGAGAAGACTGCACTTTTCCAATTGACAGTATAGCACACTGGTTAAGTGTGCAGGCTTAGGAGCAGAGAACTAGGAGTTGCAATGGAGCAAAGTTGTTTTTTTTGTTATTATTTTTCTTATTATTTTAAACCAAAACAATGTGAGATGCAGATGCTTCACCCTTAGGCTAGAGATTATTTTATTAGAAATCAGGAGGATAATAAGAATGTAAGATATTGAAAGTGGAACAGGATTGGAGTTTGTTTTGTATCCTGCATAACTTTAAAAAAAAATTACAAACATGGGACTTGAACCCAGAAAAAGCTTCACGCTATAGACAGCAGCCTCACCATTGTGCTATAAGGTCAAGTGATGCCGAGTACTAATTTTCTATGGTAATGAAATCTGCTTTTTAAACTCTCAGTGAGTGGAAAAATCATTTGGATTCCATTTTGACTTATAATATATGACTTTCTTCACTCATCAAAGTGAAACATCTCTGGAGTTTGTGTTCCAGGAAGCATGAGTTAAAAAACAAAGTTTATTCACGCTGTAGCTTGAACTCATGTCTTCTATTCCATAAGCCAGGCATTTAACCACTCAGCCATTAGCTCAACCGGCAGTGATTGGATCTATTTTCTTCACTTATAAGATGAACCATTCAGATACTGCATTGAAGGTATCTGAAAGACCTTCTGATTCTGATGTTTGAATGTTTCATGTATTAATGTCAGGTGTCGGAGTCAGGTGTCGGAGTCAGGTGTCGGTGTCAGGTGTCGGTGTCAGGTGTCGGTGTCAGGTGTCGGTGTCAAGTGTCGGTGTCAGGTGTCGGTGTCAGGTGTCAGACAGAGTATTTCTGATGTTTGACTTTGATGTGTGATCATGTCCTAAAATGGACACTGTACTATTGAGCAACTTTAGAAAGAGCTGAAACATTCCATCTTGAAAAGGCAACCTTCAAACACGAGACAACTGGAGCAGTTTGCTCTTGAGGAGTGGGCCAAAATACCTGTCGAGAGGTGCAGAAGTTGGATTGACAGTTACAGGAATCATTTGATTGCAGTTATTACCTCAAAAGGTTGTGTATCAAAATATTAAGTTAAGGGTACCATCAGTTCTGTCCAGGCCTATTTCATTTTTTTTTAAATTCTGTGTATGCATGGTTGAAAAGCAATGTCTGACTTTCGTTTGTTCTTTTTCATAGATTTTTTATTTTATTATTACTTTTGTCAGATTCAAATTATTTCTGTGACCATTGTGGATTTTTCTGTCATTAAACGAGGGGTACCAACAATTTTGACCACGTGTGTATGTTTTGATGTATCTCTCTCATTTCTGTGTTTACCATGGATTATTTAGTTTTATGTTTTTACAGATCTTATTTTGACGGATGCAACAATAACAAATACATTTATTTTTTCTTTATTTTTCTATTTGTTTTCTAATTTTAAAAACTTTTATAATGTTTTTATTTTATTTTTTTATAGTCATTTTATTGGACTTGAACTTGAGATCTTTTGTACTATGTACTGAAATATCATAGTATACAATATTGCTGTAAGTAGTGAAAATAATAGTACCCTATGGGGCTTCGTAGGAGCACCATGATTGCTGCAACAGGTTCAATCAGCAGGCATCTAGTTGAAATGACAATTTATTGGCACCCTGTAATTGTGTTGCAGGGGCATGATATTTGCCAGAAATGGTACACCACTGGGATCACACCCCTTTAAATGACGCTGTCAGAAATTAACAGGATCATTTAAAGGGTTAAACAACAATTGGACCAAGCTCTGGTTGTTGCTATTAGAGGTAGCTATCAGCTGTATAATAAAGCTTAGACTAGGAAATCAGGGCTGTATCGTTCCATCATTTCATCTCACACACTGGCTCTAAGCTTTGTCCGGGAGTGATCTTTCCTTTGAGTGGGGCCTGTTTATGATTGGTCAGTATCATACAGGGAGAACATTAACACGCACCCATTAAAAACTCTGATAACACCCACTTGGTAAATACTTTGATTGCTAATATCTCTGCAATAGAGAGTCAAAATTACTAAAACAAAAAAAAATGTATTCAGGTCTGCAGCCACCATTATTGCATTGTGTGTCCAGTTCAAGATAAAAATTTGGTGAAAAATCCTCTTTAAGTCAGACTGTGAGGCTGTCAGTTCAAAAAGGCTACCTCAGACAAATCTGGTGCTAACCACTCCATCTAGCAGGTCCCAGAGGAATACCAGCCTTCACATTTAATCTCTATACAAATATCTGGGCTTTTAAAGGGAATCTGTCACCTCATTTTTGGCCTATGAGATGCGGCCACTGCCATCAGGAGCTTATCTACAGCATTCTGTAATACACTAGATAAGCCCCAGATGTAACCTGAAAGATAAGAAAAATGAGTTAGATTATACGCATCCGGGGTCCGGTCTGGTCCCATGGGTGTAATGGTCCGGCACCTCCCATCTTCTAGCGATGACGTCCTCCTTCTTACTTCTGCCATGGATCCTGTGTGGGCGTACTTTATTTGTCCGAATGTGACAATACCCCATATGTGGCTGTACAGTACTACTTAGCCATACGGAGAGACTCGGGAGGAACAGAGCGCTATTTGCCTCAGGGAGCGCAGATTTTCCTAGAACAGTTTTTGGACTCCATATACAGATCCCCTAATTGCTGGAAGAGCAGAATCCCCTTCAAGAGACCCCATTTTGGAAATTATACCCCTTGGGGAATTTTTCTACAGGTGTAGTTGTAGTGACCCAGTCCAGAGTGTGTCCGTCCCTTTAAATAATACTGAATTGTGAGTAGCTTCTGTACACTACTGCTCACTCTCTAACTGGCCCTCTATGTTATTTGTGAGCTGTAGTTCTCCATTTCTAGTCACCTCAATTTTAGATGCAATGCATTTCTCATTTGCTGTGATCTGTCGCTATGGTGAAAGTGTACAATGACTCAATTATTGTTTTGTAAGGATCTGAGATGTGAATTCGGTTTCCTATTGGCCAGCTCCTAGTCACATGGTCAATAGGAGGAGCTGTTTTCCAGACAAGTCTAGAATGTTCTTTTGTCTGAGGGATGCCTTCAGCTAGAGCAGAACACATGTGGAGGATGTTTCTACCTCAAGATCTCCTGCAGGCATAAAAGCCTGAGTTCCCTCTAACCTGTACAGAAATCATTCTAAAGACTTTCTGACAGGATTCACCACATCTAAAGTATTTCTGACAGGATTCATCACAGTTTCTACATTTGCCTAAGAGTACTTGTGCACGTGCCGTGACACAATGTGGAGATAACCCTAGTACAGGATTGTGACCTCTAATTGCTGCATCTACCTCCTTCTGTAAAATACCAAAAGACACTGTCCAGTGCTCTTAAAGCTCCAGACCCCCAATCACATCTCAGTATCTAAGTGGGAAATGTAATTTCTGTGGACTACCCATGAGAGACTGTTCCTTATTTGTTCCAAGTTATAATTCCCGTTCCTGTTGAAGTAAAAGCAACTGTTATCCCCGAGACCAGTGTGTGTCATAATTCCTTCGGCTGCAGACATCGTGTGGGGGCAGATAGCAGGGAACGTTTGGCCTGGTCATTACATAGTGACAATTTTGACTCCAGAAACAAGCAGTAATGAATGTTGCCGAGTGAAAATTGCAAACTGCCATTGTAGTGACCAGTACGCTGTGAAGACCAGTGCACAGTAGTGACCAGTACGTTGCAGTCACCAGTACGTTATGCACAGCCTGTGCTTCTGGAGACATGCACCCGTAAGTTAGGCGGATTCTCATCAGTTCAGAAATGCCAAACATGTGGACACTATATATGGTTTAGGTACACTGTGGGGCTCAGAAGGTAAGGGGAGCATCTGGATTTGACAGAGGAGAATTTGAGTAGCATGGAAGCTCAGTGGTTAGCACTGCAGTGCTGGGGTCCTGGGTTCAAATCCTACCAAGGACAACATCTGCAAGGAGTTTGCATGTTCTCCCTGTGTTTGTGTGGGTTTCCTCCAACATTCCACTGGCATACTGATAGGGAACTTAGAGTGTGAGCCCCAATGGGGACAGTGATGCTAATGTCTGTAAAGCACTGCAGAATATGTTGGCACTATATAAATAAAAAGATTAGTATTAATTTACTGAATTTCTTTTGGCAGATGAGGAGCCATTTTGCTTTTCCAGAGTCTGTGTACTACTAATAACGTGGAAGCCCCCTATATTTTCGTTAACAGATGACAGACCTGAGTGGGGACTTGCTTTTCTTGTGGATTGAGTTGAAACTTTATTGGGAACATTTTACATAATGTTTGGGATCACATTTATCCGGTGCTCTATGCTGACCACATATTTTGAGGTTTCCATCTAAATCTCTGAATGACGTGATTCAGTCGAAACCTGCAAGGGATCCATTCATTATAATGAGGCAGCAGAGGTACTCTGGATTCCGTGTGGCCTTTGTTCAGAGGTGTCTTTTTTTTGACCCGGCTTGCCCTCTGACCTGTTTATCTGTCTTCCATCTCTGGTGTTCCTGCTCCCATTTGGCTCTGACTTTTCTGGCTTGTTTCTGACCACGTGTACTGCTGTGTCCTCTGGTACTTTGTTTCCCATCGGTTCCTGACCCGGTTTGTCTGACTTCTCTTCTGCCACCTAGTGGCACCTGTGCTGCGGCCCTGTGGTGCTCTGCTGTTAGTGAAATCTTTTTCCCCCACGAGCACCCCCTTGTGGAGGTTGCGCACTAGTTCTTAGCAGCATTACAGTGTACGTACAAACTCAATATTTCTGTGTGATGCTGCAATAAGTTAACATTTGGGAACCCATAAATATGAGCCATCCTTATAGTAAAATACAAATATCTTTATCACAGAAGTAAATCCAGCTCACCACCTGCAGTACCACACTTCTGGAGCACGGATAGCACCTGGGCAGAGTGCAACATCCAATGGAAAAAGCAGATAATCCAGCTCACAGATAAAGTCCAAAAAAGTGCATTTTATTTTCCAAGTACATGAAGCAAAGATTAAAATTTTAAAAAGATGCCTGTATTTTCTTTTTAGTGAACACACAATTTTAATGTTTGATTCATGTACCTTGGAAAATAAAATGCACTTTTTTGGACTTTGTCTGTGAGCTGGATTTTCTGCTTTTTCTAGTAAATATCTTTATATCAAGTCTATATTTGTAATAGGAGTAAATTCAAAAAAAGGAAAAAACTCTATTTAGTACATAAATAAATATAATAAAGTGACACAACCCTTTTAAAGTAAAACACCTCTTCGGTAATGTACATTAATGAATAAGCTCAAGTTTCTAATTGAAAATTAAAAATGAGTGCTCAATGATGATTATTAGCTTTATTACAAGCTGCACAGTTTCCTCATTTCAATATAGGGCAGAGAAGAAAGTTGTAAATGATGCACCATGTGTAATGTTCATTTGGTCATGAATGTGCATAAAGCCACAGAGGGAAAGCACAAAAGGTAAATTCTGAGGGCTTTAGGCGCATGATCAGAAAGATCATTGACTTTAGTAATGTTATTACTGTAAACTAATTTTATAATTTGTGAGCCCAGTTGCATGTAATATAATGAAATCACTGTGGTAATAGCCAACGTTTTAATATTAATGACACCTTCTGCACTAATTAAATTGGAAAGGCTAATTGATGAAAAATGGCACTTAATATTTTAAAGAAATCTGACTTGACACTTATATTGTCCTTGAATTCACAATCCTGTAGCATCTTCTCTTTAAATGTTATGTCATACCATTAAATTATTATTCCTCCTGAATATTTCCACATAAAAAAAAATCGGGTATTACTAGACCCTTTGTTACACATTCCGTTACTGCCCACACTGATTGGACAGTGTAAGAGTCCATGCACATGACCAATCTCTGGTTTGAGTGCTATACGAGGTTTTCATGGAAAGTACTCATACCTATGACTATGATGTTCTAAAGGTCTGTGCGCATGTCCGATTTTATTCCACAGAAAGTGGTCAGCGGAATACATGTCCAATTTTGATTCAAGGGGTTGGATCAATATTGGCAATGCAAGTCTATCGGTTTGTGAAAAAAAATCAGACAGTACTCCGATGACATTTGAGTGCATGGATTGACAGAAAGGAGATGGTGAGGAAACTATTTTTTCTTTTCACATATGAAAAAAAAACTCATGCCAAGTCTGTTCAGAATAATCGGATGGTTTTTCATCTACGTGGAGAAATCAGCTGTGTGAACCTACCCTCAGAGAAAGAAGGAAACACCCCTAACACCTGAAATTGGCAACATAGACCTGTCAATTTGTTTATAAATTTCTTTGAAGTGTAACAGAGGAACTGTGCAATGCATTGTGTTCAGCTATCATGCACGAAAATACTTTCTTTTAACTGGAAAATACCAGAATTTACCCCAAAACAGATAAAGAAAAGATTATTTTTAAAATATCATCTTACAAACATAATACATTTGCAAATTGTCTCACTGTTTGAATTTATTTTGTAATTCGGGTTAGTGCGACCGAAGATTTACACTTTTATTTGTTCATTATATATATTATTTGGTCAAGGCAGCCTATCACATTTTATTTACGTTACTCTGGGCTCTAGTTTTTATTTATGGCACTCATTTTGTTCAGCATATATAAAATGCCACAATTACTTTATGACAATGTAAAATCATAAACTGAAGTGTTCTCCAGCATATTAATTGCAAGATATGCAATTAATCAATAACGTGGGTAATAAATAGATTAACTATTTCTTATAGCTTAATAGCCTTGCTTTTAATTAGTGAAACCAATTAATAGACAATCAAAGTTATGTTAATTTTATTAGACCAATAAATGTTAAAAAGTTGTCTATTATTAAACCTCGTGAAATGTTCGAACTTATATGAAAAATATCCGGATAAACTGCATATACAGTAGGTACAGTGGCTTGCAAATTATTCACCCCCTTGGCTTTTTACCTCGTATTTTGTTATATTACAACCTGTGTTTAAATATTTTTGTAATTTGATTTGCCTGTGATGCATCAGCACTAAATATTCTAAGTTTGTGAAGTGAAGTGGGAAAAAAATCTAGGCATAAATTCAATTCATGGGATCAAATAAACAAAAATTGACATGAAAATATGTGTTCACTCCTTTTGCTTTGAAGCTCCTAAAACTTTATGGTGCAAGCAGTCACATTCAGAAGTCACATGCTTAGTGGAAGGAAGTCCACCTGTGTGCAATCTAAGAGTCACATGGTCTGTGTAGTGTTAGTGTACCTTTTCTGAAAGGCCACAGAGGCAGCAACACCATTAAGCAAGATGGATCACCAACCAAACAACACCATGAAGAACAAGGAGATCTCCAAACAAGTCAGGGCAAAAGTTGTTGAGAAATACAAATCATGGTTGGGTTATAAAAAGTTTTTCCAGTCTCTGATGATCATCCGGAGCACCATCTAATCCATTATCATCAGATAGAAAGAACATGGTACCACAACAAACCTGCCAAGAGAGGGCCGTCCACCAAAACTCTCAGCTCGGGCAAGGAGAGCATTAATCATAGAGGCAGCACAGAGACACTAGGTAACTTTAACCCCTTAACCCCCAAGGGTGGCTTGCACGTTTATGACCGGGCCAATATTTACAATTCTGACCACTGTCCCTTTATGAGGTAATAACTCTGAAACGCTTCCATGGATCCCTGTGATTTTGACAGTGTTTTCTCATGACATATTGTACTTCATGTTAGTTGTAAAATTTCATTAATATAACTTGCATTTATTTGTGAAAAAAATTAAAATTTGGCAAAAATGTTGAAAATTTTGCAATTTTCCAACTTTGAATTTTTATGCCCATAAATCACAGAGATATGGCACAAAAAAAACTTAATAAGTAACATTTCACATATGTTTACTTTACATCAGCACAATTTTGGAACCCAAATTTTTTTGGTTAGGAAGTTATAAGGGTTAAAAGTTGACCAGCGATTTCTCATTTTTGCAACACCATTTTATTTTTACGGACCACACCACATTTGAAGTCACTTTGAGGAGTCTATATGATAGAAAATACCCAAAAGTGACACCATTCTAAAAACTGCACCCCTCAAGGTGCTCAAAACCACATTCAAGAAGTTTATTAACCCTTCAGGTGCTTCACAGGAATTTTTTGAATGCTTAAAAAAAAAATGAACATTTAACTTTTTTTCACAAAAAAATTACTTCAGGTCCATTTTTTTTTCATTTTACCAAGGGTAACAGGAGAAATTGGACTGCAAAAGTTATTGTGCAATTTGTCCTGAGTACGCTGATACCTGATATGTGGGGGGATCACTGTTTCGGCGCATGGTAGAGCTCAAAAGGGAAGGAGCACAGTTTGACTTTTTCAATGCAAAATTGGCTGGAATTCAGATTGGATGCCATGTCATGTTTGGAGAGCCCCTGATGTGCCTAAACAGTGGAAACCCCCCACAAGTTACCCCATTTTGGAAACTAGACCCCCCAAGGAACTTATCTAGATATGTGGTGAGAACTTTGAACCCCCAAGGGCTTCACAGAAGTTTATAACGTACAGTCGTACAATTAAAAAATCATTTTTTCCACAAAAATGATCTTTTCACCCCCAATTTTTATTTTCCCAAGGGTAACAGGACCTTAAAAGTTATTGTGCAATTTGTCCTTAGTACGCTGATACCTCATATGTGGGTGTGAATGACTATTTGGGTGCAAGGCAGAGCTCGGAAGGGAAGCAACGCCAGTTGACTTTTTTGTCTGGAATTGAGATTGGACGCCATGTCGCATTTGGAAAGCCCCTGATGTGCCAAAACAGTGGAAACCCCACACAAATGACACCATTTTGGAAACTAGACCCCCAAAGAACTTATCTAGATGTGTGGTGAGAACTTTGAACCCCCAAGGACTTCACAGAAGTTTATAACGTACAGCCGTACAATTAAAAAATCATATTTTTTCCATAAAAATTAACTTTTCACCCTCAATTTTTATTTTTCCAAGGCTAACAGGACCCCAAAAGTTATTGTGCAATTTGTTCTCAGTATGCTGATACCCCATATGTGGTGGTAAACCACTATTTGGGCGCATGGCAGAGCTCGGAAGGGAAGCAGCGCCATTTGACTTTTTTGGTTGGAATTGAGATTGGTCGCCATGTCGCGTTTGGAAAGCCCCTGATGTGCCAAAACAGTGGAAACTGTCCAAAATGACACCATTTTGGAAACTAGACCCCCCAAAGAACTTATCTAGATGTGTGGTGAGAACTTTGAACCTCCAGGGCTTCACAGAAGTTTATAACATACAGCCATAAAATAAAATAATCACATTTTTTCCATAAAAATGATCTTTTCACCCTCAATTTTTATTTTCCCAAGGGTAACAGGACCCCAAAAGTTATTGTGCAATTTGTCCTGAGTACGGTGATACCCCACATGGGGGGGTAAACCACTATTTGGGCGCATGGCAGAGCTCGGAAGGGAAGCAGTGCCATTTGACTTTTTTGGCTGGAATTGGGATCGGATGCCATGTCGCATTTGGAAAGCCCCTGATATGCCTAAACAGTGGAAACCCCCCACAAATGACACCATTTTGGAAACTAGACCCACCAAGGAACTTATCTAGATGTGTGGTGAGCACTTTGAACCCCCAAGGGCTTCACCGAAGTTTATAATACCTGGGCATGAAAAGAGCAAAATCATATTTTTTCCACAAACATGATCTTTTAGTCCCCAATTTTTTTTATTTTTCCAAGGGTAACAGGAGAAATTGGACCCCAAAAGTTGTTGTCCAATTTTTCCTGAGTATGCTGATACCCCATATGTAGGAGAAAACTACTGTATGGGCAAACGTCGGGGCTCAGAAGGGAAGCAGTGATGTTTTGGAATGCAGACTTTGATAGAATGGTCTGCGGGTGTCATGTTGCATTTGGAGAGCCCCTGATGTGCCTAAACAGTAGAAACCCCCCACAAGTTACCCCATTTTGGAAACTAGACCCCCCAAGGAACTTATCTAGATATGTGGTGAGAACTTTGAACCCCCAAGGGCTTCACAGAAGTTTATAACGTACAGTCGTACAATTAAAAAATCATTTTTTCCACAAAAATGATCTTTTCACCCCCAATTTTTATTTTCCCAAGGGTAACAGGACCTTAAAGTTATTGTGCAATTTGTCCTGAGTACGCTGATACCTCATATGTGGGTGTGAATGACTATTTGGGTGCAAGGCAGAGCTCGGAAGGGAAGCAACGCCAGTTGACTTTTTTGTCTGGAATTGAGATTGGACGCCATGTCGCATTTGGAAAGCCCCTGATGTGCCAAAACAGTGGAAACCCCACACAAATGACACCATTTTGGAAACTAGACCCCCAAAGAACTTATCTAGATGTGTGGTGAGAACTTTGAACCCCCAAGGACATCACAGAAGTTTATAACGTACAGCCGTACAATTAAAAAATCATATTTTTTCCATAAAAATTAACTTTTCACCCTCAATTTTTATTTTTCCAAGGCTAACAGGACCCCAAAAGTTATTGTGCAATTTGTTCTCAGTATGCTGATACCCCATATGTGGTGGTAAACCACTATTTGGGCGCATGGCAGAGCTCGGAAGGGAAGCAGCGCCATTTGACTTTTTTGGTTGGAATTGAGATTGGTCGCCATGTCGCGTTTGGAAAGCCCCTGATGTGCCAAAACAGTGGAAACTGTCCAAAATGACACCATTTTGGAAACTAGACCCCCCAAAGAACTTATCTAGATGTGTGGTGAGAACTTTGAACCTCCCAGGGCTTCACAGAAGTTTATAACGTACAGCCATAGAATAAAATAATCACATTTATCCCATAAAAATGATCTTTTCACCCTCAATTTTTATTTTCCCAAGGGTAACAGGACCCCAAAAGATATTGTGCAATTTGTCCTGAGTACGGTGATACCCCACATGTGGGGGTAAACCACTATTTGGGCGCATGGCAGAGCTCGGAAGGGAAGCAGTGCCATTTGACTTTTTTGGCTGGAATTGGGATCGGACGCCATGTCGCGTTTGGAAAGCCCCTGATATGCCTAAACAGTGGAAACCCCCCACAAATGACACCATTTTGGAAACTAGACCCACCAAGGAACTTATCTAGATGTGTGGTGAGAACTTTGAACCCCCAAGGGCTTCACCGAAGTTTATAATACCCGGGCGTGAAAAGAGCAAAATCATATTTTTTCCACAAACATGATCTTTTAGTCCCCAATTTTTTTTATTTTTCCAAGGGTAACAGGAGAAATTGGACCCCAAAAGTTGTTGTCCAATTTTTCCTGAGTATGCTGATACCCCATATGTAGGAGAAAACTACTGTATGGGCAAACGTCGGGGCTCGGAAGGGAAGTAGTGATGTTTTGGAATGCAGACTTTGATAGAATGGTCTGCGGGTGTCATGCTGCATTTGGAGAGCCCATGATGTACCTAAACAGTGGAAACCCCCCACAAGTGACCCCATTTTGAAAACTAGACCCCCCAAGGAACTTATCTAGATGTGTGGTGAGCACTTTGAACACCCCAGTGCTTCACAGAAGTTTATAACACCCGGGTGTGAAAAGAACAAAATCATATTTTTACACATGATCTTTTAGTCTCCAATTTTTTTATTTTCCCAAGGGTAACAGGAGAAACTGGACCCCAAAAGTTGTTGTCTAATTTGTCCTGAGTACACTGATACCCCATATGTGGGAGAAAACTACTGTATGGGCACACGTCGGGGCTCGAAAGGGAAGTAGTGACGCTTTGGAATGCAGACTTTGATGGAATGGTCTGCGGGTGTCATGTTGCATTTGGAGAGCCCCTGATGTACCTAAACAGTGGAAACCCCCCACAAGTGACCCCATTTTGAAAACTAGACCCCATAAGGAACTTATCTAGATGTGTGGTGAGCACTTTGAACCCCCCAGTGCTTCACAGAAGTTTATAACACCCGGGTGTGAAAAGAACAAAATCATATTTTTACACATGATCTTTTAGTCTCCAATTTTTTTATTTTCCCAAGGGTAACAGGAGAAACTGGACCCCAAAAGTTGTTGTCTAATTTGTCCTGAGTACACTGATACCTCATATGTGGGAGAAAACTACTGTATGGGCACACGTCGGGGCTCGAAAGGGAAGTAGTGACGCTTTGGAATGCAGACTTTGATGGAATGGTCTGCGGGTGTCATGTTGCTGTGGAGAGCCCCTGATGTACCTAAATTGTGAAAACCCCACACAAGTGACCCCATTTTGAAAACTAGACCCCCCAAGGAACTTATCTAGATGTGTGGTGAGCACTTTAAACCCCCCAGTGCTTCACAGAAGTTTATAACGCCCGGGCATGAAAATAAAAAAATCATATTTTTTCTACAAACATGATATTTTAGTCCCCAATTTTTTTATTTTCCCAAGGGTAATAGGAGAAATTGGACCCCAAATGTTGTTTTGCAATTTGTCCTGAGTAGACAGATACCCCAAATGTGGGGGAAAAACACTGTTTGGGCGCATGGCAGAGCTTGGAAGGGAAGGAGTGCCATTTGACTTTTTCAACGCAGAATTTGTTTGAATTGAGATCAGATGCCATGTTGCATTTGGAGAGCACCTGATGTGCCCAAACAGTGAAAACCCCCCAATTCTAACTCCAATCCTGACCCCCAACTCACCCCTAACCCTAATCTCAGGCCTAACCCTAGCCCTAGCCCTAACCCTAGCCCTAACTCTAACCCTAGCCCTAACCTGAAAATGGAAATAAATACATTTTTTTAAATTTTATTATTTTTCCCCAACTAAGGGGGTGAGGGTGATAAAGGGGGGTTTGATTTACTATTTATGGCAGGTTTTTATGTTTGGCAGCTGTCATACGCTAAAAGACGCTTTTTATTGTATAAATAGTTTTTGCATCACCACATTTTGAGAGCTATAATTTTTCCATATTTTGACCCACCGAGTCATATGAGGTCTTATTTTTTACGGGACGAGTTGATGTTTTTATTGGTACCATTTTCCGGCATGTGACTTTTTTGATCGCTTTTTATTCCGATTTTTGGGAAGCAGAATGAACAAAAACCAGCATTTCAAGAATTTCTTTTGGGGGGTGCGTTTACACCATTCCACGTGTGGTAAAATTGATAAAGCAGTTTTATTCTACGGGTCAGTATGATTACAGCGATACCTCATTCATTTATGTCTTTTTTTATGTTTTGGTGCTTTTACGCAATGAAAACAATTCTATATAAAAAATAATTATTTTTGCATCCCTTTATTCTGCGAGCTATAAATTTTTTATTTTTTCGCTGATGACACTGTATGGTGGGTCGTTTTTTGCGGGACAAGATGATGTTTTCAGTGGTAAAATGATTATTTATATCTGTCTTTTTGGTCGCGCATTATTGCACTTTTTGTTCAGCGGTATGATAATAAAGCATTATTTTTGGCTTGGTTTCTTATTTTTATTTTTTAAGGGGTTCACTAAAAGAGTTAACTAATAGGACACTATTATAGGGTGGGTCGTTACGGACGCGGCGATACTAAATATGTGTACTTTTATTGTTTTTTTTTTATTTCCAAAAAATGAATTTATTAGGGAGTTTTTTTTTAATATATTTAGCGATTTTTTATAAATTATTTTTACACTTTTTTTTTTTTACTTTATTACATTGTCCCAGAGGGGGACATCACTGTCATGTGTCAGATCGCTAATCTGACACATCACAAAGCTGTGACAGATCAGAGATCTGACACAGGCACTGCAGCAGTCTTCCTCATGCGTGCGCTCTGCAGGCAGTGAGGAAGCCGCCTCCCTGCAGGCCCCTGAAGGTCCCCACCGCCATATTGGATCCGGGGACCTTGCAGGGAAGGAGGCCCCTGCAGCAGCGCTGCACATTGCGCTGCTTCGGGGATCTCAGGGAAGCACAGAGGGAGCCCCCCTACCGATGCTTCCCTAATCCCTCAGTACACTGCAATCGTGTTTGATCGCAGTGTGCCAGGGGTCAACGTGCCGGGGCAGTCCGTGACCACCCCTGACACATAGTGCTGGGTGTCAGCTGTGATGATCAGCTGACATACGGCCGCGATCAGCCAGACCTCGTCCATGGGCATAGGGGCCCGGGTCCCATGGACGGGATAGTGCATCAGATGTCAGGAAGGGGTTAAAGGAGCTGCAGAGTTCTCAAGCAGAGATTGAAGTATCTGTCCATACTACCAGAATAAACTGTACATTCCATTGAGGTGGCCTTTAGGGAACAGTGGGCAGAAAAATAAAATATTTTACTTAAATAAAAAAATTGTAAGGCTCATTTTGAGTTTGCCAAAAGACATGTAGGAGACTCTCAAAAGGTATGAAAGAAGATGCTGTGGTCAGATGAGACCAAAATTTAAATTTTTGGCCACCAAGATAAATGCTATGTCTCACTTCAAATCCACACAGCTCATCATCCCAAGAACACCATCCCCACAGTGAAACATGGTAGTCGCAGCATCATGCTGTGGGGATATCTTTTGGCAGCAGGGACAGGGAAAATGGCCCAAGTAGAGAGGCATATCGATGGTGCAAAATACAGGGATATTCTTGAGCAAAGCCTGCTTCATTCTTTCAGTGTTTTCAGACTGGGACAGAGGTTCACCTTCCAAAAATATGATCCAAAAAATACTGCTAAAGCAGCACTTGATTTGATTACAGGAAAATGTGTGACTGTTTTGGAGTGGCCTAGTTAAAGCTCAGACCTTAATCCAATTGAGAATCTGTGGTCAGAATTGAAGGTTGCAGTTCACCAGGGGAAACCATCCAACTTGAAGGAGATGAAGTAGTTTTGCCTTGACCAATGATGTAAAAATCACAGTGGCAAGATGTGGAAAGCTCATAGAGGCTTATCCAAAGTGACTTGCATCTGTAATTGCTGCATTGAAGTTTTCAGTTATTTTGTCCTATTTGTTGTTTGATTCACAATAAAAACAAAACCAAATGTTCACAGTTGTAATCATGAACTTATGCATACCCTCAAAACAGTGACATTTCAGGTTGTGAGGTAGAAAAGCATGAACAATTCAAAGGAGAGGAGGGGTGAATACTTTTGAGTAGTAGGTAATAGTTCTTCATCATCCAAGAACTTTAATTTACACCAGTGCATTGAAAAAAACATACCAACTTATATTTATTTACACTACAAGATTTACAGAATAGGGAAGGAATAGTAAGGCTGTGTGTCCACGTTGAGTTTCTGATAAGTTTTTGACCCTGCAAATTTTCAAACACGCGGCCTACTACAGTTACATAATAAATGTAAATGGGATTTATAGAAATCTCATGCCCACTTTGCATTTTTTTATTCAGCCTAAACTGACCTGGGGTGCATGTTTCAAATCCACAACATATCAATTTGTCTTGTAAGAATGCTGAATTTTATGTGCCGATATTTCTCATAGATTTGCATTGGATGCAGAAAATCCACAGATAAAAAAGTCACATATTATTTTAATGCGTAATCCGTATATGACTGTATCAATAAAGCTTTGTCAAATTTTTCATTTTTGGTTGATGGGACTGTGTGAGATCTTTTTTGCACCCTGAAACACTATTTTTGCTTATAGTATTTTAGGGTAGATGGTTAGGTGTTTTGATTGCCTCTTATTGCATTTTTTGCGTTGAAGCAAATCCGACAGATGGGGTCTGGAACCAGTAACAGAGCTGGTAGACTGGAGGGTCGTTGCAGCTTGAGCAGGGACAGATGCGGCCGCAGATGCCAAAGTATACAAGCAAGTGGTCACAGTCCACAATTAGGACATGAATTTATCTTGCTGATCCCTCTGGTGGGAGAAATCCTGGTTAAGGTCAAAGACTGGAGAGGTTGGAGAGCCAGCAGGTTCCATTGCTTGAGGAATCTGTAACAGGAATGGTAGTGGAACCACTGTGCCATGGTCCAAGGAGAGTCTGGAGGGGCATAACTAGGTGAACACCAGACTCTTTGCTAGAGCCCCTGATGGTGGAGTTAGACTTGGATCCAGTCGGACACCAGGTGCTACTCCAGGATGGATCTCAGACACATGGCAACTGAACCACAAGGGTAAGGAGCTGGAATGGCCTAGAAAGGAAAAGCTTGGCTGGTACCAGAATACCGGAACATCGGGGGTGCTGGTGGGTACAGCTGGTATATAGGTGGGTACTGGCAGGTGCAGGCATGTACAGCTGGTATACAGACAGGCACTAGCAGGTGCAGGCAGGTATATTTGTTTTACAGACGGGCACATTGACCCCCTCATCTTCTGGGTCAGCTGCACTGGCTGCACTGATGATCTGTTCTTTTCTATCATGGTGATCATCTAATAGTAATGTAAAAATTAAAAAAAGTTTAGCTATGATGGCAGTCTCCCAATTTATAGTTTAGTCTTTCTTCTGTGAAAAAACTATTTCTAATAAAGTATACTATGTTAACAGAGTTTTGTGAATTTTTTCTTTAAAGCGGCCAAATTATCCTGACCCTCACATAATTAAACTTTAATTTATACAATATATCTATCCACATTTAATTATGGTATCCTGATTTTGGAAGATCTTTGATCTTAATTTATACCATTGAAAGTAATGTTGTACTATGTTGATTGAAAGTTCTCACTAATTGCATGTGAAACAGAAAAGATTTGTTCAAATTTTATTTGAACGAGCATCTCATTCGTCAAACCAAAAAATAATTTAAGGGATAATATTACAGGAGGAATCAGCATGATGCCATTCAGATCCTTTGATGAATATATGTCTTTGAAAAAAAATATTTTTTATTTTAGAACTTTAAAATTGAGGCTAGAATAAAGTAGTCATTATGTGGGTATAATTAGGTTATCTACCTTTTTATATAACAAGATACTGATAACTTTATTTAGTGGAAGCTTTTGCAAATGTAATAGTCCTGTTAATATCTTGTCTTCTTTAGCAGTTCATTTAAAAGTAAGCTGTTTTATTAAATTTCTATATTTTTGTTTTAGAATTCAGTCTGCAGAGATAAACTGCAAAATCCTCTGTTAAAGGGAATCTGTCACCACATTTGACCTCTCTAAACTATTAATATGGCCACACAGGTTATAGACTGCTGAAAACAGTAATATCTGTGTGTATTATATCAGATGTGCTGTTGCTGAAAAATCCTCTTTTATCACTATATATAAGTGACCTCTTCCAGACTCTGGGGCGGATGGTGCCTGGAAGATAACTCTGCCCCTAGAGTTTATTTTATATGAAGGAGGTGTTCCCAGTGTGAGACAAGTAACTAACACATAACAGGAGAAATTAAATTTGTCTTCTTGCAAACACATTTTTTGCTTGAGCTGTATTGTAACATTATTACAGCCCTGTCTGTCTGTAAGATGGAAGCTAAAGCTGAGAGGAAACTGCAGATGTGTGACAGCTCTGTAGTGAGATCAGGAGAGCAGAGAGCGGCCATTATACATCACACTGGTAACACTGGTAACCACTAGCAAGTGTTAGCCATGTGATATAGGTAACCCCAGCTTATATTTAAAATAAGCTCTTTGTGCCAAGTTATCTCCAGGCACCATCTGCCCTAGAGACTGGAAGATGTCACTTATATAAAATGATAAAAATGATTTCTCAGCAACAACACAGCTGATATGAGGCACACAGTAAAACAGTTTTTAGCAGTTTATAGCCTATATGCCCATAATAATAGTTTAGAGAGGTCAAATGTGGTGACAGATTCCCTTTCACTATGTCCTGGAGATTTATTTAAGAGTTCAGTGACCATATGGACTAAAGCCTGTATGTAGCACCTCCAAGAAGAGATTACAGAATTATTTACGATGGACTCCTTTTCATCAATTTATTCATGACAATCTGTTTTGATCCAATTTGTGTACTTGGCCACAACAATCAGTTTTGAGCTGATTGCTCCTGCTCTCCCTACTAGAGATGAGTGAACCTTTCAGGTTTTGGTTCGGTTCGATTCGCTGAACGATCAGAAGTTTGCAACACATGTTCGCCAAACGGTTTGATGAACGTACCCGAACCCCATTAGATTCAATGGGAGGCCAAACTAAATGTATACACAACAACTTAAGGGGTGACAAAAAGCTTCCCACACAGCTAAAATTAGGGGCAGACACAATGAAAAGTAGCATCAATTGACCCACCTTAAAAATTTACAAATGGCACAGTCAGCCATGGGCCATGCATGATGGATCAGGGTCTTGCCGAGCATTTACAGCTTGGAATTGAAGTTGCAATGAGAACCTGGTGGTTAAGGGAGTAGTTTAAGCCTTCTTAACTGGGAGAACTGATAACTCATGCAACACCTCCAAATTTTTATTTCTTTTCTAATCTCACTCAGATGGCACAAACATCAGTTTCATACAGTAATACTGGTATAAAAATGTTAGGAAAGTAACACAGGTTGTTGACTGATCAATTGACCCACAGTAGAAGTAGTCCGCTATGGGCCATGCATGAAGTATCAGGGTCTGGCCCAGCATTTACAGCTTGGAATTGAAGTTTCAATGAGGAACTGGTGGTTAAGGGAGTGGTGTAAGCCTTTGTAGCTGGGAGCCCTGATATCTCATGCAACACCTCCATTCTTGTTTTTTCAGCCACACTCAGATGGCACAAACATCAATCTCATAGAGTACGAATGGTACTAAAATGTAAGGATAGTAACACAGGTAGTTGAGTGAGAGTAAATGCAGGCCTGACTGTCTGGGAGTGCTTTATTTATTGCTCCGAAATTCTCTTTTTTTTTTACCAAGGACATCCCATTCTCTATCAACGTAGTGTCTCCCAGCAGCTGGCTCAGTCACCACATTGATGCTGAGGAAAGAAAGAAGACCCCTGACCCACATAGCACTGGATGGACCAGAACTGACAAGCTCAAGTGATCCCACAGCTCAAGCCTCCCATGGTAGCTAGGATTACAGGTGTGCGCCACAGCACCCAGCTGGGTGCTTACTGTCTGGGAGCCTACATCTACAGGCAACACACATAAAGGAAACCTAATTTGGATGCTCCATACATTTCAAAAAAATATTGTCACACACCACTAAAGTGGCTTCAATTTCCACAGAGTAGAAACAGTACAACAGGGTCTGAAATACCTTCCTCAACAGGCAACCCAACAGATGTAGACACAACTTGGATTCTCCACATTTCAAAAAATTATTGTCACACACCACTGAATTGTCATCAATTTCCACAGAGTGAAAATATTACAATAGGCCTTTGACACACTTTCCACTACAGGCAACCCACCAGATATAAAACCAACTTAGAGTCTCCACATTTAAATGTTATAATAAGCCTCTGACACACCTTTTCACTACAGGCAACTCACCAGATGGAGACCCAACTTGGATTCTCCACATTTCAAAAAATTATTGTCACACACCACTGAATTGTCATCAATTTCCACAGAGTGAAAATATTACAATAGGCCTTTGACACACTTTCCACTACAGGCAACCCACCAGATGTAAAACCAACTTAGAGTCTCCACATTTAAATGTTATAATAAGCCTCTGACACACCTTTTCACTACAGGCAACCCACCAGATGGAGACCCAACTTGGATTCTCCACATTTCAAAAAATTATTGTCACACACCACTAAAGTGGCATCAATTTCCACAAAAGTGAAAATATTACAATAGGCCTTTGACACACTTTCCACTACAGGCAACCCACCAGATGTAAAACCAACTTAGAGTCTCCACATTTAAAAAGGTGCAAAAGCAGGCACAGAAGCCACAGTGAAGATGTCACAGACTGCAATAATGCAAGATCAATGCATGACACTAAAAAGGACACAATCGCCTAGTCTGCCCAGTCTGCGACTGGAGTGGAAAAGTTATTGGAGATCCATGACTTGTTCATTTTGATGAAAGTTAGGTGGTCTACCCTTTCAGGGGATGGCTGGATGTGCTTATTCATCAGGACACCACCAGCAACGCGGTAGACAAGGCAAGTATTGTGTCCCCTAATCCAACATTAAAGCGAACCTGTCAGCAGTTTTGGCCAATATAAGATATGGCCACTGCCTTTCAGGGCTTATCTACAGCATTCTGTAATGCTGTAGATAAACCCCAGGTCCGACTTGAAAGATAAGAAGAAAAATTTTTTATTATACTCACCCGGGGGAGGGGGCAGACCGGTCCGATGGGCAGGTCCAGGTCCGGCCTCTCCCATCTTCTTGCGATGCCACCCTCCTTTTGCTTCAGAGGCTCCCCGGCATCGCGCTCCTGCGCAGGTGTACTTATCTGCCCTGTTGAGGACAGAGTAAAGTACCTCAGTGCGCAGGTGCTGAGAAAAGGCAAAAAGGCATGCAATTTGTTACCATCTTTTCAGTTAGCCATTAAAAGGTGTCTACCACTGAGGACTCTCAATTCTAAATATTTTTCTATCTACTGGCTAACACGGTACAAAGATATATATCTTTCCTGTATCATTTTCTTCACAAAGATGTTGTTTTAATCCTAATTTTCACAATGGATAATAGGAGAAATTGGACCCCAAATTTGTTGCACAATTTGTTTTGAATTTCACTATACCCCATATGTGGTAAAATTGTAAATTGTTAAGTGATCTCTCCCACTACAATAATGCCAAACATGTGGCCGCTTACTGTGGTTTAGACACAGTGGAGCTCAGGAGGGGGACATTTTGATTTGGGAGCACAGAATTCACTCGATTTTATTTGAGGGGGAGGAAGCCATGTAGCTTTCCCAGAGTCTATATTCTAGGAGTAACGTGGAGACCCCGTATAGTGCCAGTGACAGATGATGGACCTGAATGGGTGCTGGTTTTGTGCAGGATAAATTAGGATATTTATTGTTAACATTTTGGGGGCACATAATATTTTTCGATTGCTTTCAGTATAAGGCTGGGATCACATTCTTGTGTTCTATGCTGAGCACTTACATCAGGTTTTCCATGTAAATGCCACAAAAATGTGATTCAGATGAAAACCCCAAAGGAACAACCCACCATAATGATGCAGCTGGAGACACTTTGTTCTCTGTTTGGCATTTGCTCGGGTGGTATCCATCTTTTTAACCCCATACCTACAAGGGACGTAATATTCCGTCCATATGACCCTGGACCTAATTACCATGGACGGAATATTACGTCCCAGCGATCAGCGGCGTCCAAGTGGTGAGCGCCGCTGATCGCGGCCGGGTGTCAGCTGATTATCACAATGTGTCAGGGGCGGTCATGGACCGCCCCAACATGTTAACCCCTTGTACACCGCGATCAAACGCGATCGCGGTGTACCGGGGTTAAAGGGAAGCATCGGCAGGGAGGGGGCTCCCTACTTGCTTCCCTGAGCCCCCCACGGCAGCGCAATGTGCAGCACTGCTGCAGGGTTCTCTTTCCCTACAGGCCCCCGGATCCAAGATGGCGACGGGGGCCTTCGGGGGCCTGTAGGGAGCTGACTTCCTCACTGCCTGCAAAGCGCAGGCATGAGGAAGTCTGCAGAACTGCCTGTGACAGATTGCTGATCTGTCACAGTGATCTGTGATGTGACAGATCAGCGATCTGTCACAGGACAGTGATGTCCCACCTGGGACAAGGTAATAAAGTAAAAAAAAAAAAAAAGTGTTAAAAATAATTTTAAAGAAATCGCTAAATAAATTAGTAAAAAAAAAAAAATATTCCCCAATAAATCCATTTTTTCAAAATAAAAAAAAAACAATAAAAGTACACATATTTGGTATCGCTGCATCCGTAGCGACCCGCCCTATAAAACTGTCCCATTAGTTAACCCCTTTAGCAACCCCTTAAAAAGTAAAAATAAAAAACGAAGCAAAAAATAATGATTTATTATACCACCGAACAAAAAGTGTAATAACGCGCGATCAAAAAGACGCATATAAATATCCATGGTACCGCTGAAAACGTCATCTTGTCCCGCAAAAAACGAGCTGCCATACAGCATCATCCGCAAAAAAATAAAAAAGTTATAGCTCGCAGAATAAAGCGATACAAAAATAATTATTTTTTATATAAAATTGTTTTCATTGCAAAAAACCGACAAAACATAAAAAAACGACCTAAATGAGGTATCACTGTAACCGTACTGGCCTGAAGAATAAAACTGCTTTATCAATTTTATCGCACGCGGAACGGCGTAAACGCACCACCCAAAAGAAATTCATGAAACGCTGGTTTTTGTTCATTCTGCGTCCCAAAAATCGGAATAAAAAGCGATCAAAAAATGTCACATGCCCGAAAATGGTACCAATGAAAACGTCAACTCGTCCCGCAAAAAATAAGACCTCACATGACTCAGTGGGTCAAAATACGGAAAAATTATAGCTCACAATATGTGGCAATGCAAAAACTATTTTTACAATAAAAAGCGTCTTTTAGCGTCTGACAGCCGCCAAACATAAAAACCGCCATAAATAGTAAATCAAACCTCCCGTTATCACCCCCTTAGTTAGGGAAAAATAATAAAACTAAAAGAAAATGCATTTATTTCCATTTTCCCATTAGGGTTAGGGCTAGGGTTAGGGCTAGGGTTAGGGTTAGGGCTAGGGTTAGGGCTAGGGATAGGGCTAGGGTTAGGGTTAGGAGTGTGTTGGGGTTAGGGTTGGAGTTATAATTGGGGGGTTTCCACTGTTTGGGCACATCAGGTGCTCTCCAAAGGCAACATGGCGTCTGATCTCAATTCCAGCCAATTCTGCGTTGAAAAAGTCAAATGGTGCTCCTTCCCTTCCAAGCTCTGCCATGCGCCCAAACAGTGTTTTACCCCCACATATGGGGCATCAGCCTACTCAGGACAAATTACAAAACAACTTTTGGAGTCCAATTTCTCCTGTTACCCTTAGGAAAATAAAAAATTGGGGGCAAAAATATCATTTTTGAGGAAAAAAAATGATTTTTTTATTTTCACGCCCAGGCGTTATAAACTTCTGTGAAGCACTTGGGGGTTTAAAGTGCTCACCACACATCTAGATAAGTTCCGTGGGGGGTCTAGTTTCCAAAATGGGGTCACTTGTGGGGAGTTTCAATAGTTTAGGTACATCAGGGGCTCTCCAAACGCACATGACACCCGCAGACCAATCCATCAAAGTCTGCATTCCAAAACGTCACTACTTCCCTTCCGATCCCCGACGTGTGCCCATACAGTAGTTTTCTCCCACATATGAGGTATCAGCGTACTCAGGACAAATTGGACAACAACTTTTAGGGTCCAATTTCTCCTGTTACCCTTGGGAAAATAAAAAAATTGGAGACTAATTGATCATGTTTGTGGAAAAAATACGATTTTTTTTATTTTCATGCCTGGGCATTATAAACTTCTGTGAAGCCCTTGGGGATTCAAAGTGCTCACCACACATCTAGATAAGTTCCTCAGGGGGTCTAGTTTCCAAAATGGGGTCATTTGTGGGGGTTTTCCACTGTTTAGGTACATTAGGGGCTCTCCAAAGGCAACATGACACCCGCAGACCATTCCATCAAAGTCTGCATTCCAAAACATCACTACTTCCCTTCCGAGCCCCGACGTGTCCCCATACAGTAGTTTTCTCCCACATATGGGGTGTCAGCGTACTCAGGAGAAATTGGACAACAACTTTTGGGGTCCAATTTCTCCTGTTACCCTTGGGAAAATAAAAAAAATGGGGACTAAAAGATGATGTTTGTGGAAAAAATACGATTTTTTTATTTTCACGCCCAGGCGTTATAAACTTCTGTGAAGCACTGGGGGGTTCAAAGTGCTCACCACACATCTAGATAAGTTCCTTGGGGGGTCTAATTTCCAAAATGGTGTCATTTGTTGGGGGTTTCTACTGTTTTGGTACATCAGGGGCTTTCCAAACGCGACATGGTGTCCGATCTCAATTCCAGCCAAAAACGTCAAATGGTGCTGCTTCCCTTCCGAGCTCTGCCATGCTCCCAAATAGTGGTTTACCCCCACATGTGGGGTATCAGCGCACTCAGGATAAATTGCACAATATCTTTTAGGGTCCTGTTACTCTTGGAAAAATAAGAATTGAGGGTGAAAAGATCATTTTTGTGGAAAAAATATGATTTTTTAATTGTACGGCTGTATGTTATAAACTTCTGTGAAGCCCTTGGGGATTCAAATTCTCACCACACATCTAGATAAGTTCCTTGGGGGGTCTAGATTCCAAAATGGTGTCATTTGTGGGGGGTTTCCACTGTTTTGGTACATCAGGGGTTTTCCAATCGCAACATGGTGTCCGATCTCAATTCTAGCCAAAAACGTCAAATGGCGCTGCTTCCCTTCCGAGCTGTGCTATGCGTCCAAATAGTCATTTACACCCACATACGGGGTATCCGCGTACTCAAGACAAATTGCACAATAACTTTTAGGGTCCTGTTATCCTTGGGAAAATAAAAATTGGGGTGAAAAGATCATCTTTGTGGAAAAATATGATTTTTTAATTGTACCGCTGTACGTTATAAACTTCTGTGAAGCCCTTGTGGGTTAAAAGCTCTCACCACATATCTAGATAAGTTCCTTGGGGGGTCTAGTTTCCAAAATGGGGTCACTTGTAAGGGGTTTCCACTGTTTAGGCATATCAGGGGCTCTCCAAACGTGACATGGCGTCCGACCTGAATTCCAACCAATTTTGCATTGAAAAAGTCAAACGGTGCGCCTTCCCTACTGAGGTCTGCCATGCACCGAAACAGTGGTTCCCCCCCACATATCAGGTATCAGCGTACTCAGGACAAATTGCACAATAACTTTTGCAGTCCAATTTCTCCTGTTACCCTTGATAAAATAAAGAAAATTGAACCTGAAGTATTTTTTTTGTG
Source organism: Dendrobates tinctorius (assembly GCF_039654945.1). NCBI lineage: Eukaryota > Metazoa > Chordata > Amphibia > Anura > Dendrobatidae > Dendrobates > Dendrobates tinctorius. The sequence continues at coordinate 38,124,938 of NW_027361917.1, forward strand.
AAAAAAAGTTAAATGTTCATTTTTTTTTTTAAATATTCAAAAAATTTCTGTGACGCACCTAAAGGGTTAATAAACTTCTTGAATGTGGTTTTAAGCACCTTAAGGGGTGCAGTTTTTAGAATGGTGTCTTTTTTGGGTATTTTCTATCATATAGACCCCTCAAAGTGGCTTCAAATGTGATGTGGTCCCTAAAAATAAAATGGTGTTGCAAAAATGAGAAATCGCTGGTCAATTTTTAACCCTTATAACTTCCTAACAAAAAAAAATTTTGGTTCCAAAATTGTGCTGATGTAAAGTGAACATGTGGGAAATGTTATTTATTAAGTTTTTTGTGTGCCGTATTGCTGTGATTTAAGGGCATAAAAAATTTCCGCTTTTTTCACAAATAAACGCAAGTTATTTGAATGAAATTTTACCACTAACATGAAGTACAATATGTCACGAGAAAACAATGTCAGAATCACCGGGATCCATGGAAGCGTTTCAGAGTTATGACCTCATAAAGGGACAGTGGTCAGAATTGTAAAAATTGGCCCGGGAGTTAACGTGCAAACCACCCTTGGTAGTGAAGGGGTTAAGTGTGCACAAATCTGTGCTCTCCCACACTTGCGCCCTAAAAAGACACCTAAAATGGTGGGACTCATTTGGAACCCAGACCAGTCCAAAGTGACTCCATCTGCCTCATAAGTGAGTGGTTCCATCTGGGTTTTGTCTGAATCATGGTTTTGGGGAATTTACATGGAGACCCCGACGTAAGTGCTGAGTGGAGAGCACAAGATAAATGTGAACCAAGCCTTAATTCGATTTTTGGGAGGTAGAATCAACGAATAGACAGCAGTATAAGAGTACTTCTTATTTTTATTTTGCGTGCTTCACCGTGTGGAGTAAGTGATAAGGCGGATTTATTCTTCAGGACGCTGCGATTACAGTGATACCAAATTTCATTTTTTTCTTTAGATTTTGCTGCTATCACATAGTAAAAATGCTTTTTTATAAAACGTGGGTTTTTTTGTCGCCGTATTTTGAGAGCTTATTTTTTGGCTAACGGAGCTGTATGAGGGCTTATTTTTTGTGGGGCAAGTTGCAGAATTTTATGGCACCAATTTGGGGTACATAATATTTTTTGATAGCTTTTTATTCATATTTTTCAGACACAGAATGAACAAAACCCAGCAATTTGGTTATTGCTTTTATTTTATTTATTTTTTTGCGCCGTTGACCATGCGGTAAAAGTGATAAGATCAATTTGTTCGTCGGGTCAGTATGATTACAGCTATAACAGATTTATACTTTTTTATGCTTTGCTATTTTTACACACCAAAAACAATATTTTAGCAAAATGAATTTGTTTTTGCAGCACCATTTTCTGGGAGTTGTAACTTTTTAATTTTTTTGCTGAATGTTTTTTACAGGACAGTTTGGAATTTTCATTTGTACCATTTTATTTTACATTTTATTTTATTTTACTTTTTGATTGCTTTTTATTTAGTTATTATCATGAAAAAAGCAACATTTTTGGCGTGTTTTTATTACTTTTTCATGGCGCTCGCCAAACGAAATGAATAACATGCCAGGGTCATTCCAGACGCAGCCATACCAATTATGTGTGTACTTTTTTTTGTTTATTTTTGTTTTATCAGAAACGTGGCGTTTTGAGTGCTGAAATGGATTTTTGTGAATTATGTGCACTTTTGTTTTGTTTTTTTAACTTTTTTACGTATTTTATTTTACTTTTGTTGTCACTTTTTACACTTTTTCACTGTGGGACATGTATAACTTTTAGTTTGATCACTTGTCTCATACACTGCTGTACTCATGTACAGCAGTGCATGATAGCAGTCAGTGTCTCACTAACTGTGCCTGTGAAACTCAGCTTAGAGCTGGATTTCACAGGCCACCATACCCTGAGGTCATCACATGACCTCAGAGTACCATGGTAATCATCGGGACCCAAGATTCTCATTGCAGGGGTCCAATGGTTACTAAGAGGGTCTTATGACCCCCTTGTAACAACTTAAATACTGCTGTTACGATTGACAGAGGTATTTAAGGGGTTAATCAACCCTGATCGGTGGCAAACTGGCCAGGGCCGATACTGCAGGCTGTCAACTGTCATGTTTTTCCTAATTCCCCATCGTTGTTTTAAAACGGCGATGAGGGAATAAGTATCTTTAATGACTGACGTTTAAATGCGAATCAGTGGTCATTAAGGGGTTAATGTAGTTGCTTCATTATGTAAAGAAAAATACATAAAGAAACATAATTTACTGTGATGTCGAATAATGGCTGCAAGATGGAAAATGCTGTTTTTTCACCCTACGTATCTAATGATCACAAGTGAAGAACATCATTTGCAACACCAGAAAATGTGATTGTCATTTATCCTGCAGCTGTCAAACCATACATGAAATATAACTAGATAATTCTTTGACTGAAGCAACATATAATTAAGTGATATAATTGATATATAAAAGTTTCATAAATTAGCAATTGCTATGAAAAAAACAAAACACTTTACAAATATATTCTGGAATCAGCAAGGGTGATGTGAATCATGAATTAGTTTGGCTGTTGAAAGAGACTTCCTGCAGAAATTTCCTCTCCCCACCAGAGCTATTAATCAGAACATTTCTAATCATAATTCACAACTGCTCAATGCTATTTTAAGGATTATAGAAAATAATCACAAGGTCTATGCCACATTAGAATACAGCGTTAGTAAAGCTTTTTCAATCCTTTTATTTCCCTTGTAAAAAGAACAGATTTCCTTCACACTTACCTTTATGTCACTCATATAATATAAATCCATATTGCATTTCATATGAGGGCATAGGAAGATCCTTTAGGCAGGTTTCACATGTCAGTGGTTCCAGTACGTGTAGTGACAGTTTCCTCATGTACCAGAGACACTGACACATGTACACCCATTCAAATGAATGGGTCTATGCATATGTCAGCGTGTTTTCATGGACCATGTGTCCGTGTGCAAAACACGGAGACACGTCAGTGTTTGTGGGAGCGGACGATCTGCAAAACGTCTGCAAAACGTGCTGAACACGTGCACACGGAGAACAGTTCACACTGTCTTCCGTGTTCACGGACAGCCGCCTGGGAAGAAGCGCTACAGTAAGCGCTGCTCCCCGGTGGCTTGTGCTGAATGCTGCTGTCATTCTTATCTCCTGCTCTGCCAGCAACAGCGTGAGCAGGAGCGAATGAATGAATGAAAGAAAACCCGACGTGGGGTCCCCCTCTGTTTTTGAACCAACTCGGCAAAACTTACAACTGGGGGCTGCTATTCTCAGGCTGGTAAGGAGCCATTGACCTTGGCCCCCTCAGTCTAAAAACAGCAGCCCGCAGCTGCCCAGAAAAGGCACATCTATTAGATGCGCCTATTCTGGAGCTTTGTCGGGTTGTTCCCGCTTGCCCTGTAGCGGTGGCAAGTGGGGTTAATAAGGGGTTAATGCTACCTTGCTATTGTAAGCTGGCATTAAGCCCGGGTTAGTAATGTCAGTAATGTCAATAAGACACCTATCCATTACTATTCCTAGAGTTATTCAAGGGTTAAATAAACACACACACAATAAGAACAAAGTATTTTAATGAAAGAATACACTACACAGTTTTAAAATCTTTATTATACTCTTATTATTACTATCCACAACCTTAGATCTTCACACAAGTGATCACATGATCATTTGGTGTTTGCTAGCATAGAATTACTGTTAAGTCTTGGCATATCCACCAAAGCTCTGCAAATAAATTTGTAAAACAGCAAGCTGTTATTCCTGTATCCTGATCTATTATGAATATGGATACCTCAATTACAGTGAGAAACTGAACAATAAAAACATATGATGTTCCCCACAAGATGTATTATGACCTCTTGGCAGCAAAAATGAAGGTCGCGTGTTATCAAGGGGTATTTAAATTACTTTTTATGTGGCTCCATTTCTGCTATTTTGTGCCAAAATTCTCAGTGTCGCACAATGTTTGATAAATTTTCCACATCTTAAGGTTTCTGTCTAGAAATGTTGCTCCACTTTTTATAACCTTAGTGCAGTGAGCTTGCAACCATTTTATTTTATTTTTTTTAACATTACAAATCTTCATCATATTTCTACCCTAATTTCCAGTCACAATGTTTTGCACATAAATGGTGTGTGACATTTGACTTTTTGATGCGAAAAGCCTTGAAATATGTGAAATGCGCAAGCTGTTATGTAGAAAAATTCTGAAGAAGATTGGATTATTGTGTTAATCTGTTTTCCCCTAGTCCAAGAGCAGCAGGGGGTAGAGCATTTTAAACCATTTAGATTGAAACGGTGCCTTCTCTGGTCTTTGCCATTCACCCTTCATAAGGTCCATGACCTTATCATCCACAGTAAAGGCCCTAGGCACTTTAGAGGTGGTAGGTGGCTCCAACGGGTGAAAATAGTAGGTTTTATTAGACAATTCTTCCTCAGAATCCAATGATGAAGATCTGATCTCATCAAGGACCATAAGGTCCTCAGACTGGGAGTCATTTCCTTGAGGAGAGGGAGAACGTCGAGCACGTTTCTGAGCCCTGGACAGTAAGGGATTAGACCTTGCAGAGCCACCTATTAGGTCTTTTACCCAGATGACTACATCTCTAATCGTGGGTTCCTCCATACTGGGAACGGAGATATTGCACATGGTCCGAGACCCACCATCCGGGAGGCGTAGACCGCAGGAGCACACTCCAGGTGATGTCTTTTGGAGGTCGCTTTTCCGCCGCCAGAGGCACAGCTGGCAGAATCCCCAGATGACATACTGGATACCAAGCTATAAGACAAGCCAGGTAAAAAGCTGTGATTAGCTGCAGCCACAAGTATGCAGGCTGAAAAAAACACTTAAAAAGGAAAGGGAGGAACTTCTCCCACCCCCTGTGATGAAGTCTGCCAATCACAGCAGCAAACCACCAACAACATGGCGGCACCCATAGAGGAGACAGGAAGACACTGTGGATCCCACCAAGAAAATGGTGAACGGAAAGTGCTGACAGGAAGTAGCTACTTCACCTGGAAGAGCACACTCAGCAATGGCACCAGCAAGTCAGCAGAAGACATGGAGCAGACTAAAAACCTGGATAAGCAGGCAAGGGGGAAGGGAGGGAGGGAAACAAAAAAATGTTCCACTAGTATGGGGACAAAGTAAAAAATTGATGGTTTCTGGGATGCTTCTTCCTTTATCCTGTGGGAAATGAGGGGGTTGGACTACTTAAAATCATTAAATATTCCACTTTGTCCCATTAGCGCACAGGGGCATGGTAGCCCATATTGTGCTGCTGTGAATGTAGGGGAATAAAGCAAATTACAAATTTAATAAAAAGTTATCCTTCCCAAAAATTGTAAAAATGTCATTATGAGGATTAAACATATTTTATTGCCCATAAATCCATTACAAAAAAACACAAAAACCTGGTATTCACCTGTCCTGGCTCCAGCATCGAGCCTGAATATTCAGGGTAGTACTGCTCTCTGGTACCATGTGCTTTCTAGAATACAAGCCCCACATTCCACTTAGCTATGCTATAGCCAGGTGTCAGATTATCTTCTCAGCTACTCATCAGTAGTGTTGAGCAATACCATCCAATATAGAGAAATATTGGATCGGATTGGATCGGCCAGATACAAAAAAAGTATCGGGTATCGCTGATTCCGATACCGGAAGTCCCATTCAAGTCAATGGGACAGAAATATCGGAATGAAAAAAAAACATTTCTTTACTTGCACATCCAGTTCGGGAGGGGGGAAGAGTGTGGGCAGTGCGTGGGCGGACACTGTGCGTGTCTGTGTGTGAGGGCGGGGTCTGTGCGGGCTTGCCGGGGGTCTGTACGGGCCTGCCGGGGGCTTGTGCCGGCTGGCGGGGGTCTGTACGGGCCTGCTGGGGGCTTGTGCCGGCTGGCGGGGGTCTGTACGGGCCTGCCGGGGGCTTGTGCCGGCTGCCAGGGGTCTGTACGGGCCTGCCGGGGGCTTGTGCTGGCTGCCGGGGGTCTGTACGGGCCTGCCGGGGGCTTGTGCCGGCTGCCGGGGGTCTGTACGGGCCTGATGGGGGCTTGTGCCGGCTGACGGGGGTCTGTACAGGGGCTGCCGGGGGCTTGTGCCGGCTGCCGGGGGTCTGTACGGGCCTGCCGGAGGCTTTTGCCGGCTGCCGGGGGTCTGTATGGGCCTGCCGGGGGCTTGTGCGGTTGCCAGAGGTCTGTACGGGCCTGCCAGGGGCTTGTGCCGGCTGTCGGGGGTCTGTGCGGGCCTGCTAATGTGTTGAATGTAAAAAAATATATATATATATACATACTACATACATACTACATACTACATACATACTACATATATACTACATTCATACTACATACATACATACTACATATATACTACATTCATTTAACATACATACATACAGTTGTGGCCAAAAGTATTGATACCCCTGCAATTCTGTCAGATAATACTCAGTTTCTTCCTGAAAATGATTGCAAACACAAATTCTTTGGTATGATTATCTTCATTTAATTTGTCTTAAATGAAAAAACACAAAAGAGAATGAAGCAAAAAGCAAAACATTGATCATTTCACACAAAACTCCAAAAATGGGCCAGACAAAAGTATTGGCACCCACAGCCTAATACTTGGTTGCACAACCTTTAGCCAAAATAATTGCGACCAACCACTTCCGGTAACCATCAGTGAGTTTCTTACAATGCTCTGCTGGAATTTTAGACCATTCTTCTTTGGCAAACTGCTCCAGGTTCCTGATATTTGAAGGGTGCCTTCTCCAAACTGCCATTTTTAGATCTCTCCACAGGTGTTCTATGGGATTCAGGTCTGGACTCATTGTTGGCCACCTTAGAAGTCTCCTGTGCTTTCTCTCAAACCATTTTCTAGTGCTTTTTGAAGTGTGTTTTGGGTCATTGTCCTGCTGGAAGACCCATGACCTCTGAGGGAGACCCAGCTTTCTCACACTGGGCCCTACATTATGCTGCAAAATTTGTTGGTAGTCTTCAGACTTCATAATGCCATGCACACGGTCAAGCAGTCCAGTGCCAGAGGCAGCAAAGCAACCCCAAAACATCAGGGAACCTCCGCCATGTTTGACTGTAGGGACCGTGTTCTTTTCTTTGAATGCCCCTTTTTTTCTCCTGTAAACTCTATGTTGATGCCTTTGCCCAAAAAGCTCTACTTTTGTCTCATCTGACCAGAGAACATTGTTCCAAAACGTTTTAGGCTTTTTCAGGTAAGTTTTGGCAAACTCCAGCCTGGCTTTTTTATGTCTCGGGGTAAGAAGTGGGGTCTTCCTGGGTCTCCTACCATACAGTCCCTTTTCATTCAGACGCCGACGGATAGTACGGATAGACACTGTTGTACCCTTGGACTGCAGGGCAGCTTGATCTTGTTTGGATGTTAGTCGAGGTTCTTTATCCAACATCTGCACAATCTTGCGTTGAAATCTCTTGTCAATTTTTCTTTTCCATCCACATCTAGGGAGATTAGCCACAGTGCCATGGGATTTAAACTTCTTGATGACTCTGCGCACGGTAGACACAGGAACATTCAGGTCTTTGGAGATGGACTTGTAGCCTTGAGATTGCTCATGCTTCCTCACAATTTGGTTTCTCAAGTCCTCAGACAGTTCTTTGGTCTTCTTTCTTTTCTCCATGCTCAATGTGGTACACACAAGGACACAGGACAGAGGTTGAGTCAACTTTAATCCATGTCAACTGGCTGCAAGTGTGATTTAGTTATTGCCAACACCTGTTAGGTGCCACAGGTAAGTTACAGGTGCTGTTAATTACACAAATTAGAGAAGCATCACATGATTTTTTGAACAGTGCCAATACTTTTGTCCACCCTCTTTTTTATGTTTGATGTGGAATTATATCCAATTTGGCTTTAGGACAATTCTTTTTGTGTTTTTTCATTTAAATCAAATTAAATGAAGATAATAATACCAAAGAATTTGTGTTTGTAATCATTTTCAGGAAGAAACTGAGTATTATCTGACAGAATTGCAGGGGTGTCAATACTTTTGGCTACAACTGTACATACTACATACTTACTACATACATACAACATACATACAACATGCTACAGACATACAACTTACATACAACATACATACTACATTCATACTACATATATACTACATTCATGCAACATACATACTACATACATACAACATACATACAGCATGCTACAGACATACAACGTACATATTACATGCATACTACATACAACATACATACATTAATACAATACATACATACTACATTCATACAACATACATACATAGTACATAATACATACATTCAACATGCTACAGACATACAACATACATACTACATACATACTACATACAACATACATACATTCATACAATACATACATACTACATTCATACAACATACATACAACATGCTACAGACATACAACATACATACAACATTCATACTACATATAGCATACATACATTCATACAATACATACATACTACATACATACTACATACAATACATTCATACATTCATACAATACATACATATAGACATGCAATACATATAACATAGAGTACATACTCACCAATACTTGTCACATTGTTCCCCGAAGCCAGTGTCATCTATGAAAAAATATGAAAATAGCAACAAGCCATATACTCCCTGATCCGCAGAAATCCACGAGTGTCCCACACCGATTTCCCGTGGAGAACAGCAGCATCAGCTGATGTGACTGCTCTCTACGGGGCTCCAGGAATCCAATGACGGTAGGTAGGTGCGGAAGGATACCTACCTACCGTCATTGGATTCCTGGAGCCCCGTAGTGAGCGGTCGCATCAGCTGATGCTGCTGTTCTCCACGGGAAATCGGCGTGGGACACGTGGATTTCTGCGGATCAGGGAGTATATGGCTTGTTTGTTATTTTCATATTTTTCCACAGGTGACACTGGCTTCGGGGAACAATGTGACAAGTATTGGTGAGTATGTACTCTATGCTATATGTACTGCATGTCTATATGTATGTATTGTATGAATGTATGAATGTATTGTATGTAGTATGTATGTATTGTATGAATGTATGTATGTTGTATGCAGTATGTATGTTGTATGTCTGTAGCATGTTGTATGTATGTTGCATGTATGTAGTATGTATGTATGTTGTATGAATGTAGTATATATGTAGTATGTATGTAGTATGAATGTAGTATATATGTAGTATGTATGTAGTATGTATGTAGTATGTACTGTATGTCTGTAGCATGTTGTATGTATGTAGTATGTATGTAGTATGAATGTAGTATATATGTAGTATGTATGTATGTTGTATGAATGTAGTGTATATGTAGTATGTATGTAGTATGTATGTATGTATGTTGTATGAATGTAGTATATATGTAATATGTATGTAGTATGTATGTAGTATGTACTGTATGTCTGTAGCATGTTGTATGTATGTAGTATGTATGTAGTATGAATGTAGTATGTATGTAGTATGTATGTATGTATGTTCTATGAATGTAGTGTATATGTAGTATGTATGTAGTATGTATGTAGTATGAATGTAGTATATATGTAGTATGTATGTAGTATGTATGTATGTATGTTGTATGAATGTAGTATATATGTAATATGTATGTAGTATGTATGTAGTATGTACTGTATGTCTGTAGCATGTTGTATGTATGTAGTATGTATGTAGTATGAATGTAGTATGTATGTAGTATGTATGTATGTTCTATGAATGTAGTGTATATGTAGTATGTATGTAGTATGTATGTAGTATGAATGTAGTATATATGTAGTATGTATGTAGTATGTATGTATGTATGTTGTATGAATGTAGTATATATGTAGTATGTATGTAGTATGTACTGCATGTATGTATGTAGTATGTATGTAGTATGTACTGTATGTCTGTAGCATGTTGTATGTATGTAGTATGTATGTAGTATGAATGTAGTATATATGTAGTATGTATGTATGTTATATGAATGTAGTATGTATGTAGTATGTATGTAGTATGTATGTATGTTGTATGAATGTAGTATATATGTAATATGTATGTAGTATGTATGTAGTATGAATGTAGTAAATATGTAGTATGTATGTAGTATGAATGTAGTATGTACTGTATGTCTGTAACATGTTGTATGTATGTAGCATGCATGTAGTATGTATGTAGTATGAATGTAGTATATATGTTGTATGTATGTAGTATGTATATATATATATATATATATATTCTCTTTTACATTCAACACATTAGCTGGATGATGGGACTACTACTGTCCCATCATTGGCTAATGTGTCAATCACTGTCATTGTAGCAGGCATCGCCCGATGGGACTTGTAGTCCCATCGGACGATGCCTGCACACACACAAGACCCCCGGCAGGCCCACACAGACCCCTGGCAGCCGGCACAGGCACCCGGCAGCTGGCACAAGCCCCCGGCAGGCCAGCACAGACCCCCGGCAGCCGGCACAAGCCCCCGGCAGGCCCGTACAGGGCCCCCACAGTCGGTACAGGTCCCCCGCAGTCGGCACAGGCCGCGCATCATGATGCGCACAGACCGCGCATCATGATGACATCATTTCAGCAGCCAATCACAGCCACAACAGTGGCTCATTGCATTATGGGGACTTCCGATTCCGGTATCTAATATTGAAAAAATATCGGTACTCGGTATCGGAATTCCGATACAGCGAATATCGGCCGATACCCGATATTTGCAGTATCGGAATGCTCAACACTACTCATCAGTGCTATGGAGCAACCAACTATTGCTAATAAGCAAAAACCCAGTATCATAAATAGTTCTGTAAAAAACACCGAACTGATGTGTTTACACACAAAAATAGACACCACTCCAGACAAGCATTGAAAAAAGGAGAAAATAGAGTATATATGTTTCAAAGAAGTACAAAAATCTATATCAATTTTATTTAATTTGACAAACAGTTATAAAACATATTAAAAGAGGTGCCGAAAGGACAGACAATATTGACACCCATCCATCATATTCAATAAGTTGTACACATTTCTCTTTATACACCTTACTAGTGGGGAGGGGGGGTAATAACCTACAAGGATAATAAGTTACCAAAGGGTGCCTGTATATTCCTATTAGTGGAGCTGTTGGCACATTTAACTCTGCTTTCAAACTACCTTGTAATCAACTTGTCTCTACTCTTTCTGGTGCTAGTCGCACATTCAACTTTGCTGCATTAAGGTACCAGATAAATAATTCATATCTGCTACTCCCTGTGCTATCCAGGCACTGGGTGCATCATGGCGTGGTCAAACAATTAAGTGCAGCTTCACAATTGCTTGGTCTCCATTTTTCTCCAACCTTCTCTGCTCTATGAAACCAGAGCTGTCAATTCAAGAAGGGTATCTGTGTGCTGAGGGGTGAGGGTGGAGACAAAGGGAAAGGTGCACTTAAATGATTTGCTGTGCCGTGAAGCACCGAGCAACTGTAATAGATTTGAACAGTCATTCTGTACCGACAGAGTCCCGATAAGTCTTAAGTGTGTTGTACATAGTATAGGGGTAATTTGGCTGGCACATTTATATGTGCGCACTTGTGTCTGATCTATTATTAAATGGACACTGATGTAATTACTCTATGGGCACTATTATATGATTAAGCTCTTTTATGGATACTGTTGTACGACTGGCGCAATATAATAAGAGATGGGCAATTCCAAAACGATCAACATTGTGTAATGTTGCTGGCATCACCATTTGGTTTACTTACCATAACTATGAGCAAAATATATGGGAGCACTGAGTTTTAGTTTATTAGAAAAAAGCAAAGTAAAGAAAGTCAACAGATTATACAGTCATGGCCAAAAGTATTGACACCCCTGCAATTCTGTCAGATAATACTCAGTTTCTTCCTGAAAATGATTGCAAACACAAATTCTTTGGTATTATTATCTTCATTTAATTTGTCTTAAATGAAAAAACACAAAAAGAATTGTCCTAAAGCCAAATTGGATATAATTCCACACCAAACATAACAAAGAGGGTGGACAAAAGTATTGGCACTGTTTGAAAAATCATGTGATGCTTCTCTAATTTATGTAATTAATAGCACCTGTAACTTACCTGTGGCACCTAACAGGTGTTGGCAATAACTAAATCACACTTGCAGCCAGTTAACATGGATTAAAGTTGACTCAACCTCTGTCCTGTGTCCTTGTGTGTACCACATTGAGCATGGAGAAAAGAAAGAAGACCAAAGAACTGTCTGAGAACTTGAGAAACCAAATTGTGAGGAAGCATAAGCAATTTCAAGGCTACAAGTCCATCTCCAAAGACCTGAATGTTCCTGTGTCTACCGTGCACAGTGTCATCAAGAAGTTTAAAGCCCATGGCACTGTGGCTAACCTCCCTAGATGTGGCCGGAAAAGAAAAATTGACAAGAGATTTCAACGCAAGATTGTGCGGATGTTGGATAAAGAACCTCCACTAACATCCAAACAAGTTCAAGCTGCCCTGCAGTCCGAGGATACAACGGTGTCAACCCATACAATCCATCGGCGTCTGAATGAAAAGGGACTGTATGGTAGGAGACCCAGGAAGACTCCACTTCTTACCCCGAGACATAAAAAAGCCAGGCTGGAGTTTGCCAAAACTTACCTGAAAAAGCCTAAAACATTTTGGAACAATTTTCTCTGGTCAGATGAGACAAAAGTAGAGCTTTTTGGGCAAAAGCATCAACATAGAGTTTACAGGAGAAAAAAGAGGCATTCAAAGAAAAGTACACGGTCCCTACAGTCAAACATGGCGGAGGTTCCCTGATGTTTTGGGGTTGCTTTGCTGCTTCTGGCACTGGACTGCTTGACCGTGTGCATGGCATTATGAAGTCTGAAGACTACCAACAAATTTTGCAGCATAATGTAGGGCCCAGTGTGAGAAAGCTGGGTCTCCCTCAGAGGTCATGGGTCTTCCAGCAGGACAATGACCCAAAACACACTTCAAAAAGCACTAGAAAATGGTTTGAGAGAAAGCACTGGAGACTTCTAAGGTGGCCAGCAATGAGTCCAGACCTGAATCCCATAGAACACCTGTGGAGAGATCTAAAAATGGCAGTTTGGAGAAGGCACCCTTCTAATATCAGGGACCTGGAGCAGTTTGCCAAAGAAGAATGGTCTAAAATTCCAGCAGAGCATTGTAAGAAACTCATTGATGGTTACCGGAAGCGGTTGGTCGCAGTTATTTTGGCTAAAGGTTGTGCAACCAAGTATTAGGCTGAGGGTGCCAATACTTTTGTCCGGCCCATTTTTGGAGTTTTGTGTGAAATGATCAATGTTTTGATTTTTGCTTCATTCTCTTTTGTGTTTTTTCATTTAAGACAATTTAAATGAAGATAATAATACCAAAGAATTTGTGTTTGCAATCATTTTCAGGAAGAAACTGAATATTATCTGACAGAATTGCAGGGGTGTCAATACTTTTGGCCATGACTGTAAGTAAAAACAATACTTTTTCTAGCAAGCTGAACTCCAAAGACTGAACAAGTCTTCAAAATTTTTTACCTAATAAACGGCATGCTAAAGACTGACCAAACTAAAACAATGAAAGTAGGAGTAAAATATCCTAAAAAAAAACAAAACAGAACAATAATAAAGAAGATACACATAGCAAAGGAAGGCTGATTCGTTAAGACAAGCCACTCAATGAAGGGCCCTCTGGGGTATGTTGTTCAAAATGTATTAAGAGGTTTACGCCACTCAAAGAATTTGACGCATCTTCTCTGTGACATGCGCCTATTTGTCCCTCATCAGAAATTCAGCTCCAGTCAAAGACTGAAGAAGAATTTCTGGAAGAAGAAATGCAGCAGTTAATATGATGGACAGGCATGGTCATGTCCTGTGCCTCCCACCTCCTGTTTGCTCCACCTATTTTAGCAGAATTTCTTCAAACTGGCGTAAACATTCCAAAAGTTACAAAATGTTTTCTCAACTCTCTGTTGTGCAGAAAAAAACTTGCTACTTTTCAAAGCTCTTACTGATTTTACTCTATTTTTTAAGTTTTTGTCTTTTTATGCTCACCATTGTCAATGGGTTTTGGTTCTTCCAGATGTTTTTGAATGATTTATAAATTACGAATTTTTTGAAAGTTGATATATTTTTGCTCAATTAAACTGTTTTTTTCAGTGGAGTAATTTTATGTACATCGTAATTTTTATGCCAAAAAATATTTTTTACATTTTAAGTGAAATATGCTCTAAAACTTGCAAAAAAAGTAAAAGACAAAAATAAAGAGCATTTTTGTTATTGCTTCAAATTCATGACCCATGTGTGCCATTTTTAAATAGTTTAAGGCAAGAATGTTACCAAGCACAACAGGACAAGAAAATAAAGCCCCATATGATGAATTGGGCCCTAAAAGGGGCTATTTGGTTGATCAAGGCTGTGCCCACTAGTTGGGTTCTGGTCGGAAGTATGCATTTGCGTACATCACTGACATTCCCAACTCAGAAACCGGCAAATCCTTGCAGTGCACAATCTGTGCTAACTGGGGAGATTCATAGGTCTGCACTCATACAGAGTGACTGCAGACTTATCTTTTTAGAACAGACAACTGCTTTAAAGTACAGTATCTGGTAAGGGGATATTTGGAGCACCTTTTATTAATAAAAAGCATATCCTTCAAAATCTTGAGAAATGGAAATTAATTAAACCCTTTTTATCTGTTTTTTCAATGATGAGCCATCATTCATTTTTTAATTTTGCAGCTGAGAATTCAAATGAGGCACATTATGTATCTATAAATCCAAAATTAGACATGTAATTGGATAAACACACTCATAATCGCAACATTTCTTTTCTTTCTTGTCCATCACTGACCAGCATACTTTTTTTTTCAAAAGCATTGAACCACAAAAACCCATCATTGGTTTATGAAACAAGTCAATGGAAAAGATAGAGTGAATTTATAAGAACATTGGCTTGGGAAATTACAATTTGTATATTAAATCCTTTGAAAAGAAAACATTTCTAATGGATTTATAAAGTGACGCTATGAATTCTGTAATCCTTGGTGTGTGAACTCCACGGTTATATTCATGAAAATAAATAAAATCACTTAATATTTAATATTTCAAATATAAATGAATGAAACAAAGAAAAAAGAGTGCACTTAACAAATGTTTTGTATTTGCTATAACGTTTTTGACAAACAATAGAGTAAAAAATCTCAACAACATGATTACTGTATATGAACTGTAAAATCAAAATCCTACGACAAACCTTTTGCTATATTCATACGTGAAATTAAAAAAGTTAAAAACAGGTAAGTGTAACAAAACTATGACTAAGGGCGCTGTATACTCGCCAGAAACGTGTCAGGTGCTTATTTTGTTTTTAAACATGGCTAACATACCTTAAATAAAGTTTTGTCTTTTTTTTTACCAAGTTGGCGTGTCACTGCTATTCCTGTTTCCTTCTTTTTAAAAAAAAACTACTATTGTGAGAAGTTTCCTAAAACAATTAACTATAGTAACAATATTCATGACATTGATAATTACAACTGGAAAAAACATAAACTGTTTAATGCCTAGAGTAGAGACTGAGGAGGTTGTTGATGTTGGTATTCTCTGTATGGTTTTCTTTTAATTCCAATGTCATGTCCCCACCTGAATAAAGCATAACACACTACACCAGCTTTGCCCAGAATGTTCCCTTAACCAGACAACAGTTATGTCTCATACATGGATTGTGCTTGTCATGAGCTTTAAACCAGTACAATTGCATGAGTACTTCAAAGGATTTAGTTTCCGTTTCATACTTTCATGTTTTCAAATTTTAAGGTTGAAAGAAGATCCAAGTTCCTTGAGTTCAACCTATAATGTGACATCTTGGCTTAAAGGTAGTCAAAAACCCCATAAGCCTATGCTAATTCCTCCATATTAGGGAAAAAAATCCTACCCGACTTGTTCCCTGGATCAACATCCCATATAGTAGCTTCTGGTACCAATAGCCTGTATTTTTATATTTTTCAAGAAAAACATCTGGGCCTTTATTGAACTTTTTGTAATGAAAAAATCCATGCATCCAAGTCTTTTTAAGGGACAGTTTTTCCCAGTGTATTACTATTTAATAAAGTGTATTAAAAAAGAGAGGGTCCAATACTGATTCTTTTGGTACCCCACTGTTAACTGTGACTCTGTCAAAGTGTGTTTAATTAACAAAACCATCCTGTTTCCTATGGTTGAGCAAGTTTTTATCCCAATTACACATATTTCTCATAATTGCCATTGTTTCCAACTAATGTTCCAATCTTTTATGTGGGACTGCAAATTTTAAAAATCTAGATAGTCAGCATCCACAGTTTTACCTTGGTCCAGTCTGGAAGTTAACTCCTCATAGAAGCTTGTTACAGCTTGACAGGACAGATCTCTCATAAATAATGTTGATGCTGGGTTATGAGGTTAGTTTTAGTGAGATACTTCAGGATAGCATCTCTTAGAAAACCATCAAATATTTTGTCCACATTACTGATTAAACATTACTGGCTTATAGCTTCGAGGCTCAGTTTTTTTAATCTATTTTTGAATATTGACACCACAGACTCTTTAATTATGGAATAATTAAAATTAAATAATGGTTTGTTTATTATAGCTTTTAGCTCCAGTAGTACTCCAAAATGTATGCCATCCAGGCCGGTGATTTGCATATTTTAGTGTTTTTCAGGTGGTGCTCTACTCCCTGCTGAGTTAAGTAGTTAACTTTTAATGGCGAATTTATTTAATCTATCATGGAATTTTTGTGTGTAACCACTGAAGACAAGAGGTTGTTTGATCGCTTGACCTTTCCTTCTTCCTCTTCCATCTTTGTGCCAAAAATAATTTTAAGGAGTATAAGGCTATAATTTTTTAGCCACTTAACTAGTTTTTGTAATTAAAGAATATTTTTGGATTAATTTTACTTGGTTTGGCAATGAGTCTCTCTGTTTCAGTCTTTGCTGCCATGATTTTACACAATCTATTTTTCTCTATTAAAATATTTAATGGCTTGTCACTACCCACTTGCTTTGGTTCTCTAACCTGTTTCTCTTTGTCATCTCTTGTGCCCCTACCCTAACAGCTAAAGTGGGTGAAATAAGCATTGAACACAGCAACAATTTTCTAAGTAAATATATTTCTAAGGCCTGGGTCACACTTGCGAGAAACTCGCACAAGTCTCGCATCTCAATACCCGGCACTGGGTATCACTAGGACCGGAGTGCTCAGCTGCATAGAAATACATGCAGCCTTACACTCCGGTCCCGAGTGCCGGCGGCAGTGCCGGGTATTGAGACACGAGACTCGCGCGAGTTTCTCGCAAGTGTTACCCCAGCCTAAAGGTGCTATTGACATAAAATTCTCAACAGATGTCACTATTGAAAGTATTATTATTATTATTATGATGGGCCTTCAGCTGGATCTCGAGTCATGACAACTTGATGGATGAATGCTCTGTAGGAAAATCAATATTGTACAAGCTTAAATAGGTACACCAGGGTCTTCTTCACCTTCTTCACCACTATCTTGATTGTGTCAAGCCATCTAGTTGCTGATTTTGGTAATCCTTGTTTTGAGTGACAAGTCTGGATTGATTTGTTCCAAAATTGATTTGTTTGTTCTTCTTGTCAGCCATGGTATTGATGGCATCCTTCTTCAGCACCAGAAGCCATGCAAAGTCATGACACCAGCTAAAATCTACAAGTAATTGAAAAGCAATTCTGCCACTTTGTGAAAAAAAATGATCAGCTGGTTCAACTGATGGCCTACAAAAAGGTGTCTGATTACCAAGGGGCCTCACAAGAAACATCTCATGATGGGTAAAACCAGCGAGATGTATCAAGACCTTCACAATCTTATTATTGCAAAACATGTTGATGACATTGGCTACAGAAGAATTTCTAAACCACTGAAGATTAAAGTGAGCACTGTTGCGGTCATAATCCGGAGGTGTAAATAACATAACTTCACCATAAACCGGCCACAGGCAGGTGCTCACTCATAAGATTTCAGGCAGAGGAATGAAAAGAATTATCAGAAGAGTAGTCCAAGAGCCAAGGATCACCTGTGGAGAGCTACAGAAAGAGCTGGAATAAGCAGGTTCAAATGTTTCAAAGACAACTATAAGTAATGTAAATATCAAGGAAGGATGGGAAATCTTGAAAAATGAAATTTTCAAAGCACAAATGTTAACGATTCTTAAAAGAGGGAAGTACAGGAAGCATTCAAGGAAAGCAGGATGGATGAACACAGAACTTAAGCACATGCTAAAAAGGAAGAAAGAAATGTTTATAAAATGGAAAGAGGGAGGCATATCTAAAGAAGAATATAATGCTGTTTGCAGAACTTGCAGGGCACAAATCAGATTACTAAAGCTGACAATGAATTGAGACTTGCAAGAGATGTCAAAAGCAATAATAAAGGATTTTTGGGATATGTCAAAAGTTAAAGAAAAGTCAAGGATGCTATATGATTTTTACAGGATGAAAATGATGAAATGGTAAGACAGGATGTTGAGAAGACCGAACTTTTAAATTCGTATTTTGCATCTGTTTTCTCTCAGAAAGGAAATGTAACATCAACTGTTCTTCACTGTCCTATTAAGGGAATAGAAGAATCCAGGATATCTATAAACAGAAAGATAGTTAGGAAATACTTAGCTAACCTAAATGAATTCAAGTCTCCAGGTCTAGATGAATTACACCCCAGAGTACTGAAGGAGATAGCAGAAGAAATATTTGAACCCCTCTCCATAATCTTTGAAAATTCTTGGAGAACAGAAGTCCCAGAAGACTGGAGAAGAGCAAATGTTGTTCCTATCTTCAAAAAGGGGAAGAATGTGGACCCAGGCAACTATAGGCCGGTGAGTCTAACTTCTATACCAGGAAAGATCTTTGAACAAATTATTAAACAGCATGTATGTAAGTAACTGGATAAGATTGAAGTGATTAAACAGAGTCAGCATGGGTTTGTTACTAATAAGTCATGTCAGACTAACTTAATTTCCTTCTATGACAGAATCACTGATTGGGTGGATCAGGGAAATGCTGTAGATATAGTATATCTTGACTTCAGCAAAGCATTTGACAAAGTATCTCACACAATCCTTATTGAAAAAATGGCTAAGTATGGAATGGACAAGGCAACTGTTAGGTGGATTCATAACTGGCTTAGTGATCGGACCCAAAGAGTGGTCGTAAATGGCTGCACATCCAGTTGGAAGAATGTCTCAAGTGGGGTACCACAGGGCTCTGTCCTGGGCCTTGTATTGCTCAACATCTTTATCAATGATTTAGATGAAGGAATTGAGGGTAAACTGATTAAATTTGCTGATGACACAAAGTTAGGAGGGATAGCTAATACTAGAGAAGAGAGAGAGAGGATTCAAAAAGATATAAATAAATGGGAGCAGTGGGCAGCAACTAACAGAATGGTTTTTAACAGAGAAAATGCAAAGTACTACATCTGGGCAATAAAAATGAAAAAGCATATACAGAATGGGAGGAATAGGGTTAAGCAACAGCACATGTGAAAAAGACGGGTATACTAATAGATCACAGACTGAATATGAGTCAACAGTGTGATGCAGCAGCAAAAAAGGCAAATGCAATTCTAGGATGTATTAACAGAAGCATACAGTCTAGATCACGTGAAGTCATTATTGCCCACTACTCCTCTTTGGTCAGACCTCATCTGGAATACTGTGTCCAGTTTTGGGCACCACATTTTAAAAAAGACATCAACAAACTGGAGCAAGTTCAGAAAAGAGCGACCAGAATGGTGACCGGTCTGCAAACCATATCTTATGAGGAAAAGTTGCAGGATTTGGGAATGTTTAGCTTGCAGAAGAGAAGACTACAGGAGACTTAATAGCTGCCTACAGATATCAAGGGAGTTGGAAGTTTCGCCCCCAGCAGTTCGCCCCCAGCATTTCGCCCCCAGCAGTTCGCCCCCAGCAGTTCGCCCCCAGGTACACTTCGCCCCCGAACATTTCGCCCCCAGCATTTCGCCCCCAGGTTGTTTCGCCCCCACACATTTCGCCCCCGCACATTTCGCCCCCAGCAGTTCGCCCCCGCACATTTCGCCCCCAGCAGTTCGCCCCCGGATGTTTCGCCCCCGGATGTTTTGCCCCCGGATGTTTTGCCCCCGGATGTTTCGCCCCCGGATGTTTCGCCCACAGCAGTTCGCCCCCGGATGTTTCGCCCCCAGCAGTTCGCCCCTGGATATTTCGCCCCCAGCAGTTCGCCCCCGGATGTTTCGCCCCCAGCAGTTCGCCCCCGGATGTTTCGCCCCCAGCAGTTTGCCCCCAGCAGTTCGCCCCCGGATGTTTCGCCCCCAGCAGTTTCGCCCCCGCATGTTTCGCCCTCAGCAGTTCGCCCCCGGATGTTTCGCCCCCAGCAGTTCGCCCACAGCAGTTCGCCCCCGCATGTTTCGCCCCCAGCAGTTCGCCCCCAGCAGGTCACCCCCGGATGTTTCGGCCCCGGATGTTTCGCCCCCAGCAGTTCACCCCCGGATATTTCGCTCCCAACAGTTCGCCCCCGGATGTTTCACCCCCAGCAGTTTGCCCCCAGATGTTTCGCCCCCAGCAGTTCGCCCCCGCATGTTTCGCCCCCAGAAGTTTGCCCCCAGCAGTTCGCCCCCAGATGTTTCGCCCCCGGATGTTTCGCCCCCAGCAGTTCGCCCCCAGCAGTTCGCCCCCGGATGTTTTGCCCCCAGCAGTTCGCCCCCGGATGTTTCGCCCCCAGCAGTTCATCCCCGGATGTTTCTCCCCGGATGTTTTGCCCCCAGCAGTTCGCCCCCAGCAGTTCGTCCCCGGATGTTTCGCCCCCAGCAGTTCGCCCCCGGATGTTTTGCCCCTGGATGTTTCGCCCCCAGCAGTTCACCCCCGGCTGTTCACCCCCTGATGTTTAGCCCCCTGAAGTTCGCCCCTGGATGTTTCGCCCCCAGCAGTTCGCCCCCGGATGTTTCACCCCCGGATGTTTTGCCCCCTGTCAGTTCGCCCCCAGCAGTTCATCCCTGGATGTTTTGCCTCTAGCAATTTGCTCCTGGATCTTTCGCATCCGGGAAAAACCTGCCTGAACTGAACATTGGCAGGTTTGCTTATCACTAATAATACACCATATGAGTCTAAGATATACAATTCTGATCAAATTAGTTTTTTTTATTCTCAAACTTTGTTTTCTAGATGAGTAATTTTACAAACAGACAGGAAAATAGTAGGATTTCATTGGTTACTAAGGAGGTCGTGCCCCCTTGGGAGCAGAACGGATCCTGGCTCCCTATGATACATTCAGGGCTGCTTGTTCACAGCCCTCTGCAAAGCTCCCCTTCACCCTCCGCTCATGTGCTCTGTCCTGGACAAGAGGAGGGCTCCCCCCTGCCTGTGTAAAGCCGTTACAGGACGGAACACATAGGGGGGGCTTTGCAGAGGGCTGTAAACCAGCAGCCCTTTATACATCATAGGGAATATATTGTTAGCTGCATGCTCCTGTGCAGCCACGTCCTCTAGAATCCATCCACAAGTACTGCTACTAAGGAGAAACAACCTCCTTAGCAACCACTGAAATCCTGCAGCACATGGAGCTTTAACTTGGATGAGACTTTTCACACAGAAGTGAAGCTGCTGGAAGGTCTCCTTTGGAAATGAATATCATGGGCACAGGTACTATAACATAACATGTTTTTTGCAGAGTTATGCTTTAACTGTATATATCAAAACTGTTTTAACAAGAAACATAAAAAGGTATAGAGGGGAAGGATTAGAGAAAAAGAGAAAATACAAATTGCAGGTTATAATGCTTGAATTATTTTACAGCTAAAAACACTGCTCTCAAAACATACAATATGTGAACATGAACTAAAAATCAAAGCTGTAGGCAATGCCTCTCAGATAATCCATCAAGCTTCTATTATCGAAATCTTGCACGATACGTTTAACCCTTGCTGAAATTGCAGCATACTTTTTGTTTCTTGCAGCGATGGGATTTCCTGCTATTATCTGAATAATTTCAAAACTATGGAGCTCTTGCTGATGTTTCAGACAGTTAATGAACCGGTATATATTTTGGAAAAGAGTACCACATGTTTCTCGAAAGCTACGGTGCCATCCTTCGACATCATTATTTGTTCGCTGTTGATCATTCAATGTTCGTTCATACACATTCCAGAATTGAACTGGAAACAAAGGTGCTTGACGTCCTCTGCGATTCATTCGACCGATATAGCTGTCTTCAAAATAGTTGGCAATAGGTATTGCTTCTTGTGGAAAGTCAGGATCTTCCACCAATTCTTCAAATGATTGCACAACATTCTGTGGTGGTAGAAAGGCCAGGGCAGGTATCATGCGTATCCAACGGGCAAATTCATGGTCACCTTGGTATTGCATCTTGAGTCCTTCATTTTGAACTTTACACCAAACCGACTGTGAAAGGTGGAAAAAGCAACCAGTCTTCACAAGGTTGGGGAATTCACTTTCAAATGCCTGTATTGCAGCTAGTTCAAAATCCAACATCAGGTTGTCTGGCTGCAGTCCAGGCTGCAAGTTCTTCAGCTCTTGCAGCAACCTCTGGAATGTAAAATGGCTCTTGTCTGTCAGCAAGGTGTACACTACAGGAACAACAAGGCCGCTGTGGACTACATGGATTGTGTAAAGTTGCTTAAACAAGGCTGGTGTAGTGAAAAACATGCCATCAGCAAACCACTCTTTACTTTGTGCCAGTAGATGGAGATTGTCTCTTGTTCCAAATATCAACATACGGCTGTGTCCATTTCCTAATTTAAAATGAAAGTATTAGTAGAGGAAATAACAGAAAAAGTGTAACAAGCTACCTTGGATCTAATCCTTATAAACAGGGAGGAAATGGTTGAGGAGGTAAAAGTGGCTGGGACCCTAGGAGGTAGCGACCATGCTATTTTAGAATTTTGGATAACTAGAGGCGGAAGACCTGTGAAGACTCAGACGTCAAGGTTAGATTTCAGAAAGGCAGATTTTAAGGGATTCAGAAAGAGAATTGGAGGGATCCAATGGCTGGATATCCTTAAAGACAAAAATGTCCAGGAAGGATGGGAAATCTTGAAAAATGAAATTCTCAAAGAGGGAAGAATAGGAAGCAGTTAAGGAAACCAGGATGGATGAACACAGAACTTAAGCACATGCTAAAAAGGAAGAAAAAAATGTTTATAAAATGGAAAGAGGGAGGCATATCTAAAGAAGAATATAATGCTGTCTGCAGAACCTGCAGGGCACAAATCAGATTATCTAAAGCTGAAAATGAATTGAGGCTTGCAAGAGATGTCAAAAGCAATAATAAAGGATTTTGGGGATATGTCAAAAGTAAAAGAAAAGTCAAAGATGCTATAGGATTTTTACAGGATGAAAATGATGAAATGGTAAGACAGGATGTTGAGAAGGCTGAAATTTTAAATTCCTATTTTGCATCTGTTTTCTCTCAGAAAGGAAATGTAACATCAACTGTTATTCACTGTCCTATTAAGGGAATAGAAGAATCCAGGATATCTATAAACAGAAAGATAGTGAGGAAACACTTAGCTAGCCTAAATGAATTCAAGTCTCCAGGTCCAGATGAATTACACCCCAGAGTACTGAAGGAGATAGCAGAAGAAATTTTTGAACCCCTCTCTATAATCTTTGAAAATTCTTGGAGAACAGGAGAAGTGCCAGAAGACTGGAGAAGAGCAAATGTTGTTCCTATCTTCAAAAAGGGGAAGAAGGTGGACCCAGGTAACTATAGGCCGGTGAGTCTGACTTCTATACCAGGAAAGATCTTTGAACAAATTATTAAACAACATGTATGTCAATACCTGGATAAGAATGAAGTGATTAAGCAGAGTCAGCATGGGTTTGTAACTAATAAGTCATGTCAGACTAACTTAATTTCCTTCTATGACGGTATCACTGATTGGGTGGATCAAGGAAATGCTGTTGATATAGTATATCTTGACTTCAGCAAAGCATTTGACAAAGTCTCTCATACAATCCTTATTGAAAAAATGATTAAGTATGGAATGGACAAGGCAACTGTTAGGTGGATTCATAACTGGCTTAGTGATCGGACCCAAAGAGTGGTCGTAAATGGCTGCACATCCAGTTGGAAGAATGTCTCAAGTGGGGTACCACAGGGCTCTGTCCTGGGCCCTGTATTGTTCAACATCTTTATCAACGATTTAGATGAAGGAATTGAGGGTAAACTGATTAAATTTGCTGATGACACAAAGCTAGGAGGGATAGCTAATACTAGAGAAGAGAGAGAGAGGATTCAAAAAGATTTAAATAAACTGGAGAAGTGGGCAGCAACTAACAGAATGGTTTTTAACAGGGAGAAATGCAAAGTACTACATCTGGGCAATAAAAATGGAAAAAGCATATATAGAATGGGAGGAATAGGGCTAAGTGACAGCACATGTGAAAAAGACTTGGGTATACTAATAGATCACAGACTGAATATGAGTCAACAGTGTGATGCAGCAGCAAAAAAGGCAAATGCAATTCTAGGATGTATTAACAGAAGCATACAGTCTAGATCACGTGAAGTCATTATTTCCCTCTACTCCTCTTTGGTCAGACCTCATCTGGAATATTGTGTCCAGTTTTGGGCACCACATTTTAAAAAAGACATCAACAAACTGGAGCAAGTTCAGAAAAGAGCGACCAGAATGGTGACCGGTCTGCAAACCCTGTCTTATGAGGAAAGGTTGCAGGATTTGGGAATGTTTAGTTTGCAAAAGAGAAGACTGAGAGGAGACTTACTAGCTGTCTACAAATATCTAAAGGGCTGTCACATTGTAGAAGGATCAACTTTATTCTCATTTGCACAAGGAAAGACTAGAAGCAATGGGATGAAACTGAATGGGAGGAGACACAGATTAGATATTAGAAAAAACTTTTTGACAGTTAGAGTGATCAATGAGTGGAACAGGCTGCCACGAGAAGTGGTGAGTTCTCCTTCAATGGAAGTCTTCAAACAGAGGCTGGACAGACATCTGACTGGGATGATTTAGCGAATCCTGCTTTGAGCAGGGGGTTGGACCAGATGGCCCAGGAGGTCCCTTCCAACTCTACGATTCTATGATTCTATGATTCTAAGCAGCAGAGTTTTGGGATAAATTCACAAAAAAAATATCCTAATCAGAAGACTCTCTTCATATCTCACATTAAATACTCACATTTTGCTCCAGATTTTCTGATTTCATAATAAAAAAACTGAAGCAAAATCTAGTGTGAAGGGGCCAACCAATAGTTTTTTACAACATATATTGTCCCAGTGGAAAATTATATATTTTTGTTTAAAATTAAAATTACTTCCAAACTTGAAATAGGTCACATTTTTAGGGTACCTTTAGACCCTTCAACTAGACGGCCGTTCAGCACGGCCGATCGCCACTATGCTGAACGGGCCGTCTAGTTGACAGCCGCATCCAGACGCGGCGTGCGGCTGGACGTCTGAATGAACGACTGGGCGGTCCGCCTGCCTGAATGGGGCATTCCATTCAGGCGGATGGGCACGCTAGCCGTCGGGTGGGCAGCGCGGACGTTCGTGACGTCCGCGCTGCCTATGCTGTCTCATTGAGAGGATTGTGCAGGATGCAAAAAACGCCAGTAAAATCACCAGTCTGCTTTTGGCCTAAGGCATAACTGAATGGTCCATTAGGCTGGGGTCATATGCAGCATTAATGTGTAAATCCCATCCACATGCTGATGAAAAAATTTTGTTTACAAAAAAAAAACATGCAGTGCAGCATGTCAATGTATGCTGCCATTATACAAACAAAATTCCAGCCATTCAGACAAGGGGCTGAAATCCTGCACTAAAACCTGCACCTAAATCCATAGAGTTAAGTGAAGATTTTGATACAGAATTAGGGTACCACAATAGTGGCCACAATTGCAGGCACAAATAGATTCCTGTGGGATCTCCAATTGCTACCGCAATTACAGCCGCTGCGGAGATGCCGCTCCACAATCCCCTTCCGTCAGTGGGCACGAGGCCTCAGGCTTTATCCAGACAAGCTGGATTTACAGGCGTATTCCGTGCTGTGTTTCCTGCCTGAAACCCGCCCTTTCATGTCTATGGTGCGGGTTACGGGCGGATTCCGGCCGGGGCGGATCCGGCGGATCCCGGAAGGAATGGGAATGGGCAAGAGGGAAACCTCCCGAAAAATGCCTGCAAACCACGCCAAATACGCTCGGTTTAGGCCATAGCAGGGCATGGCCACGCCCATAGCAGAGCTTGGCCACGTCCCCTATTTGCAGAAGCGTTTTGCCAAAGCGCTTGCAAAGTGCTTAAAAAGTGCTTGGAAGCAGCAGGCAAAACGCATCTGCAAATCATGGCGTATCTCACCTGAGCTCCGGAGTTCAGCCCGACCTGTCCACGGATCTGCAGGACTGAACTACGAGAGCCGAGGAATCAGCCGGCGATGGCAGTTCAGTCCGTGCATGCCGCAGACAGGCGAGGCTGAACTCCGGGGCAGCATCCAGGACAGGTATGGCCAGTACAATGCTGCATATTTGGAATTAGTGTTGGCCGGTCCGATCACTGAAGATCGTAATTTATTACGATTTTCAGGCTGATCGTTATTTTAAATTACGATCCGATTTGTAGCCAGATCATGATGATGATCTGAATTAGAAATCGGAATCCTCCGTAATCTGAAAACACTGTCCGGGCATACACTCCCGAACAGTGTGCGCATATATATATATACAGTCATGGCCAAAAGTATTGACACCCCTGCAATTCTGTCAGATAATACTCAGTTTCTTCCTGAAAATGATTGCAAACACAAATTCTTTGGTATTATTATCTTCATTTAATTTGTCTTAAATGAAAAAACACAAAAGAGAATGAAGCAAAAAGCAAAACATTGATCATTTCACACAAAACTCCAAAAATGGGCCAGACAAAAGTATTGGCACCCTCAGCCTAATACTTGGTTGCACAACCTTTAGCCAAAATAACTGCGACCAACCGCTTCCGGTAACCATCAATGAGTTTCTTACAATGCTCTGCTGGAATTTTAGACCATTCTTCTTTGGCAAACTACTCCAGGTCCCTGATATTTGAAGGGTGCCTTCTCCAAACTGCCATTTTTAGATCTCTCCACAGGTGTTCTATGGGATTCAGGTCTGGACTCATTGCTGGCCACCTTAGATGTCTCCAGTGCTTTCTCTCAAACCATTTTCTAGTGCTTTTTGAAGTGTGTTTTGGGTTATTGTCCTGCTGGAAGACCCATGACCTCTGAGGGAGACCCAGCTTTCTCACACTGGGCCCTACATTATGCTGCAAAATTTGTTGGTAGTCTTCAGACTTCATAATGCCATGCACATGGTCAAGCAGTCCAGTGCCAGAGGCAGCAAAGCAACCCCAAAACATCAGGGAATCTCCACCATGTTTGACTGTAGGGACCGTGTACTTTTCTTTGAATGCCTCTTTTTTCTCCTGTAAATATGTTGATGCTTTTGCCCTAAAAGCTCTACTTTTGTCTCATCTGACCAGAGAACATTCTTCCAAAATGTTTTAGGCTTTTTCAGGTAAGTTTTGGCAAACTCCAGCCTGGCTTTTTTATGTCTCGGGGTAAGAAGTGGGGTCTTCCTGGGTCTCCTACCATACAGTCCCTTTTCATTCAGACGCCGACGGATTGTACGGGTTGACACCGTTGTACCCTCGGACTGCAGGGCAGCTTGAACTTGTTTGGATGTTAGTGGAGGTTCTTTATCCAACATCCGCACAATCTTGCGTTGAAATCTCTTGTCAATTTTTCTTTTCCGGCCACATCTAGGGAGGCTAGCCACAGTGCCATGGGCTTTAAACTTCTTGATGACACTGTGCACGGTAGACACAGGAACATTCAGGTCTTTGGAGATGGACTTGTAGCCTTGAAATTGCTCATGCTTCCTCACAATTTGGTTTCTCAAGTCCTCAGACAGTTCTTTGGTCTTCTTTCTTTTCTCCATGCTCAATGTGGTACACACAAGGACACAGGACAGAGGTTGAGTCAACTTTAATCCATGTTAACTGGCTGCAAGTGTGATTTAGTTATTGCCAACACCTGTTAGGTGCCACAGGTAAGTTACAGGTGCTGTTAATTACATAAATTAGAGAAGCATCACATGATTTTTCAAACAGTGCCAATACTTTTGTCCACCCTCTTTGTTATGTTTGGTGTGGAATTATATCCAATTTGGCTTTAGGACAATTCTTTTTGTGTTTTTTCATTTAAGACCAATTAAATGAAGATAATAATACCAAAGAATTTGTGTTTGCAATCATTTTCAGGAAGAAACTGAGTATTATCTGACAGAATTGCAGGGGTGTCAATACTTTTGGCCATGACTGTATATATATATATACACACACACACACACACTATACAGGTGTACAGCGTGTGTGCATATTTAGCTTTAGTAAATGGCTCCAGGCTGCGCTGTTAAAAAATAAACAAACCCAGTTACTCACCTCTTTCTCCAGTGTCCAGTACTGGCTCCGGCTCCTAGCCCAGCAGTGCAGGGAATCCCGAAATCCAGGCGGCGCATCGCCGCCTCTGTGCCTGCCGTACTGTAACTACACTGGAGAGTGATCCCAGGACCGCTCACTAGACGGTCCTGGGAAAGCACCACATCACGTCACAGAACAGCCCGGCACATGTCCAGAGGTGGTGATGCACAACCCAGAATGCATAGCATTGGGATTTCGGAATTCCCTGCACCGCCGGAGACAGCGCTGGACACCGGAGAGAGAGTTGAATAACTGGGTTTGTTTATTTTTTAACAGCGCAGCTTGGGGCCATTATATATATGCAAGAAAGCTGGAAGAAGAGTGGCTCAACTGAGATTGTTGCTGAGGACTCAGTGTGCTGCTAGAGCAGGGGTTGGCTTCCGCCCGTACTTAACATGCATCCATGAAGAAAGACCTCCGCGCTCCTGAAGTCCTATACAAATCCTTTATTGCATTTCAAAGTTCCAAAAGTACCAGACCACCATCACCCACCCACATATATGCATATATATACACACACACACTGTTCGGGCGTACAGTGTGCATATATATATATATATATATAGCTACATCTAGCTCTGGAGATTGGATCTGAATTAATTCCAATCTTTCGGTATGATCAGCCCGATCTGATCCTATCTTTCCAGTGATCGGCCAACACTAGTTGGAATCAGTAGGCCTCACAACATTATATTACCCTCAAAGTTTCCCTTGAAGGCAAAAATCACATAGTATTTTATATCAGCACCTTATAGTGTAGCATTTTTCACATTTGTGCAAAATAAACTTTGCAATAATTATGCATAATGGAATTGTTTTAATACAATGTTAAATGGTTAAGTAGCTTACCAGAGTCATGCAGAAGGAACTGCTGCTGGACACCATCAATACTGATCTCCTGGAACTCGAGGGGGATAACAAGTTGATCAAGGGTTTGAGGTAACCTTGGGATATTGCCAAGTTGCCTTGCTAATCGTATTGTCCTCTTCAGTGATGCTTTCCTTGGGAGAAGTGCTGCAACATTAGAATGGGCTCCTGAAACGACGTCTGTGAGAATCTGTTGTGGTGTCTCCTGTGTTGTCCTTGCCCTGGTCACAGCCTCATTAACAAGTCGGATTGCTTCAGGTCTTGCAGCTTGTGCTGCGTGATTGTGAAGATTGACTACTTTCACAACTTCGCCAGATTCTTCATTGGTCCAAACACGTCCCTTGCAAGTCGGCCGTTTTTCACATACCCAGATGGAATGAACATCGTCAGCGGTTCGTTTGGAAAATAAGTAAATGTGATTCTCATGGACCAACTTGCTCCTTCCACGTTTGGACAGAACTGAATTCATAGTTGTAGAAAGTGAATTGCTGTGGAAGCTGACTGATTTTTTGTGGCAGTACACTTCTCTCTTTGTGGAGATTTCAGACACTGCTATATTCTGATATACAGATGGAATAAAAGCTAGTCTAATGTAACTTGCAGGACATGTGACCATGCTACTTGTTACGTCTGCAACAAAACTTGCAACAAAGCAGGTCAGTGCTTGGTCAGGTAAAAGTTCAAAATTGTTTAGTTTTTAGGCCTCTTGCACACTGTAATTTTAGAGTGGTTTCACATTTGTGTTTGTGGCCGCCAGAGGTCGATCCGCTCTGGATCTGACATCCAGCTGACCCCAGGGCAATGCTGGCTGAATGCTGGCATTCCGCTTGCATTGCCCATAGAAGTGAACGGCTGGGTTCCGCGATCTGCAGACGCCCGTTCGCTTTCGTAATGCCGCATTCCGCTATCAGTGTCAGAACAAAAAGAAGAGCATTTTCTTCTTTTCGTTCCGCTGCAGGTTAGCGGAATGCGGCATTACAGAAGCGAACGGGCGGCCTGTAGTCCATATGTAGCGGAAGTGTGAAGGCACCCTTATGCTGCCACTGTTTTAGAACTCCAAAGCACGTGCTTTACTGGCATTTTTCAGGCGCTTTTGTGAGCGTTCTCGGTAATGACCCATAAGATACAGGCTATTGATGAACGCTAAGTGCTCAAAAATAGCTCCTGTAATAAAATAAAAAGAGCTGGCCGAAACAACACCTCGCTTTTCTAGCCATTGACTTATCTACTATATAATTGTCTAAGGGTCACTTTCGTCTTTCTGTCTGTAACGTTTTATTCGTATATTCATTGGTCGCGGCGTCTGTCTGTCATGTAATTCCAAGTCGCTGATTGGTCGTGGCAAAACGCCCACGACCAATCAGCGACGGTCACAGTCTGCCATAAAAATGGCCGCTGCTTCACTGCCCTGTACTCACCGCTGACCGCTCACACAGGGTTAATGCCAGCGTTAACGGATCGCGGTGTACCGAACTCCGTTAACGCTGCTATTAACCCTGTGTGACCAACTTTTCGCTATTGATGGTGCCTATGCAGCATCAATAGTGAAAAGATGTAATGTTAAAAATAATAATGATAAAAAAAAGAAGTTATTCTCACCCCCTCCAACGTCGCGCTGTCCTCCGCGCCTCTCTCCAATGCACACCGTCCAGGACCTGCGATGATGTCACGGTCATGTGACCGCGACATCATCGCAGGTCCTACGCTCAGACCGGAAGCCACCGCCAGCACTGCAGAGAGGCGCGAGGACTTCAGGGCCCATGGCTGAGGTGAGTATATCTTTATTATTTTTTTTTAAACATAAATATAGTGCCCACATTCCTAGACTATGTGGACAGTGCAATATACTACGTGACCAGTGCAATATACTACGTTGGCTGGCCAATATACTATGTGCGCTGTGCAATTTACTATGTGCGCTGTCCAAAATACTACGTCGGCTGTCCTATATACTACGTGGCCTGTACAATGTACTACGTGGACTGTCCAATGTACTACATAACCTGTGCAACATACCACGTGGCTGTGCCTTCTAGAATACCCGATACATTAGAATCGGGCCACCATGTAGTATATTCAAAATTGGCAATCTTCTTAGCGATTTTCCAGTGCTTAGCACTTGGGAAAGTGGCTACTGTGAAAGCGGTCTTAGGGCTAAAACACAAGGCCAAAATTCCCTGCCTAATTTGGGGCCGAAACATCTGGGGGCAAAAAGCAGGGGGCGAAACATCCGGGGGCGAACTGCTGTGGGCGAACTGCTGGGGACAAAACATCCGGGGGCGAACTGCTGGGGGCAAAACATCTGGGGGCGAACTGCTGGGGATGAAACATCCGGGGGCGAACTGCTGGGGGCGAAACATCCGGGGGCGAACTGTGGGGGCGAAACATCCGGGGGTGAAACATCCGGGGGCGAACTGCTGGGGGTGAAACATCCGGGGGCGAACTGCTGGGGGCGAACTGCTGGGGGCGAAACATCCGGGGGCGAACTGCTGGGGGCGAACTGCTGGGGGCGAAACATCCGGGGGCGAACTGCTGGGGGCGAAACATCCGGGGGCGAACTGCTGGGGGCGAAACATCCGGGGGCGAACTGCTGGGGGCGAAACATCCGGGGGCGAACTGCTGGGGGTGAATCATCCGGGGGCGAAACATCCGGGGGCGAACTGCTGGGGGCGAAACATCCGGGGGGCGAACTGCTGGGGGCGAAACATCCGGGTACGAACTGCTGGGGGCGAACTGCTGGGGGCGAAATGTGCGGGGGCGAAATGTGCGGGGGCGAAACAACCTGGGGGCGAAATGCTGGGGGTGAAATATTCGGGGGCGAAGTGTACCTGGGGGCGAACTGCTGGGGGCGAAATTCTGGGGGCGAACTGCTGGGGGCGAAACTTCCTAAAACCGATATCTCAAGGGCTGTCACATTGTAGAAGGATCATCTTTATTCTCATTTGCACAAGGAAAGACTAGAAGCAATGGGATGAAACTGAATGGGAGGAGACACAGATTAGATATTAGAAAAAACTTTTTGACAGTTAGAGTGATCAATGAGTGGAACAGGCTGCCACGAGAGGTGGTGAGCTCTCCTTCAATAGAAGTCTTCAAACAGAGGCTGGACAGACATCTGTCTGGGATGATTTAGTGATTCCTGTTTTGAGCAGGGGGCTGGACGAGATGGCCCATGAGGTCCCTTCCAACTCTACGATTCTATGATTCTCCAGTGTTAACTCCAATTTTATTTGCATCCCTATCTCCCTAAATCAGGAAATACTTCCCCTGATATAATCTTGCCCCCTCCCTAACTGGGGCTGTTCTCAACTTTGTTTAACCCTTACCTTACAGTAACTATCCATTTCCTAGTCTACAGTGCCCTCCACTGTACTTCCCCAATTTCTAACTATTATTACTCCCTTACATAGTCCCTACTCCTGTACCATTGCATCCTATCCTTTCCTTATACGATTACATTATGATAAAACTCACTTTTATTATTGAACATTTATTATCCATTTACAAACCGTACACATTATATTATTTACCTTACTATGCTTAAACCATTATAAACATGTAAGCATTATTCACAGTTCCACAAACGAGTGTACCTGTTTTACCAAGACGGGATCAGGGCATGAATCAATTCTGAGATGCCCTTGCATAAGCTTTACCTTACCTGCCAGCAATCTCAGCTCAGTCTCTCTTGCTCAGCATAAATTAGAGAACTATACAGCTGCTTATTTATCTCAGCGGTAGGATACCCTATGATTTACCCTATGACTTAGGGCCCCGTCACACATAGCGAACCCCCAGCGAATCCGACAATGATATGACCTTGTCAGGATCGCTGGTGTGTCGCTACATGATCACTGGTGAGCTGCCAAACAGGCAGCTTCACCAGCGATCAGGACAGCGACACGCGGGTAACAAGCGACGCACGTCACTTAGTTACCCACTGTGTACCTTAGTTACCAGTGCGCTGGTGCAGGGAGCTAGTATCCAAGGTACACATCGGATTTCTAAGCGGCACGCGGCACTTAGAAACCCGATGTGTAACTTGGTTACCAGCTCCCTGCACCAGTGCGCTGGTAACTAAGGTAGACATCGGGTTTCTAAGCGCTGCGCGCCACTTAGAAACCCGATGTTTACCTTAGTTACCAGCGCCAGCTCGCTGATCGCTGGTCTCCCGCCTGACACACGCAGCGATGCAGCGATACCCGGCAGGGGGGCAGGTCGCTGGTAAGTGTCACACACAGCGATCTCAGTGGTGAGATCGCTGTTGCGTCACAAAACTTGTGACTCAACACACTTGTGTGTGACAGGGGCTTTAAGGAAGCACTCTGTGAGGTCTAGCACTGATATCTCACTGACTGCTGACTGTAAGAAGAACACACATTTTAACAAGATGTTATCTTACTAAAAAGTATTTATTTATCTAACTCATTTATATAGCGCCATTAATTCCACATTATTGGCACTGTCCCCAATGGAGCTCACAATCTAAATTCCCTATCAGTATGTCTTTGAAATGTTGGAGGAAACCCATGCAAACACGGGTAGAACATACATACTCCTTACAGATGTTGTCCTTGGTGGTATTTGAACCCAAAACCAGTACATCTTATAAGTACATCTTATAGTAAAAAAATACACTACTTTATCTCAGCAGATATCATTGCTGCTTCACTGCCCATACTCTATTAATTCTTAGGGTATGTGCACACATTGCGGATTTGGCTGTGGATCCGCAGCAGATTTGACCCTGCTGATCCGCAGCAGTTTTCCATGCGGTGTACAGTACCATGGAAACCTATGGAAAACAAAAGTCGCTGTGCACATGCTGCGGAAAATTCCACGTAGAAACGCAGCGGTTTATTTTCCGCAACATGTCAATTCTTTGTGCAGAATCCGCAGCACTTTTACACATATTCCATTATAGGAATCCGCAGGTGTAAAAACTCAGGCGAAATCCGCACAAAATCTGCACAAAATCCGCAGGGAATCCGCAGGTAATACACAGATCATTTTACCTGCGGATTCTGCAGAATCCGCATGGAAATATGCGCAATGGAATCCGCAGCGTGTGCACATACCCTAAAGCTGCTGAAAACATTTTTCTCTAGCATTCCCAGCTAGATCAAGCTATTCATGGCAAGAAGCAAGGATAATTGAATACAGTTGCATCTCAAAGTGTGTGAACAGCGAATTGATTTTATTGATGTACCTGCCACTGCAGCTCTGCCAAGCACTCTGTATCAATACTAAGGCTGTGTTCACACGTTGTGTTTTTGCTGTTTTTTATGCAAATTTTAATTTTGACAGTACTACACATTGTTTTTTTTTCCTGACTAATTTAGAAAACATCTGCGTTTTTGCAAACTGCAGCATGTCTCTTCTTTCAGAATTTTTTAAAGTATACTTGAAGCTTTCTTTCACCCATACAAAGCAGTGAGTGCAAAAACACAGGAAAAAATGCAGGAATGAGTTTTTACTGCATTTTTGGTGCAAAAACTTAAGGAAGTTAAATTTTGCTTTTTGGGAGGCACTAAAGTTTATCAACATGCACAAGAGAAAACAAAAATGCAGCAAAAACTCAGCAAAACCTGGTTTTTGTAAGCAGCTTCTTTACTGCAAAAGAGAGCAGGTTTTGCCTATGGAAAAAGATGTAGCAAAAATGCAACGTGTGAGCATAGCCTAAAGCTGTTGAAGACATTTTACTTTATTGTATTTTAGAACTACACCACCCCTTATTTTAAAATGTATAAATTGTATTCAATGATTTAAAAGCATAGTCAAAAGTTAAAAACCCAAAAAATATAACCAAAAAGCTTAGTTTGTCTACTTTGATACTATTTTGTGTCTATTTTATTACATCCCTCTCCTCATATATCCAAGATGTCAATACAATTGAAAGCAATGATGGGATGGAGGTGGGAAGCTGTCCCCTCCTTCCCCATCATTCTCCCTTGGCGTCTGACTTCTCAGCCACTGGATGTGATGATGTCACTTCATTGCTCAAATCTGCGCCAGGCAGTGGAACTTCTGAGGAGACTCACTGCAGGAGGGAATGGGGAGAAGTGAGTTTGTATTAATTTTTAACCCCTTTCTGCCATTAGATGTACTATCCCATCCATGTGACCTGGGACTTAATTCCCATGGACGGGATAGTATGTCATAGCAATCAGCGGCGCCCTCGGGGGAGCTCTGCTGATCGAGGCCGGGTGTCAGCTGATTGTCGCAGCTGATACCCGGAACTATGTGTCAGGGGCGGTCACGGACCGCACCGGCATGTTAACCCCTGTCACACTGCGATCAAACATGATTGCAGTGTACCGGGGGATTAGGGAAGCATCGGCACAGAGGGAACTCCCTCCGTACTTCCCTGAGCCCCCCAGAGCAGCGCGATGTGCTGCACTGCTCTGAGGGTCTCCTTCCCTGACGGCCCCCGGATCCAAGATGGCCACGGGGGCCTGCAGGGAGGTAGCTTCCTCAGTGCCTGCAGAGAGCAGGCACAAGGAAGCCTGCTGCAGCGCCTGTCAGATCGTTGATCTGACACAGCGCTGTTCTAAGTGTCACTTCACAGTAATGTCCCCCCCGGGACAATGAAATAAAGTAAAAAAAAAAAATAGTGTAAAAATAAATTATAAAAATCTCTAAATAAATTAAAAAAAAAATTCACTAATAAATTAATTTTTTTGGAAATAAAAAAAATAAAAGTACACATATTTAGTATCGCCACATCTGTAACGACCCGCCCTATAAAACTGTCCAACTAGTTAACCCCTTTAGTGAACCCCTTAAAAAATAAAAATAAAAAACAAAGCAAAAAACAATGCTTTATCATCATACCGCCGAACAAAAAGTGCAATAACACGTAATCAAAAAGACGGATTTAAATAACCATGGTACTGCTGAAAATGTCCTCTTGTACTGCAAAAATGAGCCACTATACAGCGTCTTCAGCGAAAAAAATTAAAAAGTTATAGCTCGCAGAATAAAGCGATGCAAAAATAATTATTTTTTATATAAAATTGTTTTCATTGCATAAAAGCGCCAAAACATAAAAAAAGACATAAATGAGGCATCGCTGTAATCGTCCTGACCCAAAGAATAAAACCGCTTTATCAATTTTACCACACGCAGAACGGTGTAAACGCACCCCCCAAAAGAAATTCATGAAATGCTGGTTTTTGTTCATTCTGCGTCCCAAAAATCGGAATAAAAAGTGATCAAAAAAGTCACATGTCCGAAAATGATACCAATAAAAACATCAACTCGTCCCGCAAAAAATAAGACCTCAAATGACTCGGTGGGTCAAAATATGGAAAAATTGTAGCTCTCAAAATGTGGTGATGCAAAAACTATTTTTACAATAAAAAGCATCTTTTAGCGTGTGACAGCTACCAAACATAAAAACCCTCCATAAATAGTAAATCAAACCCCCCTTTATCACCCACTTAGTTAGGGAAAATAATAAAATTAAAAAAATGTATTTATTTCCATTTTCCCATTAGGGTTAGGGTTAGGGCTAGGGCTAGTGTTAGAGTTAGGGCTAGGGTTAGGGCTGAGATTAAGGTTAGGGGTGTGTTGGGGTTAGGGTTGGAGTTAGAATTGGGGGGTTTCCACTGTTTAGGTACAACAGGTGCTCTCCAAATGCAACATGGCGTCTGATCTCAATTCCAGCCAATTCTGCTTTGAAAAAGTCAAATGGTGTTCCTTCCCTTCCAAGCTCTGCCATGCACCCAAACAGTTGTTTACCCCCACATATGGGGTATCATCCTACTCAGGACAAATTGCACAACAACTTTTGGGGTTCAATTTCTCCTCTTACCCTTGGGAAAATAAAAAATTGGGGGCAAAAATATAATTTTTGTGGAAAAAAAAATATGATTTTTTTTATTTTTATGGGTCTACGTTATAAACTTCTGTGAAGCACTTGGGGGTTCAAAGTGCTCACCATACTTGGGGGGTCTAGTTTCCAAAATGGGGTCACTTGTGGGGGGTTTCAACAGTTTAGGCAAATCAGAGGCTCTCCAAAAGCGACATGACACCCGCAGACCATTCCATCAAAATCTGCATTCCAAAACGTCACTACTTCCCTTCCGAGCCCCGACGTGTGCCCATGTAGTAGTAGTAGTTTATTTCTCCCACATATGGGATATCAGCGTACTCAGGACAAATCGGACAACAACTTTTGGGGTCCAATTTCTCCTGTTACCCTTGAGAAAATAAAAAAATTGGGGAGTAAATGATCATGTTTGTGGAAAAAATATGATTTTTTTATTTTCTCGCCCGGGCGTTATAAACTTCTGGTTTGCACTTGGGGGTTCAAAGTGCTCACCACACACCTACATAAGTTCCTTGGGGGGTTTAGTTTCCAAAATGAGATCACTTGTGGGGGGGTTCAACATTTCAGGAACATCAAAGGCACTCCAAACGTGACATGACACCCGCAGACCATTCCATCAAAGTCTGCATTCCAAAACATCACTACTTCCTTTCCAAGCCCCTACGTGTGCCCATACAGTCATTTTCACCCACATATGGGATATCAGCGTACTCAGGACAAATTGCACAATAACTTTTGGGGTCCTGTTACCCTTGGAAAAATAAAAATTGGGGGTGAAAAGATCATTTTTGTGGAAAAAATATGATTTTTTTAATTGTACGGCTGTACATTACTTGTGGGGGGTTTCCCCTGTTTAGGCATATCAGGGGCTCTCCAAACGTGACATGGCGTCCGACCTGAATTCCAACCAATTTTGCATTGAAAAAGTCAAACGCCGCTCCTTCCCTTCTGAACTCTGCCATGCGGCGAAACAGTGGTTTCCCCCCACATATCAGGTATCAGCATACTCAGGACAAATTGCACAATAACTTTTGCAGTCCTATATCTCCTGTTACCCATGGTAAAATAAAAAAGATTGGACCTGAAGTAATTTTTTGTGAAAAAAAGTTAATTGTTCATTTTTTTTAAACATTCAAAGAATTCCTGTGAAGCACCTGAAGGGTTAATAAACTTCTTGAATGTGGTTTTGAGCACCTTGAGGGGTGCAGATTTTAGAATGGTGTGACTTTTGGGTATTTTCTATCATATAGACCCCTCAAAGTGACTTCAAATGTGATGTGGTCCCTAAAAATGAAATGGTGTTGTAAAAATGAGAAATCGCTGGTCAACTTTTAACACTTATAACTTCCTAAGAAAAAAAATTTTGGTTCCCAAATTATGCTGATGTAAAGTAAACATGTGGGAAATGTTATTTATTAAGTTTTTTTGTGTGCCGTATCTCTGTGATTTAAGGGCATAAAAATTCCAAGTTGGAAAATGGTGAAATTTTCAAAATTTTCACCAAATTTCTGTTTTTTTTCACAAATAAACGCAAGTTATATGAATGAAATTTTACCATAACATGAAGTACAATATGTCAAGAGAAAACAATGTCAGAATCACCGGGATCCATGGAAGCGTTCCAGAGTTATTACATCATAAAGGGACAGTGGTCAGAATTGTAAAAATTGGCCAGGTCATTAACGTGCAAACCACCCTTTGGGGTAAAGAGGTTAAAATCAGTTAGTACGTTGTGGTGACCATAATACTGCAGGACTATGGGGGCTGAAAATACTATATGGAGGACTCTAGAGGATTGTATGGAGGACTAGCAGTGGGAGGACCATTATATTTAGGGGGCTATATGGGGCCCATTATAATATATGGAGGGACATTATAATATTTGGAGGGCTTAGTAGGGGCCTATATACCATATAGAGGGCTATGTAATTATACTGTATGTATACAGTGTGAAGATTTGTGTGTGGTCCATCACACTGTGTGGACTGGTGTGTGGGGGCCATTATACTGTTTGCAGGGCTGTGTGGATGCCAATTATATTGCTTAAAGGGCTGTGAGTGGTCTATTATACAATATTTCTTGTAACGCGCTAGGGCATTGTAGGGCATTGTGGCAGTGAGATAGACAAATTCAGTCCATATAAAGAAAGCCAAAAAGGTTACAAACAGTAAAGAAACCAAAAACAACAAAAAATGGAAATTAGAAATGAAAAAATACACACAAAAGCAAATGATAAATAATTACAATAAATTGGACAAATGAACAACATTTATTGTTTGTAGAAGGCAGTGAACAACAGCTCCTCATTGAGCCCCTTCGGAGCTATGCTATCAAGGTTAAAGATCCACCTTGATTCCCTTCTTAATAACTCATCAGTGCAGCATCTGTGACACCCCAGAGTCCGGTTGTCACAGTGACATTACCTCCCTCTAATGGGTGAAGTCATTCTGGGAGGCAGATAGGGGACCCCCATGCCAGGCAGCATAGATTTAATTACTATTTCCTGCTGCAGGTCAGAAAAGGGATATGCCTTATAACTTCTGGCCAGCAGAGGGGGTTGGTGAGTCAGCTAGAGGTGAGCTGAGGGGGTTGTCATGGAAACAAAACAGCTGTGAGCTGTGAGGAGATGACAGTTAAACATGAGGACGTAAGGTAAAGAGATCTTTCTGGAAGATCCAGTCAGATGAAGACAGGGAGTTGATCTGTGAAGAGGGAAAGGACAAGATCAGAGACTGAGAGACTCTAGGGAAGCTAAAATACTGCATATAGTAGACCCCTGAGTGAAGCGCTAATAAAGAGAAAAGGGACATCAGAATCCTAGGCTGACAGGAGCTGTAAGTCTTGATAGCCGAATCTGAAAGTACTGGGGATTGTAAATACCTGTGCAAATTGAACACCTGAGGGCACGTCAGTGGATTAGGAGCCTGGGGCTGATGGTGAAAAAACGGTACCCGTGGAATAGGCTCACACTGACAGCCGTACAGGTTAGTGAAACCATCATGAATAGAGGGTCGCAGCATAGTTATATACAACGGAGACCCACACACAAAGCGCAGAAAGGAAGGTCCTAAATTTCCACCTGGCAAGGTGGCTCCCCTGAATGCCTCCAGGCGAGCCTGACTCATTCCATCACCTGTATGTGGTACTCCGGACTACAACCAATTACCAGTAAAAGGTAAAGAAACTGCACCTCTCTGTGTCTTTCTCTCATTTCTCTGCACCCCAACGTTCACAGTCATTTTTACTATTTATTTAACATCTTTGCCCTGGGACTACAGCCCTACCTGTGGAGGGCTACAACATCATAGCTGCACCCAACATCCATCCCAGAGAAGCAACACCGCAGCGCTGGTCACCTCTGACTAGAATACCACAGGTGGCGTCACGTATTTCACCATCTAATAACATTATCTTTATTTTTACCACATAAATACCACACAACTTTCCCCTATTTTATTACTGGACGCCTATGGGCCATGCACCGGGTCGCCGCCGCCGTGACACCATCCCCCATGGAAGTCGACGGGTCCGGTACCGAGTACCCCCAGGCCCCACGGGGCCCTTCACATCCACCTCTAATTGTAGTGTCAACCTTATCAGCGACCAAAACCCGCAAGTGTCCCGGGGTGCCAGGAGGTCCCTTCCAACTCTATGATTCTATGATTCTATAATTCTAATGACCATAACCCACAAGTGTCCAGGGGCACCACTATGTAATGTAAGGAAATGATTGTGCAATGAGGTAATCGGTTAACCTAACGCCTTATCCTTTCTTGCACATGTTATATTAGAAACGTGGTGCTGTATGCGTCAGCGTAATTCTTGGCCCGTTTGTCCTACATAAACCTTCGGGCAACTGCAGACGAGGATGTAAACAACATTTTTCATACGACAGTTTGCATAACAATAAGTTTTGACCTGATTAAGGATACCTGAAAGAGCAATGGTGTCACTTGCAACAGTATATGGACACACGGTGCAACCCCCACAGGGGTATGTACCAATAGGTTTGAAGCCCCTTCCCAAAGATTGGGATGGGTGTTTGAAATGACTTGAACAAAGAATGTCCTAGAAATTTCTGGCACGTTTAACAATAAGCTTGGGCCGTTCATTAACAAAAGGTATGACCCTGAGCTCACTCAACAGAATGTTTCAATTCCTACACAAAATGTTATAGACTTCTGTCCAGTGGTTGTTATAGGGGATGATGATATTCGTAGCAGAGAATTCTTTCTTTGGTTTCAACTGCAGTAATTCGCTATGCTCCTTCTTTTCCGAAGCCTGAAAAGAATGTGCGATAATATGCTTAGGATAGCCCCTCTCTCTGAAATGAGATGTAAGAGATCTAGCCTCCACATGGAAAGACTCTGGTTCGCTGCAATTACGTTTAATACGATAAAATTGTCCCCGTGGTATCCCATTGCGAACATGTGGCAGATGAAAGCTCCCATGTGGAGTAAGCTGTTGGAGGCGGTTGTCTTTTGAAAGAGCGATGTGCAGATCTTCCCTCCTTTCTTGGTAATCCATAGGTCCGAAATCAACGGTCTCCATAGAA
This sequence comes from Dendrobates tinctorius, assembly GCF_039654945.1. Lineage (NCBI taxonomy): Eukaryota > Metazoa > Chordata > Amphibia > Anura > Dendrobatidae > Dendrobates > Dendrobates tinctorius. The sequence continues at coordinate 38,166,724 of NW_027361917.1, forward strand.
ATACTGGAAGTAAGAGAGATTTTCCATGTGTTATGATTTAGATTTTCAATAAATTTTTCACAATCTACACAAGACCCAGACCAGAAGAAAAGCACATCGTCAATATAACGAAACCATCGCACAACATGTGTTTGGAATGTGGTCAAAAGGCACACATGTGTCTCCTCTCATCAACCTTAGAATAGGATGGCATAAGATGGTGCACATCTGGCACCCATCACGGTGCCAGAGGTTTGCTTGTAGAAAGTGCAATCAAACACAAAATAATGATTCTCCAACACAAATTTCAGAAGATCAAGAACAAAAGAATCATGCTGGTGATCACCTGTAGTTTTCGAATCCAGAAAAAATGACACAGCCTGTAGGCCCAATGAATGCTCAATACTAGTATAGAGAGATTTGACGTCCATGGTTACCATCAGAGTTTCTTCATTGATTGTAAAGCCCGTCCAATTGATTGACCAAATGAGACAAGTCCCTGATGTAAGAGCCTAAGGATATAACAAAAGGCTTTAAATAGAAGTCCAGATACTGTACATACAGGGATGTTAAAACAAACTCCCAATGCCTGAAACAATAGGCCGCCCCGGTGGTTTTTCTAGGGACTTATGGACTCTGGGGAGCATGTAGAAAGTGGGCACAACTGGATGTTTCATGATCAAAAAGTCACGCTCCTTCTTATTTATGATGCCCAAGTCAAATGCCCGTTTGAACAGCCCATCAATTTTAGACTTGAATACCTCTGTTGGATCGGTGGGTAAAACCCTATAGCAAGCCAAATTGTTCAATTGCCTATGTGCCTCCTTAGTATACATGTTCACTGGCCAGAGGACAACACTCCCCCCTATCTGCTTCCTTAATAACGATGGAATTGTTATCTCGCAGGTTCTTCAGGGCTAGTTTATCTGCTTTACTCAAGTTATCCTCTTTGTGAGCATCTATAGTCAGACCCTGAATGTCCCGACAGGTAGTTTTGTAGAACACCTCTACTGCGGGAAAAATAGAAAGGGAGGGTGTTGCTTGTGATGGTGTCCTCTGTGTGAATTCTCTCCTCTTACCTGACACTTGATTATTTTCAGTAAGTAAGTCAATTAAATCCCGAAAAACTTGTCGATCCTCTTGTGGCAAGGTATCAATAACAGGGGGTTGGTGACACAGTAATTTGAAAGTGACTTGTCTGCAAAAGAGGTAAACATCTTTAGTGAATTCGAGCTTGTCCAGCACCTTCATAGGGGAAAAAGATAGTCCCTTGGATGAGAGTTGAGTTTCATGTTCGGACAACGGATATGACGAAAGGTTAATGATCTGGAGACTACCTGTTGAGGGGATATTTAGTACCGTCTCCGGTTTTGCCTGGTTTCCCTCTTGTAGGTTGGAGGCCAAGATTGGAAGTGACGATGATGCTTCCTTATATTTGGTGGACTGCCGCCGCTTGCCCCTCCTGGTGGGTTTTCTTGATGGGTGTCCGAGAACAAAAAAATCACTGGAGGGTGGATCTTAAAATGATGAACCTAGATCAGTTGATTTAGATGGTGCACTAGCAATTTTAGTCAATCTACGGTTACCAATATGTGTCCACCTATATGCCCTCTTCTCGTCAAAATCCATTTTGTCCCTGATGAACTTGGATATTTTCCCTCGTATAATTTATTTTTCAAACTTGTCTAAACTTTCCTTTAGCCTTTGTTGAAAAGGAATCAAAACTGACTCTTTATCAAAGGTTTTCAACCTATCCTCAGAGATCTTAATTTTGTCCTTAAGTTGTACTAAATGTGCCCGATGGGAGGAAATGTGCCCTGATGGGAGGAAACTCATGTGCGCCTTTTGACCACATTCCAAACACATGTTTTGCGGTGGTATCGCTATTTTGACAATGTGCTTTTCTTCTGGTCTGGGTCTCGTATAGATTGTGAAAAATTTATTGAAAATCTAAATCATAACACATGGAATATCTCTCTTACTTCCAGTATTTCTATGGAGACCATTGACTTTTTGGACCTACGGATTACCAAGAAAGGAGGGAAGATCTTCACATCGCTCTTTCAAAAGCCAACCGCCTCCAAGAGCTTACTCCACTATGGGAGCTTTCATCCGCCACATGTTCGCAATGGGATACCATGGGGACAATTTTATCGTATTTAACGTAATTGCAGCGAACCAGAGTCTTTCCATGTGGAGGCTAGATCTCTTACATCACGTTTCAGAGAGAGGGGCTATCCTAAGCGCATTATCTCGCATGTTTTCAGGCTTCGGAAAAGAAGGAGCGTAGCAAATTACTATAGTTGAAACCAAAAGAATTCTCTGCTATGAACATCATCACCCCCTATAACAACCACTGGACAGAAGTCTATAACATTTTGTGTAGGAATTGAAACATTCTGTTGAGTGAGCTTAGGGTCATACCTTTTGTTAATGAATGGCCAAAGCTTATTGTTAAATGTGTCAGAAATTTCAAGGACATTCTTTGTTTAAATCATTTCAAATGCCCAACCCAATCTTTGGGAAGGGGCTTCAAACCTATTGGTACATACCCCTGTGGGGGTTGCACTGTGTGTCCATATACTGTTGCAAGTGACACCATTGCTCTTTCAGGTATCCTTAATCAGGTCAAAACTTATTGTTATGCAAACTGTGTACAAAAAATGTTGTTTACATCCTCGTCTGCAGTTGCCTGAAGGTTTATGTAGGACAAACGGGCCAAGAATTACGCTGACGCATACAGCACCACTTTTCTAATATAACATGTGCAAGAAAGGATAAAGCATTAGGTAAACCGATTACCTCATTGGCCAATCATTTCCTTACATTACACAGTGGTGCCCCTGGACACTTGCGTGTTATGGTCGTTTTAATTATAGAATCATAGAATCATAGAGTTGGAAGGGACCTCCTGGCCCATCTGGTCCAACCGCCTGCTCAAAGCATTTTTCGCTAAATTATCCCAGACAGATGTCTGTCCAGCCTCTGTTTGAAGACCTCTATGGAAGGAGAGCTCACCACCTCTCGTGGAAGCCTGTTCCACTCATTGATCACTCTAACTGTCAAAAAGTTTTTTCTAATATCTAATCTGTGGCTCCTCCCATTCAGTTTCATCCCATTGCTTCTGGTCTTTCCTTGTACAAATGAGAATAAAGATGATCCTTCTACAATGTGACAGCCCTTGAGATATTGGTAGACAGTTATTAAGTCTCCTCTCAATCTTCTCTTTTGCAAACTAAACATTCCCAAACCCTGCAACCTTACCTCATAACACAGGGTTTGCAGACCGGTCACCATTCTGGTCGCTTTTTTCTGAACTTGTCCAGTTTGTTGATGTCTTTTTTAAAATGTGGTGCCCAAAACTGGACACAGTATTCCAGATGAGGTCTGACCAAAGAGGAGTAGAGGGCAATAATGACTTTGCGTGATCTAGACTGTATGCTTCTGTTAATATGTCCGAGAGGTGCATTTGCATTTTTTGCTGCTGCATCACACTGTTGACTCATATTCAGTCTGTGATCTATTAGTATACCCAAGTATTTTTCACATGTGCTGTTGCTTAGCCCTATTCCTCCCATTTTGTATATAAAGTAACATAGTTTTGAAGGCTGAAGGAAGATCTTATGTCCATCTAGTTCAGCCTATTTTTAGTGCAGCTGTTCTGCATTGTTCATCCTGAGGAAGGCAAAAAACCTACAGAGTAGAAGCCAGTTTTCTCCATAGGGAAAAAAATTCCTTCCCCTAAGCTGGGTCAACCATCTACCTATAATATTATGTTATTCGTAACCTTCTATACTGTTACTCACAAGAAAAGCATCCATGCTTTTTTCATTTTTATTGCCCAGATGTAGTACTTTGCATTTTTCCCTGTTAAAAACCATTCTGTTAGTTGCTGCCCACTGCTCCAGTTTATTTATATATTTTTGAATCCTCTCTCTTCTCCAGTATTAGCTATCCCTCCCTCCTAGCTTTATGTCATCAGCAAATTTAATCAGTTTACGCTCAATTCCTTCATCTAAATCATTGATAAAGATGTTGAACAATACAGGGCCCAGGACAGAGCTCTGTGGTACCCCACTTGAGACATTCTTCCAACTGGATGTGCAGCCATTTATTACCACTTTTTGGGTCCGATCACTAAGCCAGCTATGAATCCACCTAACAGTTGCCTTGTCCATTCCATACTTAGTCATTTTTTCAGGAAGGATTGTGTGAGATACTTTGTCAAATGCTTTGCTGAAGTCAAGATATACTATATCAACAGCATTTCCTTGATCCACCCAATCAGTGATTCTGTCATAGAAGGATATTAAGTTAGTCTGACATGACTTATTAGTTACAAACCCATGCTGACTCTGTTTAATCACTTCATTCTTATCCAGGTATTTACATACATGTTGTTTAATAATTTGTTCAAAGATCTTTCCTGGTATAGAAGTTAGACTCACCGGCCTATTGTTGCCTGGGTCCACCTTCTTCCCCTTTTTGAAGATAGGAACAACATTTGCTCTTCTCCAGTCTTCTGGGACTTCTCCTGTTCTCCAAGAATTTTCAAAGATTATGGAGAGGGGTTCAAAAATGTCTTCTGCTATCTCCTTCAGTACTCTGGGGTGTAATTCATCTAGACCTGGAGACTTGAATTAATTTAGGTTAGCTAACTGTTTCCTCACTAGCGTTCTGTTTATAGATATCCTGGATTCTTCTATTCTCTTAATAGGACAGTGAAGAATAGTTGATGTTACATTTCCTTTCTGAGAGAAAACAGATGCAAAATAGGAATTTAAAAGTTCGGCCTTCTCAACATCCTGTCTTACCATTTCATCATTTTCATCCTGTAAAAATCCTATAGCATCTTTGACTTTTCTTTTACTTTTGACATATCCCCCAAATCCTTTATTATTGCTTTTGACGTCTCTTGCAAGCCTCAATTCATTGTCAGCTTTAGATAATACGATTCGTGCCCTGCAGATTCTGCAGACAGCATTATATTCTTCTTTAGATATGCCTCCCTCTTTCCATTTTATAAACATTTCTTTCCTCCTTTTTAGCATGTGCTTAAGTTCTGTGTTCATCCATCCAGGTTTCCTTAAACACTTCCTATTCTTCCCTCTTTTCGGAATTGTTAACAATTGTGCTTTGAGAATTTCATTTCTCAAGATTTCCCATCCTTCCTGGACATTTTTGTCCTTAAGGATATCCAGCCATTGGATCTCTCTAATTCTCTTTCTGAATCCCTTAAAATCTGCCTTTCTGAAATCTAACCTTGATGTCTGAGTCTTCACAGGTCTTCCTCCTCTAGTTATCCAAAATTCTAAAATAGCATGGTCGCTACCTCCTAGGGTCCCAGCCACTTTACCTCCTCAACCATTTCCTCCCTGTTTATCAGGATTAGATCCAAGGTAGCAGTTCCCCTTGTTTTCTCCCCTACCTTTTGGAAGATAAACTTGTCAGCATGAGAGGATAAGAATTTCCTTGACCTGTTAGTTTTGCCTGAGAGAGATTCCCGACAAATGTTTGGATAGTTGAAATCTCCCATGACAACTATGTCATATTATTTTGAGAACTTGGCCATTTGATGCATAAAGAGTTCATCCATATCTTCAGCTGCCTACAATGGTGTCCTTTCCATTGTTCTGTCCTTGTATTCTTACCCAAACAGTTTCCACAGAACTCCCAGGCTCTGAAGCTTCAATCTCTGTGCAGATATACGCGTTTCTAGTATACAATGCGACACCTCCTCCTCGTTTATCAAGTCTCTTTCTTGCAAATAAGTTGGATCCTTCTAGCCTTGTATTCCAATCATGGGTATTGTCCCACCAAGTTTCAGTGTTTCCAATGACATCATATTACTTTTCCTGTGTTAGTAGTTCCAATTCTCCTTGTTTGTTGCCCATGCTTTGTGCATTAGTATAGAAACATTTTAGTTTGTGATTGGTTCCTCTTTCTCCAATATTTTTATTATTTAGATTGATTTTTTTGTCTTTGTTCTTTCCTCCCACTTCTAATAGCAGAGTTCTCAATAGCATTTATCAGGTGTATGGCTTTTTCTGGCATTTTGCTTCCCTTCCCACATTGTTCTAGTTTAAAGCTCACCTGATGAATGTAGCAAGGTACCTTCCAAATACATGTTTTCCAGTCTTTGTAAGGTGCACTGATAAGGTTGACACTACAATCAGAGGTGGACGCTGCACTGATGAGTTATTAAGAAGGGAATCAAGGTGGATCTTTAAACTTGATAGCTTAACTCTGATGGGGCTCAATGAGGAGCTGTTGTTCACTGGCTTCTACAAAAAATAAATTAACAAAAACACAATTGCCATATGGCAACAATGATGTACTAGTCCACGAAATGTTTATATTCAAAGTAGAAAAGACTTTATTATTTAAAATAGATACAAACACCAATGAAAACAGATCAATGTACGGGTTTGGTATGAGGTACAGATGGAAAAGATTGTGCCAAGAATTGTAAGAAAAAGTTCTTACTGAGAGAGCTGGAAGAGCCGAACAAAACTGGAGACAATTCTTCTTGAAGCTAAGGTTGAAGTTTATTCGGAGATACACGGCAGAACAGAACGGACAATCAGAGAAGTTGAAATATGCGGGCAAAATCAGGAATTCAGACGGGCAGAGATTTGCTAGGAGGTCTAGCCGCTGCGGTGATAAGGCTCTGTGCCCTGGCCATGGTGAGGCACAGTGGCATGATGGCGATGGAATGGCAACAAGCAACATTAACAGGGGCTTGTTATACATTATGAGAACAAAGAAAGCTGCGTTTTGACGCAGAGGGCGTTAACATTATAATTCTAAGGCGTTCACATGATAATTCTAGAGAAGCATGGTTTAGAACAAAGAATATAATGACATAATACGAAGACATTAATTAATGTTTCTCCAAGCAACACTAAAACCCATAAGTCATTGGTATCTATGGCTACTGTCCTAAAATCTTATCACTGCTTTCAGACTTGATCCATAAATTCATGCATTTGACATTTTAATGATTCTTCTCTCTCTACCAACAATATCACATAAACACACATTGACCATATATTTGGTGACCATATTCCCCTATTGATCCAATCTTCCTCTATGCACATCTACTGAGGTTGGTAGGAGAAATGATCTCATTTTCCATTCTCCATTTAGTACATTTTAATAGCTCTTTTGTAAAAGTTGAATCTTCTCTAACTTTTGACAAGATGGCTGCCTGACTCATCATGGCCGCTCAGTATATTATAGCTGACCATTCTCTTACAGAATGCTGCTGTATAGAATAAAAAATGGCCGCACAGCTATCTGGAGTCCATAAGGGAGAGTTATATTGCAAAACCACAATTTGGCAATTTAAATAGTATGCTCATTTTATGGAGCCAATGTACCAGATATAAATGTCTAGGAACCATGTCCCAGAATCACCGCTACCCATATAGTATGTAATTTTATTTATAATTTCATTAATCCATTACCTGAATATAAGTAACAAACTCCGACTCCCAGCAGGGTCCAGGGGGTGTGCAGGCCGACCTCGACGCGCATTTCGGCGATGTTTTTTTAAGGGGCGTATATACAGAGCAGGCACTCAGCTTTTTTATGTATGCAGCGTCCCGGAAGTTGAGATGATGTCATGTCGCCATGACTCCCACCATGCCAACAGCATCACACAGCGCAGGGCGGCCGAAAACCGGAAACACGTGGGGCCCCATGTGACCCGGGAGTCAGCGCGCCACCGCGTCATGTAGCTACAGTATGAACACAGGAGAGACACAGCGTGTGCGCATATTGTATAGTGATCAATAGCTGCCTTATATAGACCTGGCAAACTGTAAACAAACTGCGGGCAGATTACATATTTAGAATATTAATAGGGATCAACCTCAATATATGTAATTACTTTATCAGCCACAGCTAGATGGTAGACATATCCGCAATAACCACAGTTATGCACCAAAAGAGATATGAATAAACTGCAATATATATGGTTAGCTGGCCACAACTGGATGATACATGACACTTCTGCAGTAATAAGTCGCACAATTGAAACAATGCAAGAATAGAAATCATTATAAAAATAGCTTGTTAAACTAATTTTTAAAGAAAGTGTATGTAAACAATATACTTATCTTACATGATATCTCATAAATAGTAAAAAAAATCACAGAAGCATTACTGTTCATAATAATCATACACTCCAAAACGTCACCATAATGCTGATCCAAAAATAGTGACACTGCCGTAACAAACATATATGAATATATAAGGATTAATTATGCATCCTGAGAATTTGTATAAAAAGGTTACCATAAAGAATACTCGATGAAAAAATAAATTATTTTTTATATTTATTTTACGTATGAATTTGTTCGTTATTATTATTCTTTTACTTTTTTTATATATTTTTTATTATTTTATATTGTTATTATGTGTATACATCGAAATCCTCATATATTACATATATACTGTACATATAAACTGTATTACTGGATTTTGTATCAATTTATGAGATTCTATATTTTCCAGTCCATCATTATGAAAAAAAAGTCCCATATGTTTAGCAGCTCACAGATTTTCTGGCGATGTATCTGTAACAGTTGCCACGAAGACGCCATCCATAATTCATCCATATGATAAAGACCATAAAAATTTGAGGAAGCTGGAACCCGTATAAATAATCGGAACATATAACATTTTCAAAATCTGTTTAAATTGAGAAACAAATATTAATAGGAGCATTAAAAACAGATAAAAAATAAAAATACAGACCTAATCATGCTAGGCACAACACACTACTAGAACATCTGAAAAACACTATAAAAAAGGGGCGAAGCTCAAGTTCTCATTGAGGCCAGACGGATGGAGAGTATCTAACCTCCAAATCCATCTGGACTCCATTTGTGCAAGTTTTTTTGAGATCCCTCCACCACAAATGTTCGATGTAATTTGATCAATGCCTCAAATCCGCAGTAGGCTACCATCACAATTATGTCAAAATTAGGTACAGAATATACCACCAACAAACACACATGATAAGTCACTTAAGAATCAAAAGTGTGTGGGATTGTAGTGCTGGACACACCAAAACATTATTAACAAAAACACAGTTGCCATATGGCAACAATGATGTACTAGACCACAAAATGTTTATATTCAAAGTAGAAAAGACTCAATCATTTAAAATAGATACAAACACCAATGAAAACAGATCACGTACGGGTTTGGTATAAGGTACAGATGGAAAATATTGTGCCAAGAATGCTGCTGTATAGAATAAAAAATGGCCGCACAGCTATCTGGAGTCCATAAGGGAGAGTTATATTGCAAAACCAGAATTTGTTAACTGGCTTCTACAAAAAATAAATGTTCATTTCTCCAATGTATTGTAATTATTTATCATTTGCTTTTGTGTGTATTTTTTCATTTCTAATTTCCTTTATTTATTTTTTATTTTTTGTTTTTTATTTTTTATTTCTTATTTATTTTTTGCTTCTTTTTCATTTATTCTCTATTCCTTATTTATTTTGTTTATTTTTGAGTCTTTTTCAATTTGAATATTTTTCATTATTATTTCTTATTTATTATTATTTTTCACTCATTTTTTATTATTTTTTATTTCTTATTTTTCATTTTGTATTTTTCATTTTACATATATATTTCCATTTACTTTTGAAAATATCATTAGCACTTATGTGCTTCTTTTTTTTTGTTATTGGAGAAATCCTTCATATGGATGCCCTTTTATTTTTGTCCTTTTTGATATTTCATTAGGCATGCACCGTCACCCTTTTTATAACTCCCAGGGCTTTATTAAGCATTTTCCCCTTTATTTATTCAGAGTGCTGTTCCCTTCTTTATGTTTCATTATTCACGACATGTCTGCTAAGGACTTTTCTTCTGGCGCACCCGCTCTTCATCTGCTGTGCACTTTGCTAAATGATATGTTTCCCAGCTTTCATCCATTGCGCATGTGTGATCACCTTTTTTTCCTTCATGCCTGGTTTACATGGTTCCAATGCCTGCCTACTGCGCACGCATAGTTTTTTACTTTCTTTGCCGTCTCCATGGAGGTGCCCGCGGTTGCGGCGTCTTGTTGTTAGGTAGCCGCGCATGCACGGCAGCCATTTCCGGATGCCATCTCATTGGACGCTTGGCAAAAGATGTGAGTAATTAAATCCCAATTATATTCTATATTTAAAGCATGCTATTTGGACAGATCAGTCCACTTCTCCCCTGAGGAAGCCACGCTCCCTGGTGGCGATACGTATGGGGTAGCCCCCACATTACACCGACATGCTGACCGCAGGTTTAGCCCTTCACACGCTTAAACCATGAGGTATTTTTGCCTCATGCTTGACTGATTTAGCCGGGTTTCATTCTACTTGTTTTCTTGTGCCAATAAGGGGTTTCTTTCTCCTTTTTTTCCCTTTTCTCATCCAGGTCATCTTGCATGTCATGATCCAGGACGGGGTTTCGCTTTGGCCCGTCCTGATCAGACTGGGGGTTAATTGTTCTGCCCCCCTCTGGCAGAGGGCGGCTATTTAATGCTCACTGGACCTAGGTCCGGCGTCAGTTGTACTCCTGCCCTCGGCTGAGTTAGTTGACCTTGTGCGTACGTGTGTCTTGTGCCTGATATCTTGCTTGCTTGTTTGGTTTTGATCCGGCTTTGTCCCTGTTACGGGTTCTGCCTGCCCCTCTTGTACTGCGCTACCTCTCGTGTATGACTCTCTGCTTGTGACCCGACTTCTCTCTGCTCGTCCCCTTGGTACCACGTCGCCCTCTTGTGTATGACCTTTGGCTTTGTCTGACTACCCATCTGTTTGTCCCTCCTGTGCCTCGTTTGCCCATACTGTTGTGACCTCCGTTTTGCCTGACTCTGAGTTGTTGTATGGTGTCCTGTCATATCTGAAAGCAGGACGCTAAGCCCTGCCCCCTTGCAGTCACCTGACCATAGGTCCTGTGCCAGCTTGCTAATTTCATTGTCCGCTGGTCCTGTGCTACTTTACTTTCCGGCGCTGACTGGACCTTGACACTAATAGTTTGAAGCACGCATTGTCACTTCTGCTGCCCTGCTCCACAGGTATCTTTTAGCACTGTTTCTGTACTCAGGACATGCGCACTGGCTCTGTGAGTGAGTGTAGTGCGGTGTCTCTGACATTATAACTGACCCATACCATTTTTTTTTCTCTGCTCTCATTCTCCTGTGTATGTGATGGATCCTATGCATGCTCTTTTTGAGCAGGTGAGGCACCTGACACAGATGTCTCAGAAACTCCTTGGGGAACAACTCGCCCTGGCTCATTCTCAGCAGCTGATCGCTGACACAGTGCAGGGGGTATTCTCATCAGGGGCTCGGGATGTTACATTAGTTTCCCCTGAGTCTCCGGTTAAGTTACCAGATACCTTTTCTGGAGATAAAAGGAAATGCATAGTTTTCAAGGAGGGCTGTAAGCTTTTTTTTTCTTTGAGACAACACTCTTCTGGGGATGAAGGTCAGAGAGTGGGGGTCATTATGTCTCTGTTAAAGGGAGCCCCCCAAGCTTGGGCTTTCTCCCTTCCGACCACGGCCCCTGAGCGTATGAATGTGGATGCATTTTTTGAAGCCCTGGGGCATATTTATGATGAGCCTGATTGAATGCGTATGGCTGAGGACATGGTGATGAGTGTGTGCCAGGGAAAGCACTCAGCCGAGTGGTTATGTTCAGAGTTCAGATGCTGGGCTGCTGAGGTCTGCTGGAATGACGCCGCCCTCCGGGGTTTGTTCCGTAGAGGCCTGTCTGAACATCTGAAAGATGCCTTGGCTCTCCACCCTCCGCCTGATTCACTGGAAGAGGCTATGACACAGGCCGTCCGAATGGATCGCAGGCTACGGGCAAGGGGAGTGGTGCAAATTGAGAGACCGTTATTCTCCCAAGGAAGGGGAGCCAGTCATACATTGGAAGTCATGGAGATGGGAACCCTTCGACCTCAAAGAAAATGAAAGGAGACAACGGCTCATGGGAAAATTCTGCTTTCACTGTGGCGATTCTGGACATTGGAAAAAGGATTGCCCCTCCAGTCCACTGACCAACAAGAGACTGAGCCTGGGTGATTGTCATGGAGGTCACCCAGGCTCTCAGGTACCCTTTTCTGCCTTCTCTAAAATGTTGTTACAAGTGGAACTTTGTTGTGGGAGTGTCTCCACATCCACTTCTGCCTTCGTGGATTGTGGTTCATCATTGAACTTTATTGACTCGGACTTGGTGGCCAGGTGTAAGTTAGGGACAGTTAGGTTGGAGACTCCTATTCACATTGTTCCAATTGACAAAACACCACTGGTTAAGAATAACGTTATGTTTCGCACAGAAGAGTTTCTCCTTAAAGTGAGTTCCTTACACCAGGAACATATTTCATGTTTTGTTATGGACAACCTGCCTGCGGGACTGGTGTTAGGGTTCCCCTGGTTACAATTGCATAATCCTGTAATTAATTGGGAATATCGGGACATTGTTAAATGGGGTCCTTATTGTTCTGAAAAATGTCTTGTTACGGTGTCTGTGTCGTCCGTGGGTCTGGAATGTATTCCGGAGTGTCTGAAAGACTATACGGACGTTTTCTCTGAAAAAGAGGCTGAGGTTTTACCACCACACCGCCCATTTGATTGTGCCGTTGACCTGGTTACAGGTGCTAATTTGCCCAAAGCCCACTTGTATAACCTTTCGGGTCCAGAACGGGCCGCGATGAAAGAATATATTTCCGAGAGTCTCCTTAAGGGACACATTCGTCCTTCTGTTTCTCCCGTAGCGGCGGGGTTCTTTTTTGTAAAGAAAAAAGACGGTGGTTTACGCTCATGCCTCGATTTTCGTGAGTTAAATAAGATAACTGTGAGGAATATGTATCCCCTTCCACTTATTCCTGATTTATACAATCAGTTGTCTGGAGCTAAGTGGTTTTCAAAGTTAGATCTACGGGGAGCGTATAACCTTATCCGAGTCCGGGACGGAGATGAGTGGAAAACCGCTTTTCTCACCACTGAAGGGTTGTTTGAAAACTTGGTCATTCGAGACCAATGCTCCAACTTGGCCTTTCGGTCTGACCAATGCTCCAGCGGTTTTCCAAAATTTCATTAATCATGTGTTCTCTGATTTCATTGGACGTTTTATGGTGGTATATTTGGATGACATATTGATCTACTCTCCTGATAAACAGGCTCACATTGGTCATGTTCGGGCAGTTCACCAAAGACTCCGGGAGAACTGTCTCTTTGCTAAATTAGAAAAATGCTTATTTTTTGTCCAGGAACTGTCTTTTCTGGGGTTCATTGTGTCTGCTGAGGGGTATCGCATGGATCCTAATAAGGTGCAGGCCATTGTCGAGTGGGTTCAGCCTTGTGATTTGAAGGTTCTGCAGCGTTTCCTAGGATTCGCCAATTATTACCGTAAATTTATATGGGGGTTCTCACAGGTGGTTAAACCCCTCACAGACATGACTCAAAAGGGGGCCGATATCAAGAATTGGTCAACCGCAGCGGTAGCAGCGTTTCAGTTTTTAAAAAAATGTTTCATGTCTGCCCCGGTTCTTATTCAACCGGACCCGTCGGAACCATTTATTGTTGAGGTAGACGCCTCAGAGGTGGGGGTGGGGGTGGTATTGTCCCAGGGACCCACCACTTTGACCAATTTGAGACCTTGCTCCTTTTTCTCAAAGAAGTTCTCCTCCTGCTGAGAGAAACTATGATTTGGGGAATCGAGAATTTCTGGACGTAAAGTTGGCCTTTGAAGAATGGAGGCATTTTTTGGAGGGGGCTGTCCATCCTATATCAGTAATTATGGACCACAAAAACCTAGCTTACATTGAGTCAGCTAAAAGGTTGACTCCCAGACAGGCTAGATGGTCACTTTTTTTTCCCGGTTCAATTTCTCGATCACTTTTCAGCCAGGATCTAAAAATGTCAGAGCGGATGCCTTGTCACGCAGTCTAGATCCGGTGTCCCCCCGGAACCTCCATCCTCCATTCTTCAGCCTGGGGTGGTGGTGGCAGATATTTCTAATATGTTGGAACGGGAGATTCGGGAGGCTCAGTCTCTGGCACCTCCGTCTAAGTCGGTGGATAAACTTTTCGTGCCAGCTCAGTTTCGCCTCAAGGTCCTCCGGGAGTTCCATGACTCAGTTCTGGGTGGACATCCAGGGATCTCAGCTACCCGGAAGGCCATTGCTAGAGTATTCTGTTGGTCTGCTTTAGCCTCTGATGTTGGGGAATATGTGTCTGCTTGTGATGTTTGTGCCCATGCAAAAACCCCCCATAACCGGCCGACCGGGGAATTGGTACCACTGCCAATTCCTGAGAGACCATGGACTCATTTGTCCATGGATTTCATCACCAACCTTCCCCCCTCCAAGGGTAATACCGTCGTTTGGGTTGTGGTGGACAGGTTTAGTAAGCAGGCACATTTTGTACCTTTGGCAGCTCTACCTAATGCGGAAACGTTGTCCAGATTGTTCGCTGAGCATGTGGTGCGGTTGCATGGGGTACCCTTGAATGTGGTGTCTGATAGAGGAGTGCAATTTGTTTCCAGATTTTGGAGGGCTTTTTGCAAGAGGTTGGGTATTGGTCTGTCCTTTTCATCCGCTTATCATCCTGAGACTAATGGGCAGACCGAGCAGACCAATCAATCTCTGGAGCAAATTTTGCGTTGCTTGACCTCAGCCCGACAGGATGATTGGTGTTCTGTGTTACCGTTAGCTGAGTTTGCATTTAACTACCGCATTAACCAGTCTACAGGTACATCTCCCTTTTTCTGTAATTATGGGTTTCATCCTCAGTTTGGAGAATTTTCCCATTTGAATTCTGGGTGTCCTGGGGCGGATGAGACAATCCAGCAGTTGGGGGAGGTGTGGCGGGAGGTCCAGAGTAACATTACAAAGGCCCAGGACAAATTTAAGTTTTTTGCGGACAAAAAATGATCCGCGGGACCGGTGTTTCAGATTGGGGATAAGGTATGGTTGTCCACCAAGAATATAAGGCTCAAGGTCCCCTCTGCGAAGCTTGGACCCAAGTTTATAGGTCCCTATGTAATTACCGAAGTAGTTAACCCGGTGGCTTTTCGGTTGCGGCTCCCGCCATCTCTGCGGATCCCAAATGTTTTCCATAAGGCCCTTTTGAAACCTGTGAGGTCCGGTGGGGAGGGATCATCAGCTTCCCCACCACCGGTTTTGGTAGACGGGCAGTCGGAGTACGAGGTAGAACGAATCGTCGACTCTAGGTTGGTCCGTCGTGCCCTTCAATATCTGATACATTGGAAAGGCTATGGTCCTGAAGAACGGTCGTGGGTTCCTGCTCGATCGGTCCATGCGGATCGGTTGTTCCGGTCCTTTCACGCCAAGTATCCTGAGAGACCTGGGGGTCCAGTGGCCCCCCATTGAGAGGAGGGTACTGTCATGATCCAGGACGGGGTTTCGCTTTGGCCCGTCCTAATCAGACTGGGGGTTAATTGTTCTGCCTCTCTCTGGCAGAGGGCGGCTATTTAATGCTCACTGGACCTAGGTCCGGCGTCAGTTATACTCCTGCCCTCGGCTGAGTTAGTTGACCTTGTGCGTACGTGTGCCTTGTGCCTGATATCTTGCTTGCTTCTTTGGTTTTGATCTGGTTCTGTCCCTGTTATGAGTTCTGCCTGCCCCTCTTGTACTGCGCTACATCTCGTGTATGACTCTCTGCTTGTGACCCGACTTCTCTCTGCTCGTCCCCTTGGTACCACATCGCCCTCTTGTGTATGACCTTTGGCTTTGTCTGACTACCCGTCTGTTTGTCCCTCCTGTGCCTCGTTTGCCCGTACTGTTGTGACCTCCGTTTTGCCTGACTCTGAGTTGTTGTATGGTGTCCTGTCATATCTGAAAGCAGGACACTAAGTCCCGCCCCCTTGCAGTCACCTGACCATTGGTCCAGTGCCAGCTTGCTAATTTCAGTGTCCGCAGGTTCTGTGCCTCTTTACATTCCGGCGCTGACTGGACCTTGACACTAATAGTTTGAAGCACGCATTGTCACCTCTGCTGCCCTGCTCCACAGGTATCTTTTAGCACTGTTTCTGTACTCAGGACACGCGCACTGGCTCTGTGAGCGAGTGTAGTGCAATGTCTCTGACATTACCATTCTGAATATTATTTCTTTGGCACACAAATGTCTCTACATAGGGCAATTCATAGCCACTATATATTTCTTAGGTCCATGTACTAGTATATTCAGTACACGATTTTTTAGGTGTATGTATTCATCTGATTCTGGACTGTTTACAGGTGGCTAGTTTATATGCTATATAGGTATATATGATAGCTTTTATATATGCTTGTCATACTATGGGAATTTTTTGGACTTGAAAATTGCTCATTGTGCCTGCTAATAGACCTTTTATGTGCCTTTTTGTACTTGGATGGTAATGCAAGAACCTCATCCACAACTACCACAAAAGACTTCAAGCTGTCATTGATGTTAGAGGGGGCAATACACGGTATTAAGAAATGGGGTATGTGAACTTTTGATCAGGGTCATATGGCTTTCTTCTGGAGACTCGACCATGCAGCCCATTTTTCTTCAAGTGCCTCCTTATTGTGAATCTTCAAATGCTGCTTGTTTTCAGAGAGTCCAGTATTTCAGATGATGTTACTTGTGGGTTTTTCTTTGCATCCCGAACAATTTTCCTGCCATTTGTCACAGGTCACAGGTGAGGATGTTACCTTTAGTAGCCATTCAAACCCATTTGTGTCAACTTCTTTGCATGTTATCAAGCCAAAATAACCAGGGTATGTGAACTTTTGATCAGGGTAATTTGGATGTTTTGGGTTGTAATTATGATGTAAAAAGAGAAAACACGAGAAAACACAGTAGTTTGACAGTAAATGGCTTCACTCAACCACTAACCATGAGTGGAGAAAAAGTTTTGATGCTATCATTCATATTCTCTGAAAAAAGGCCAAGAAAGCAAAAATTCTGCTGGGGTATGTAAACTTTTAGCACAATTGTATGTGTTCTGTATGTATATACATGTGTGTGACATGCAGTTTGTGTATACGTGTCAAATACTGTGTACCGTATATATTGTATAATACACTGGCGCTCATATAAAGGAAAAAAGAGTGACAAATAAGAGCTGCTGGTATAAAATTAGGTTCTGTGCTAGTCCTGACTACAGTGAGGAGAAAATACTATAACATGTGATAACACCTGCGCTTACACTGAAAGTTGGCTGGATATAACGCGGCCACCACTAGAGTGGCCGAAGTAGCACCTGTGAGTAATTGTTGTGCATATACACTAAAACAATTGCAGCTGTATAAGGCCCAAAGGAGCAGGCACAAAAACTGTGCTTACGATAAGGATTGGCTGAATCTAATATGGCCACCACTACAGTGGCCAAGGTAGCACCTGAGGGTATTTGTTAAGCATATACAATAAGACAGTCCCAGCTGTACAGGGTCAAGGGAGCAGGTACAAACCTTACTGGAGTCTAACGGATGTAGGAGAGTGCCGGGAGGAAGCACTGGATTAGTCAGGGTGTGCTTCCACTGAATGCCCGCTGTCAAGTAGCTGGACAGTGCAGCTAGAGTTAAAGGAGAAATGAACCGCCGAGGGAGCGTACTCCTTGGGCTAGGAGAGACCTTCGTCTCTGCCATGCAGCTAGATAGATGAGAGGTGGCAGTTCATTTCTCCTTTAACTCCAGCTGCATCACATGTTATCACATGTTATAGCAAATTTGTAAATACCGGTATCACAGATGAGAGTTCATAGGTGTAAACATCAGCAATCACCCAATGAACAAGTAAAATGCTGCCTATTCCACATCACCCTGTGCAAACTGCAGATGTGCTGCAGATAACATGATAGTATATGGGGACAGATTGGTCTATTATTGATCTTTTTATCCCCATCATCACCGAAGGACAAGAAACGTAAATGTTTTTGTGTGATGGCGCAATATGTTAGCATTTGGCTCCACGCTTTAAATTAAATTTGAATTAATACTAACCCATATCTATTTATTCCATAGGAAGTACTATCATAAGCTGTGGGGCACGGTAAAGCGGAGTCACAGTGCCCCATCTTAAAGGGAATCTGACACCACATTTGACATTAATATGGGTATTTAGGCTATATGCTGCTGAAAGCAGTCCTGCTTGCATGTCTTATATCAGATGCTTTGTTGCTGAGAAATCATCTTTTATCACTTTATATAAATGACCTCTTCCAGGCTCCAAGGCGGATTGTGCCTGAAGATAACTCTGACCCCAGAGCTTATTTTAAATTTAAAATAAGTTCTGGAGGCAGAATTATCTCCAGGCACCATCCTCCCCAGAACCTGCAAGAGGTCACTTATATATAAAGTGATAAAAGAGGATTTCTCAGCAAAAACACAGCTGAAATGTGACATACATGGAGGACTGTTTTCCACAATCTATAACCTGTATGCCCATACTAATAGCTTAACTAGGTCATATGTGGTGACAGATTCCCTTTAAGCCAACTTGCTCTTGGGCTGGTAGGAGGACACAATTGTGTTTTAAGACAAATTTTCTGGATGCTGCTCTTAGATAGTATTCGGGGGTGATCCATAGATGTTATTTGCATCATTTGGTACTGAGCAATTGTTTGGGGAATTTCTTAAAAGTCTTAACTGCAAGCCAATTGTTCTTTCCTTTACATTTGAAACTTATGTAGGGTCGGTGGTGGGGTGCCGAGCTGGGGGGGGTGGTCCTACTTTTGTACCGCGCAGAGATGATAACAGAGACTCGATGAGGCAGATTCTGGGTGCAACAGGTCCAAGTTTATTTCATTACTTGCCGTCCGCCTGACGGCCTCCGCAGCACACAGCACGTTTCTTCACTTATCGGCCCTCCGTTTCCAGAGCCGTTTACACACCGTACTTTTACAATAGGGACGTACATATGCGTACTGTCCCTCCTTCACTTGTTCGACGCTCCTGACAGGTCCGCCACTGTGGCCGCCCTAGGCCCAATAACCAACAGCGCTTTCACTGGTCAGTCGTCGTGTCAAATACGGTATATGGCACTCACTGCCTCGTCTCTTCTGCGGTATCTTTCTGTCAGGACCACCCCCTGACGTTTCCTCTCCTCAGTCCCCTTGGTCGGATTCTCCTCAGGGCACACAGACTGGCGAAGTCCTCCTGTCACCTGGGCTCCCCCTGGGGACTGGAACCTTCTGGAACCCTCCCTCAGAATTTATAACTTCCCCGGTTCCTTGAAACTGTCACTAACTGTCACCACGCCCCCCATGACCAACGGTTTCTAAAGCCCTAAGCTGCTGTAAAGTCCTTTACTCACACTCCACCCTGCCATCTAATGGTCATCCCAAGGTACTGCACGTCCACTACACTTTTCTAGTTGTTTCCCCACTGTAATCACTGTCTCCTACCTACACTGTGCAAACCAATCATTCTTCACTCTGACTAGTCCATCCGTCCGTCAGGTCACCTTCCCTACACTTAGACAAAGGAATTACAGTTTATTGATATTGTTATGAAAAAATACCAAAAGGGTCAAGTTCAAACCAAGACTTTTTGTAAACTTACTGCGATTAATAACTTATTGTACTAGGGTACCCACCATCCTATTACCTTACAAAAGAATATACAATAAGGACAGTATCTGAGAGATAGGAGGAATTGTTCCACTAAGGTTTCTTTTACATTTACTGTGTTTTTGCGGGCCGTTTTTGCGGCCCCAATAGATTTGTATGGGGCCTCAAAAACGGCCCCACAAAAATTCGTCGGATCGCCGTGCGCCGTATGGCCGTATTTACAGCCGAGAAAAAAATATCGAGCCTGCTCAATATTTTTCCTGGCTTCTGGACACAGCGCCCATTTAAATCAATGGTGCAGCAAAAACAGCGGTAGCTTGTTTTTGCAGTACACCGCATTTACGGAATGCCGTATTTTTTCCCCCAATTTTCTATACTGGGAAAAACAGCGATACGAGAAGTTTTTTGTGGTCCGTTTTTGCGGGAAAATCACGGCAATACGGTGCGGGCTGCAAAAAACAAGGGAAGTGTAAAAGAACCCTTAGGATCCATTTCATGGAAAAGCAAGAGATCTAAAAAGGAGATTTAAGCAAAGAGGGCATACTTTATAGAATTTCAATGATTTATACAAATATACCTCTAGGAGAGATTGATTCTCTCTTCTCACTCTGAAATTTCAACCTTTTGTATCACAAATTACTAACATTATTGGTATTTATTACAAGCCAAATGACAAAATTCTGTCTATACTTCGTAGACTCTGGGGTAGTCTGAGAGTGAACCATGATCTAAAATATATAATCCCTAAGAACCTCATTATCATCTATAGAAGAAGTAGGTGTATTGGTGACTGTATAGTCCATAGTTTTTGCCAAAAACCTAAAACTGTAGGTACTTGGATAGAAAAATCTTAGGCACATTCAGATGTGGTCATTGTAAATTCTTGGATTTGATCCACTAGTGTGGCTACAGGTACAACCTACTGTATGAAATGTGTGATTTTGCAGAAGGTGTCTATTTTGCAACCAGCACATTTCCTTTAAATGACATCAGACAAAATATGAAACTTCTGCAACTGTATAGGTGAACATTTGGGAGACATTAGGAATGCTGGAGAAACTTCTTTATCTATGCATGTCAGAGAAATGCATAGGCATGATACCAACATTCTATTTGTTAGTGTAATTGAAGTTGTTACCATCTCTCCAAGCAGTGGATATTGAAGCTGTAGAATCCAACAAAAAGAAAGTCAATGGATTTTTTGATTTGATACTGTTCAACCTAAGGGCCTAAATGAGCGGCTTACATTTGGCTGTTTCATTTGACCTTTGAATTAATTTTTACTTTATATCTAGTCATAATTCAGTATATTAGACTCTGATATAGTTTGATTTGTCTTATCTTAGGTGAATAGTCAGCTCTCTCTTCTCTATTGATTCATAAATTGGGAATATGCTTATATATTTTTAAGACAGTAGTCATTGATCTGTGATTATTATTAACTAGCTATGAACCCGTTCTATGCCCGGGTGGGGAACATTTTTATTGTTTTATGGTCTCCCATCCTAGTATGCATGCCCCCTCATCCCTATAATGGTATGCATGGCCCCCTCATCCCTATAATGGTATGCATGCCCCCTTCATCCCTATAATGGTATGCATGGCCCCCTTATCCCTATCCTGTATGCATGGTACCCCTCATCCCTATCCTGGTATGTATGCCCCCCTCATCCCTATAATGGTATGCATGGCCCCCTCATCCCTATCCTGTATGCAAAGCCCCCTCATCCCTATAATGGCACCCCTCATCCCTATCCTGGTATGCATGCCCCCCTCATCCCTATAATGGTATACATGGCCCCCTCATCCCTATAATGGTATACATGGCCCCCTCATCCCTATAATGGTATGCATGTTACCCCTCATCTCTATCCTGGTATGCATGGCCCCCTCATCCCTATAATGGTATGCATGGTACCCCTCATCTCTATCCTGGTATGCATGGCCCCCTCATCCCTATAATGGTATGCATGGTACCCTTCATCCCTATCCTGGTGTGCATGGTACGCAGCGGGCCCTGCCATATCTCCTGCCTCGCAGTCCGGCCAGACACTCAGTCCTCAGGTCTGCTGCTCATAATGAGGAGGGAGGAGGATGTGGAGCAGCTCCCCTCCCCCTCCCCGGTGTGCAGTGGAGACACAGGCCCTGCGCACAGTCTACCTGACAGGCCGTGTGCACTCGTGCTCCGGAGCCTGGCACCGTGCCACCCCCGGCAACTGACAGAAACCCTGACAGGTCAGTGTAGACACTAATGTGCAGGTCTCCGATGCGAGTGCGGCCGGAGCATTGCTTCCGGCGCCTGTTAGTGAGGGGTGCGGGTCACTGACGTCATTGGGGAGTTCCCCGTGAACCACACCACCATGATGGCGCCAGAGGTGATTCTATAATATAACGCTTGGAGCGTCACTCTGCACTGCGCAGGCGCGTCGCGCTTGCGCAGTCTATAGAGGCTTCAGACAGAGTGACGCTCCCACCATTTTATTATTAATTCATTTTTTCTACTTGATTAATATAGTCTACCAAATTCCTCACTTAAATTTGCTATGATCTGCTATTTATAGGAGTTTTATTCTATTCTCAAATTTAGTATATGATGCAATAAATTATGCTGTAGCTTGTGAACATCATTATATGTACCTAATTTATTAATTTGTATATAAACTAAATATAATGGGATGGTTTTTCCTATTATTATCTTGTGGAAAATAGCTGATGTTAATATCAAACATTTATGATGCCTTAGAAAGTCACTAATTCTAATACTTCCGCATCTTACTTCTGTGCAATTGCATTGAGAGGCACGCTATGTCCAATTGACAGAAACATTGAATTTGAGGTGACATTGGATGTGGTGCACCAGAAGTGAAATTCTACCCTTAAAGGCACATGACGTCGGGCTGGAGCACAATCCTGAATAATCAAAACGTCACTTCTTCCACCACCTGCACTTTCCAAAGCAGTTTTCCTAATCATTGCTCTCACTTTCCCAGTCATGTGCTTGTTCAAAGGCCCTATTATCTCTATGTGTAAATATAGTATTAACAGTGTTCACTTTAGAACAATGAAAAACTGGTAATGTGCCACAGTAGCAGTACAAGCTACTAAACAGAAATGACATTCAAGCAGGAGTGCTTGTCTCCTTCCCCCAAAAACTAGAAAGTAAGGGTACCATTACACGTAGCGACGCACCAACGATTCCGACAACGATACGATCTGGCTAAGATCGTTTGTGCATCGCTAGTAAGCAGTCATACAGGCCGATCTTCATAACGACGCATCAGCGATCAGCATTGTCACTAACGACCACGGCGATCGTTGGTACCGTGTCACACACTGTCTATAATAGCGACTCTGACTTTGAATAGGCGTCCTTCAGCGCTATCTATATGGGTTCGGAGTCGCCAACGAGGTCGCTCGTCGTTGATAAGGGGCGTCAAACACAGCGATGCATGCTGGTCAGTGTGACGCCAGCGATCAAAAATGATCCTGAATGTTCGCGCACGATCAGCGACATCGCAGCAGGGAGCCAGTCGTTTCCATGTTTCACACTTAGCGAGATCGCTAGCGATGTCGCTGTTGCATCACAAAATCGTTGTCGCTTCAGCGATATCGCTAGCAATCTCGCCGTGTGTAACGGGGACTTAAGGCCGGGTTTACATTTCGTTTTAGCAGTCCGTTAGACGGACTGCGTTACACCGCTGCATAACGCTGTGTAACGCAGTCCGTTATCGCTGCCATTGCCATTCAGTGACGGAGCCTCGGATGCGGGCTGCAGCATCTGAGGCTCCGTCACCGCTAGCACAGATGACACATCTGCGCTAGTGGGTATAGTATAACACGATCGCGTTATGCTATACCATTTAACCAGCCCGTCAATGTTATGCATTGAACGGGCTGGTTAAACGTAATGTGATCCTAGCTTAATGAGCCAGCAGGTTTGTGTGCTGCTTAAGACACAACATGAGACTACTCCTTTAAGTTTAAACAAATGTTTTTGTTGAAATCATTTATTATCTTCAGTGAAAGTCTAATTTCTATGGGCATCTTTCTCGCCAAGGAAAATATGTGATCTGCTGATTGTCAATTTACTCTTCTATTAAGTGCTTACTATTCTATTAAGTGGGGAATGCCCAAAGAAAAGAACACCATTACAGACCATGACTATAGCATAATTAAACCTGAAACCAAAATGACAATATTTCACTCCATTTATAGATAGAAATCATTTACATATCTGTAGTTGTCAGGTTGCTTGTAAATAATACTCAGAATATCTTTACAAGATAATAATTGCTGAAACAAGGTTCATGCATTGATGCATTACTATATTACCAACTCATTTGCTTCAGCTGTGTGGTGCCTTAATGTCAAAATGGCACAACATACTTTTTTTGTACAAAAATAAGGTAAGAGGTTTTTTTTTATCATGAACATTGCAGAAATTAATTTCCTTCCAGTAACTTGCATGTAGACTATATACATTATGTATTACGTTTTCAATTTCAACTAAACAATGCAGCTTTTGTGCTTTGGATAGATTTAATCAGCTTCCAGAAGTACAGATTGTTTGGCTAATTGCAACTTTTCCCTTGGCTGGTTAAGACTTTTTATCAGGAGGTGAATGTTTTAAATTGTTTTTATATGAAGTAAGATACAATTTGTATTTCCTAACTTTAAAGGCATAATCCTACAGCTAAGATATTGTACTGAGATACAGATTTTCTGGAAGTGTCACAACACTGCACCCCTTGCAATTAAAGTAATTTCACTTGTGATGTAAGTCTCATGGGAACACACTGAACTAGAGGTTGGTATATTGTTTAGGATTATAGTCATTTAGTTTAGCTACAATGAAACAAAAAGTGGAAATAAATTGCTACTTTCCTCTTGCAAAAATGAAAAGGAACAAAGACTCAAAGTTTCGATTTTTTGTGCCATGAGAACATTTCTTTCAAAAGAAAATCTATAAAAGAGCAAAGCATGATGAATACATAGAAAGATGTCAGTAGGTAATATATGATGCACCAGTACATATATATATTTTTTTACCTTAGACCTATGTTCTATTCCTGGTGGTTCTGTGGTTTTCCATTACAATAGCTACTGACAGTTAGACTTGACCTCATTATCCTTGCATTGTATTTATCTTTATATCATTGTTGAACTGTTGTCATACTTTTTAAGGTTGTGTTTATGACCCAAGATTGCCTCAATTTATTTTCAGCTTTCTTTGAGTCCTATAGCGCAGGTCATTATGTACGTTTTGCTATAGTTTTTAAAAGTTGATTCTTGATATTTTTGAATATCTTCTCCTACAGCTAAGGTCAGGCTGGTCATATAGCCAGACACACTTACCCCCCAGGACGAAGCTTACGCGTAACGCGCGTCGGGGTCCTTCACACCTGCAGGTCGTATGCTCTATCTTCACTTTGCCCGTTGGGGCTGATACCTTTTCATGCTAACATGCAGCGTACTATGTATACCCTAGTTCACTTTGCATATAGCAATGTCTAACAGTTCAGCTGCATTTCATCAAATATTTTCATGTCACTTTTTATAGGAGCAATCTTTGCTCCATTATGGAGCTACTCGTGTATCTTACTTTATATTCTATAGGGACTTGCCTTGCTGATCTAGAAATTGGTCATTTATTTTCCTAGGGATGTACTAATTCCCAGGCATTAATGCACTGCAGCAATTATCAGCATTTCAATGTTGCTCTAGTCTAACATGCAGCGTACTATGAACACCTTAGCTCACTCTGCACATAGCAATGTCTAACAGTTCAGCTGCGTTTCATTTAGTATTTTCATGTCACTTGTTACAGGAGCAATCTTTTATCTTACCTTATATTCTATAGGGACTTGTCTTGCTGATCTAGAAATTGGCCATTTATTCTCCTAGGGAGGTATTAATTCCCAGGCATTAATATACTGCAGCAATTACCAGCATTTCAATGCTGCTCTAGTCTATGTGTTAACTATATTTGCCCTATCCACCCATTTTAGGTGGAAATATGTTAGACTATATTATTTGGGCTTTATGTTGGCGTGATTGGGCATTATTTACTATCATTCTATGAATCATCATGATATGCTATGTTTCACAGGTGACATGTATGGTGTTAGCAATGAATGTATCATTTTTATAGTGCATATATACCTTGTGGGGTTTAATTGGATATTCATCTCCTTTTATCTCATATCTGTTTGTGTTTTGTGTCTTTTGTATTGACTCTAATAAAATGATAGTAACTTATGGCTATATGCTTCCGTAGTCTCTTTGGATCCTACAGCTTACTGTCTGCTATCTTTGCAAGACAGGGATGCAGGGTCATTGAAAAATGGATGTTTGCTAAATATGTTGGCTTATCATTGTGTGGGTCATTTGGCTTGTTGACCTGAAAAACAGAGGACTAACTATGCAGATTGATTAAATACCCAAACAATTAGCGTTAAACTCATCCCACCTCCTCCTGACCTCTGAAATATGGCTTGAAGTACAGTTTTGAACTATATAAGGGTGATATGCCTCTGAAACAGAGAGACTTTACAAAATCGCAGTCAGGAACATTCTACAGGATGTCAGCTTAGTGGACCATGGCCCCAACTGGAAGAACACCAATCTGCTCTATTGACCATCGCTTAACCCTCATAGACGTCTTGAAGAAACCAGATTGGGACATAGGCCACCTACCTGTCATGATCCTGGACGGGGTTTTGTCTTTGTCCCGTTGGTCAGACAGGGGTTAATTGTTTCTGCCTCTCTCTGGCAGAGGGCGGCTATTTAGTTGCCAATTGACCTAGGTCTGGTGTCAGTTATACTCCTGCCCTCAGCTGAGTTAATTGACCTCTTGTGTGCCTTGTGCCTGATATCTTGTTGCTTGTTTGGTTTTGACCCGGTACGTCTCTTCGTTGTGAGTTTGTCTACTGTCTTGGTACAGTATTTGCCCGTTCTGGTTTACTGATCTCTTGCTATGTCCTGACTATCCGTTCTGTCTATGATCTGGTTTACGTCTCTGTATTTGCCCCTTGGTACTATGTCTTGTAATTACCCTTCTAGGGGTTTTACTTTTGCTCCTAGCTCTCGGAGTTAGGCCACGCCCCCAGCAGTCAGGTGCTTCAGGTTCTATCTGGCCTGAAGCAATCTCTCTCTGCTCCTGCTTCCTCTGAGAGACCTGTGGCTGGCTCCGCCTCCAGCAGTCACGTGGTTCAGGTCCTGTTTGTCTGAAGCACACTTCTTCACCGCTGCTGCCCCGCTCAGCAGGTATCTTTGAGTACAGTCTGTCTTTCACAGGACACGTGCACTGGCTCAGTGAGCAAGTGCAGTGCCGTGTTCATGACACTACCTTACTGTTCTCTGTCAGCTTCCTAAGCTTATCATTACCTCCTCTCTATCAAAGCCTTCCAAAAGCGGGGACCACTGGTGGGGGTAGTTGGCCCTGTAATCCAAGGAGTCACAGCTGCTCTAATCTCGCAAGTCAGCAGAAAGGTGAGACTCTGTAATTTGTACCATCTTGTGTATTTGCTGGGACTGTTCTATATGCTATTGTCTGTTTTGTGGTTCAAAAAGGTATTATTTACTCTTAGGCTGGAGTCACACATAGCGACTCACCAGTGATCCTGACAATGATATCAATGTGTCAGGATCACTGGTGAATCGCTATGTGATCGCTGGTGAGCTGTCACACAGACAGCTTCACCAGCGATCAGCACAGTGACGCCCAGCGTCGCTGTGCACGTTAGTAACCGGCACGCTGATGCAGGAAGCTGGTAACTAACGTACACATCGGGTATCTAGGGACGCACGTCCCTTAGATATCCGATGTGTACGTTAGTTACCAGCTTCCTGCATCAGCACGCTGGTAACTAACGTACACATCGGGTATCTAAGGGACGCACGTCCCTTTGATACCCGATGTGTATATTAGTTACCAGCAGATCGCTGGCCTCCCGCCTGTCACACGCAGCGATGCGTGGTGGCCAGCGGGAGACCAGCGACCAAAAAAATGTCCTGGCCTTTGCTGCAGCGATCAGCGATACCGGCAGGGGGGCCAGTCGCTGATCGCTGTCACACACAGCGATCTCGCTGGTGAGATTGCTGTTGTGTCACAAAAATTGTGACTCAGTAGCGAGATCACTATGTGTGACGGGGCCTTTACCCTGTGTTGTCTGAGTGGTATTCTGCCCACAATAATCGGAGAACGGGCATTTATTGGGATAACCCTGGTCCATGTGGTATTGGACCAGGGGACAAGAGCATCCACTGACCCCAATATCTCCACACCTTTTCCCAAGATTGTGTTTGCACCAATAGAAATTGTCCATGTCCAAGGAATGTTTAAAAGATATATTTTTCAGTTAAGAAATGATATAAGGATTTAAAGGAATATGTGAAATCCTATACAGTGGTAAATCTAATTTTATAGAGCTTTTATCTACAGTGGGGAAAATAAGCATTTGATACACTCACAGTTTTGCAAGTTTTCCTATCTACAAAGAATGGAGAGGTCTGTAATTTTAATTATACAGTTGTGGCCAAAAGTATTGACAGCCCTGCAATTTGTCAGATAATACTCAGTTTCATCCTGAAGATGATTGCAAACACAAATTCTTTGGTATTATTATCTTCATTTAATTTGTCTTAAATGAAAAAACACAAAAGAGAATGAAGCAAAAAGCAAAACATTGATCATTTCACACAAAACTCCAAAAATGGGCCAGACAAAAGTATTGGCACCCTCAGCCTAATACTTGGTTGCACAACCTTTAGCCAAAATAACTGCGACCAACTGCTTCCGGTAACCATCAATGAGTTTCTTACAATGCTCTGCTGGAATTTTAGACCATTCTTCTTTGGCAAATTGCTCCAGGTCCCTGATATTAGAAGGGTGCCTTCTCTAAACTGCCATTTTTAGATCTCTCCACAGGTGTTCTATGGGATTCAGGTCTGGACTCATTGCTGGTCACCTTAGAAGTCTCCAGTGCTTTCTCTCAAACCATTTTCTAGTGCTTTTTGAAGTGTGTTTTGGGTCATTGTCCTGCTGGAAGACCCATGACCTCTGAGGGAGACCCATCTTTCTCACACTGGGCCCTACATAATGCTGCAAAATTTGTTGGTAGTCTTCAGACTTCATAATGCCATGCACACGGTCAAGCAGTCCAGTGCCAGAGGCAGCAAAGCTACCCCAAAACATCAGGGAACCTCCGCCATGTTTGACTGTAGGGACCGTGTTTTTTTCTTTGAATGCCTCTTTTTTTCTCCTGTAAACTCTATGTTGATGCCTTTGCCCAAAAAGCTCTACTTTTGTCTCATCTGACCAGAGAACATCCTTCCAAAACGTTTTAGGCTTTTTCAGGTAAGTTTTGGCAAACTCCAGCCTGGCTTTTTTATGTCTCGGGGTAAGAAGTGGGGTCTTCCTGGGTCTCCTACCATACAGTCCCTTTTCATTCAGACGTCGATGAATAGTATGGGTGGACACTTTTGTACCCTCGGACTGCAGGGCAGCTTGAACTTGTTTGGATGTAAGTCGAGGTTCTTTATCCAACATCCGCACTATCTTGCGTTGAAATCTCTTGTCAGTTTTTCTTTTCTGTCCACATCTAGGGAGGTTAGCCACAGTGCCATGGGCTTTAAACTTCTTGATGACACTGCGCATGGTAGACACAGGAACATTCAGGTCTTTGGAGATGGACTTGTAGCCTTGAGATTGCTCATGCTTCCTCACAATTTGGTTTCTCAAGTCCTCAGACAGTTCTTTGGTCTTCTTTCTTTTCTCCATGCTCAATGTGGTACACAGAAGGACACAGGACAGAGGTTGAGTCAACTTTAATCCATGTCAACTGGCTGCAAGTGTGATTTAGTTATTGCCAACACCTGTTAGGTGCCACAGGTAAGTTACAGGTGCTGTTAATTTCACAAATTAGAGAAGCATCACATGATTTTTCGAACAGTGCCAATACTTTTGTCCACCCTCTTTTTTATGTTTGGTGTGGAGTTATATCCAATTTGGCTTTAGGACAATTCTTTTTGTGTTTTTTCATTTAAGACAAATTATTTTGCAATTTGCAAATTGTTTGCAATCATTTTCAGGAAGAAACTGAGTATTATCTGACAAAATTGCAGGGGTGTCAATACTTTTGGCCACAACTGTATGTACATTTCTACTGTGAAATACAGAATCTTAAAGCATGATATAAGTATAAAAACATGACTAAGTATTGATTACAATGGAAAAACAGAACTTAATATTTGATACCGAAACCTTTGTTTGCAATTACAAAGGTCAGACATTTCTTGTAGTTATTGACCAAGTTTGCACACACTGCAGCAAGGATTTTGGCCCACATCCCCATACAAATCTTCTCCACATCTTTCAGTGTTCAGGGCTGTTCCTGGACAACATTGAGTTTTAGCTCCCTTCAAAGATTGGGTTCTCGAGACTGGCTAGACCACTTCTGGACCTTGAAATGCATGCCACTCCTTAGTTGCCCTGGCTGTGTGTTTTGGGTCATTGGCATGTTAAAAGACCCAGTCATGACCTATGTTCAATGCTCTTACTCAGGGAACAAGGTTGTTTGACCCCAATCATCATCCCTTCAATATGGTGCAGTCGACCAGTCTCCTTTGAAGAAAAGCACCTCCAAAATACAATGTTTCTCCAACTATGCTTCATGGCTGGGACGTGTTCTCAGGGTTGAACTTATCCTTCTTCTTACAAACAAGGCGAGTGAGTTGGTACCAAAAAGTTCTATTTTGGTGTCATCTGACCACATGACCTTCTCCCATGCCTCCTCTAGATCATCCAGATGGTCACTGGCAAACTTAAAATTTGCCTGGACATGTGCTGGCATGAGAAGGTGAACTTACATTTCCAGTAGGATTTTAATCCATGACAGCGTAGTCTGCTACTAATGGTAATGTTTGAGACTGTGCTCCCAGCTCTCTTGTGGTCACTGACGAGGTCCTCCAAAGTAGTTCTGTGTTGATTCCTGACCTTTCTCAGATTCATCCTTAAGCTGCAAAATCAGCATTGTATAATATACTGATTTTCCTCATTGTATGTGTCTTGTATACATTAGCATCATGGTTGGTGGACATATGACCACTATAAAGGAGCACCAGCACAGTCCCATGAAACCTTCATCACATCGGGGTTTCTATTACTTAAATTATCCTGTCTGTAGGAAATTAAGATTTACTACTACCTATATTTCTAATATCACCCTTAAATAAGATATAATAATAAAAATAATACTTTTAATAATAATATTGCAATATAACAGACAAATAACACCAGCATATACATTTGTGATAATACCATCATGCTGGTTATTAAAGGATCACTTCCATCTATATTTTTTATTAAATTTGTGTATATATGCATGTAGTGTAGGTTGAGCATATTAATGTAGTAGCTTACCTTCTCCTGCTCCAGGATCAATCCTACTCCCACTTTCTCTGGGATCCAGCGCCATTCTGCTCCGCTTCTCAGTGACGTTACAGATAGTGATGAGAGAATTTGATTGGAAACACGAGCAAATCTCACCGAAGTCACGGCAGTTCAACCCAGCAGGGAACTCAGCCTCAGTGACCTGAGGTAAGCTCGATCACGTCACCACCGGTCACTCAGGCTGCACTCGTAGCAGTTCAGTCACCCGTGGTTCTCAGCCTGGACGGTCGCATCTTGACAGTGTCCAGGTTGAAAACTGTTTATCCCCCAGACATGGTTTACGGCGTGGGACAGAACGACAGACAGGTATGGTATATTGTTGTTTTTTTATTTTTGATTTATCACAAGACATCGAGTGCTTCAGTGGAATAGGCATTTGGTGACTATAATTGTGTTATTTTTAAATAAAAATGGAAAACTGTGTTTTGTTTTATTTCTAATAAAGGACTTTATTCTGGCTGTGTGTTTATTTACAATACAACTATAGGATTAGTAATGGATAGGTGTCTTATAGACCACTTTCCATTACTATTCAGTGGGCTTGATGTCACCTGACAATATAAAGGTGACATCAACCCCACAAGTATTAACGCCCACATGCCAATGCTACAGAGCAAGTGGGAAGAGCCGAGCAAAGCACCAGAATTCACGCATCTAATAGATGTGCCTTTTCTGGGCAGCTGCGAGCTGCTATTTTTAGGCTGGGGGACAATATCCATGGCCCCTTACCAGCCTGAGAATACCATCCCCCAGCTGTCTGCTTTAGCAAGGCTGGTGGTCAAAAATGGGGGGACCACATGCTGTTTTTCATAATTTTTTTTTAATAATTAAAACAATGTGGTGATCCCTCTATTCTTGACAACCAGCCTTATTTAAGCAGACAGCTGAGGGTTGCAGCCCCCAGCTGTGAGTTTTGCCTGGCTGGTTATCAAAAATACAAGGGGACCCACGCTGTTTTTTTTTAAATTATTTATTTCCAGCGCAGGAGCAGCTGATGAATACTCCCATCTGTCGCTCCTGCTCTCACTGTTATTAGCTGCTGCAGGTATATGATGATGGGAGCAGCAGTCCCATCAGCTGACACCAGTGACTGCAGGTAAACTTTATACCTCTGATCACAGCTGATCGCTCATGCTGTCTTTTGACAGCATGAGAACTGCGGCTCTCTGACCAGCGGGGATGATTTCATCGCCGATCAGAAGCGGTGTTTGCCGCGCCGTCATGCACATGACAGTGCGACAAACGCCTTGTGCTTGGGCAATCAAACCCGAACAGTAACACGGACTTCCTGGTGAAGTCCGTGTTCGGTGTCCGTGCCCGAACAGTAGGTGTTTGGTGCGGACATCGAACTTTACTGTTTGGGTTCGCCCATCTCTAGCATCTAGAATTGAATACAAATACCATCAGGGAGGGTTTGGACCCTTTCACATTTTGGTCTTCCAAAATGGATGAGTGGCCTGAGCTCACTTCACACACCTTGGAGGTTTTAACATGCCCTGCAGGCAGCGTTCTCTCAGAACGTGTCTTCAGCGCTGCTGGTGGTGTCCTGATGGATAAGCGCAGCTGGATGTCCCCTGAAAGTGTAGACCACCTAACTTTCATGAAGATGAAGAAATCATGGATCTCCAAGGACTTTTGCACCCTAATTTCAGACTGTACAGCCTAGGTGATATTGCATTTTTTTAGTGCGATGCATTAATGTCACATAACTGCACGCTGTGATATTTTTAGTGTGGCTTCTGTGCCTGGTGTGGCTGCTGCTGCTGCTGATGTTAACACAAATTTGTGGAAATGTGAACAGTCATGGTTGGTCTACATCTGCTGGATTAGCTGTAGTGGAAGACATCTTGGTCCCAATTTTACTATTTATATTCTCATGACAGTTATTCCACTTTGGTGGTGTCAGGCCCTCATTTTTTAAAATGTAAACACTCCTGGTTGGGTGTCCATCTGTTGGATTGGGTGTAGTGAAAGACATGTTGGTCCCTATTATATTATTTCTACTGTGGTGAAATTGTTGCCACTTTTGTGGTGTCTACCAGTAATTTTTGGATATGTGAACACTCCTGGTTGGGTGTCCATCTGTTGGATTGGGTGTATTGGAAGACTTGTCGGCCCCTATTATACTATTTCTACTCTCGTGAAATTGATGCTACTTTTGTGGTGTAAGGCCCTCATTTGTTTAAATGTGAACACTCCTGGTTGGGTCTCCTTCATGTGTGTTGCCTGTAGCAGTAGGCCTCCGACACCATTAGGCCTCCAATTCCTTGGACTCAACTACCCTTGCAACGATCCTTAAATTTTTCTGACAATGGTAGTCTGCAAAACTGATATTTGGGCCACCTGAGTGTGGCTCAGCATGAAAGCAGGTAGAGGTGTTGCATGTGGTATCAGGGCTCTCAGCAAAGGGGGAATACACTACTCCCTCACTCACCTCTTACAATGACGTTCAATTGAAAGTTGTAAATGCTGTCCCAGACCCTGATACCTCATGCCTGGCTAATTGCTACAGTTCCATGCTAAAATTTGTACTGTGGGTGAATTGAGGCCACTTTCCTCGTGTCTGTAACTCATTTGATGTGTTTTGGCAGCATTTGGGGCCGTTATAAGGTGTTGTGCATGCGTTTGTTTTTGCCTCCCATTGAGCTGAATGGCATTTGGTTATGTTTGGCAAATATTCGACAAATTAATCAGCGAATATTGCAAATTCGGCGATCATAATCCGAACTGGACACTGAAATATTCGCTCATCTCTAGTTACCGCAATTCCGACTAGCTGGCTAACTCTATGCCTGTCCTGGAAGTGACTTTTACAATGTAAGTTTAAGAAGGGTCAGAATGAAGCTCTATTCGCTTCCATTATAAAAGCCACTTTCAGGTCTCATATAGAGTTAGCCGGCTAGTCGGAATTGCGATAACGTCTCTGAAAAATGGAGCAGAGTGAAGCTGGGTCCCAGAGAAAATGGGGTAGACGAATATATTAGTACAGTGACATTACACACCATACACATATTTAATAAGAAACAATATACTGTATATATCAGAGTGCTTCTTGAACTAAAGTTTTTGTGCTAGGACTGGTATTACTGTGAGGTGGCCAGGGTAGCAGTCATGTCGGCTGCTGTTGTGTGGTTTGTGTATAGTGTATAACTCTCACGTTTGAGCTTGGAGATTCCTCTGGTCCTGCGATCCCAGATCCGGATGCCACCATAGATTCAACTAAAGACTAAAGTTTCCTTTTTCAATAACTTAACTTTAATTAACATCAGAAGATTGATTGCAGATGCAGCACAGTACGTGTCCACTTGTTCATCCTGAGTTCCCCCTTCACTTTCTGGCACCTCTAGCCCCGAAGACGCTCTTTCCACCCCTGCAGCTCCAATGCTCTCGAGCCCATTTTTCTGACATGATTTTTCATTTGGCTTCCCATTCTGGAAGTTCAATAAGGCATCCGCTTTCGTGCCTGATTCGGGCCATAGATCCCATATATCATTGGAAGACCTGCTGAAGTTAGTAGTGACCGCCTACATGCTGCTTCTTTTGGAGTCCCGTACTCTTCAGTGTCCCTTGGCTCAATTGGCTTTCCTTCTCATCTTACTATATCTCCAACTAACTAACTACCAGGAAGTGTCATACACTTTTTACTGCTCCTACCCCTCCCAACTGGGAAATTCTCTAAACTGGGGCTGTTCTCATTTATGCTCAACCCTTACCCAACCATATATAACATATATATACTATCTTATCTTATCTTATCTTTTTCATCTAAGTCCTAATTCTTTATCTTAACACTTTTCCCTATTCTTGTCACGATATCAATACATGCAAAGTAGTTGTAAAACCCATGCACAATATAATAATCACATTATTATAAGCAAGGTACACATAAGCATAAGTTACTTCACAATACATTAACTAATAACTATGCATACATTGTCAGTAGGGGGAGAGACATACGACAGCTCCTGTCACACCCTTACTTTACCACCATACAGTGACCATATAATGGTAAAATAGATTTTAAGCTTGAGAGTATGGCCCTAACTCCTTTTTGTATCTGTTGGGTCAATTGTCATTCTGTAATGTCTATATTGTCTGAACAAGTCCCCTTTAAAATGTAAAGCACTGGGGAATATGTTGGCACTAGTATTGAGCTTTCCGATACCGCAAGTATTGGGTATCGGCCGATATTAGCTGTATCGGAATTCCGATACTGACTTCCGATACTTTTTTTGTATCGGACACCGGAATCGGAAGTTCCCATAAAGCTATCAGCCTGCTCGATTTGATTCAGCCAATGGGAATCCTCAGAAGTGTGGGCACATCCTGTTAGGCATGTTAACTATTGGCATGGCTGTGATTGGCTGCTGAAATGACGTCATCATGATGCGCGGTCTGTGCGCATCATGATGCGCGGTCTGTGCTGACTGCAGGGGGTCTGTGCCGACTGCGGGGGGTCTGTGCCGACTGTCGTGGGTCTGTGCCGACTGCCGGGGGCCTGTGCTGGCTGCCGGGGGTCTGTACGGGCCTGCCGGGGGGCTTGTGCCGGCTGCCGGAGGTCTGTGCGGGCCTGCCGGGGGTCTTGTGTGTGTGCAGGCATCGTCCGATGGGACTACAAGTCCCATCGGGCGATGCCTGCTACACTGACAGTGATTGACACATTAGCCAATGATGGGACAGTAGTAGTCCCATCATCCGGCTAATGTGTTGAATGTAAAAAAAAAAAACATACTACATGCATACTACATACATACATACTACATACATACTACATACATGCTACATACATGCTACATACATGCTACATATATACATACTACATACATACTACATATATACTACATTCATACAACATACATATATACTACATACATACTACATACATGCTACATACATACTACATATATACATACTACATACATACTATATACATACTATATACATACTACATATATACTACATTCATACAGCATACATACATACTACATACATACTACATGCATACTATATACATACTACATATATACTACATTCATACAACATACATACATACTACATGCATGCTACATACATACTACATATATACATACTACATACTACATACATACTACATTCATACTACATTCATACTACATACATACAACATACATATATACTACATACATGCTACATACATGCTACATATATACATACTACATACATACTACATACATGCTACATACATACTACATACATGCTACATATATACATACTACATACATACTATATACATACTACATACATACTACATACATACATATATACTACATACATACTACATACATGCTACATATATACATACTACATACATACTATATACATACTACATACATACTACATACATACTACATATATACATACTACATACATACTATATACATACTACATACATACTTCATACATACTACATTCATACAACATACATATATACTACATACTACATATATACTACATACAACATACATACATACTACATACTATATATACTACATTCATACAACATACATACATACTACATACTACAGACATGCTTCATATATACTACATTCATACAACATACATACTGCTTACAACATACATACATAGTACATACATACTACATACATACTACATACATGCTACATATATACTACATTCATGCAACATACATATATACTACATACATGCTACATACATACTACATACATACAACATGCTACAGACATAAAACATACATACATACTACATACTGCATACATACAACATACATACATTCATACAATACATACATACTACATAC
This sequence comes from Dendrobates tinctorius, assembly GCF_039654945.1. Classification (NCBI taxonomy): domain Eukaryota; kingdom Metazoa; phylum Chordata; class Amphibia; order Anura; family Dendrobatidae; genus Dendrobates; species Dendrobates tinctorius. The sequence goes on from NW_027361917.1 coordinate 38,203,531, forward strand.
AATACATTCATACATTCATACAACACATACATAGACATACAGTACATATAACACAGAGTACATACTCACCAATACTTGTCACACTGTTCCCCGAAGCCAATGTCATCTAAGGAAAAATATGAAAATAACAAACAAGCCATATACTCCCTGATCCGCAGAAATCCACGCGTGTCCCACGCCGATCTCCCGTGGAGAGCAGCAGCATCAGCTGATGTGACCGCTCTCTAGGGGCTCAAGGAATCCAGTGTCGGGAGGTAGGTATCCTTCCACACTGTTATTCCTCCGCCACTGTAAAAAAAATCGTTCCTAGTCTCACTTTTGGCATTGCTGTGTGAAAAAGTTCCCACGCAGCATTTGCCATAAAGTGAGACCAGGGACTATTTTTTTTACAGTGGCGGAGGAATACAGTGCGGAAGGATACCTACCTCCCGACACTGGATTCCTGAGCCCCGTAGAGAGTGGTCGCATCAGCTGATGCTGCTGTTCTCCACGGAAGATCGGCGTGGGACACTCACTCGTGGATTTCTGTGGATCAGGGAGTATTTGGTGGTTTGTTATTTTCATATTTTTCCTTAGATGACACTGGCTTCTGGGATCAAAGTGACAAGTAATGGTGAGTATGTACTCTATGTTGTATGTACTGTATGTCTATATGTATGTATTGTATGAATGTATTGTATGTATGTTGTATGTCTGTAGCATGTTGTATGTATGTAGTATATATGTATGTTGTAAGAATGTAGTATATATGTAGCATGTATGTAATATGTATGTAGTATGTATATATGTAGTATGTATGTATTATGTATGTAGTATGTATATATGTAGTATGTATGTAGTATTTATGTAGTATGTATATATGTAGCATGTATGTAGCATGTATGTAGTATGTATATATGTAGTATGTATGTAGTATGTATATTGTATGTATGTAGTGTGTATGTCGTATGTGTGTAGTATGTATGTAGTATATATGTATGTAGTATGTATATATGTAGTATGTATGTAGTATGTATGTTGTATGTATGTAGTTTGTATGTAGTTTATATGTAGTATGTATGTAGTATGTATATATGTGGTATGTATGTAGTATGTATGTTGTATGTATGTAGTATGTATGTAGTATGTATGTAGTATGTATTGTGAGAATCATGTGGGAATAGTGGATGAGGGCAGGTATATCTCGCCCAGATTCCTTTCCTATGTGGCCTAGTCTGGTCAGTATCGCACCTGCTTGCTAATGAATAATGGGAGGTGGATATAAAAGGATGCCAGGTGGTTGTGTGAGTCTCTCAGCCTGGGAACACAGAGAGCCTGTCTGTGTGAGAGACACACGTGAGTGAAAGCAGTGCCCACTGCAACTGTGGTTTGGCTGGACGGGAGAAGCCCGCCAGTTGGTAGTTAGGTTGTACATTGTTTAGTTAGTGCCGGACAGGCAAGGATTTGTTTTATGTTTTATTTTCTTTTTGCATTGCTTTCACATTTAATAAACCTGACCCAATGTCAGTTATACCCGAATCCCAGCTCTGCGCCTGAGTTTCATGCTGAACGCACGTGACCTTTGACCCCAGCAAAGGCGATCCCGGAGTGTTTTATCACATTGTGGTGGAGAATGTGGGCATCACGTTGGAAGCATGAGCATGGAGGACGTGGTGAAAGTGATGGTACAGTCCACCGCCGTCCAGCAAGAAGCTAATCGGGTGATGATGGCCCAGCTGAAGGAGTTGGTGGACATAACAGCTACCGATCGTTCGCTTCTCCAGCAGGTGGTGCAGCGCCTGGCAAGCTTACCTGAGGTTAACCTGGAAGCCGAGTCGAGAGTGATTCACGTGAGTCGGTACTGGCAGAAGATGACAACCGAAGATGACGTCGAGGCATACCTGACCACGTTTGAACGGACGGCGGTACGAGAAAAATGGCCGAAGGCACGGTGGGCCGGCCTGATTGCCCCGTTTCTTTCCGATGAGGCCCAAAAGGCATATTATGACTTAGAGCCTGAAGCCGCGCAGGACTTTGACAAACTGAAAGCTGAGATCTTGGCCCGGCTGGGAGTGACGACCGCTGTCCGTGCACAGAGAGTGCATCAATGGACTTTTCAGCCGGATAAACCACCGCGGTCACAGATGTTCAACCTGATCCACGTGACGAAGAAGTGGCTACAACCCGAGGTGTTGACAGCGCCAGAGATTATCCAGAGAGTCGTCATGGACAAGTACCTGAGAGCTCTACCGCCAGCCCTGAGGAATTGGGTAAGCCATGGAAATCCTACGACGGCAGATCAACTTGTGGATCTGGTTGAACGTTACTCCGTGGCGGAAGGACTCCGAGACGATGCTACCCCACCTCGTTCTTCATCATCTCCACGTGGAACCGGTAAGACTGCTCCAGGGAGTAGGGGAGAAGGAAAAATCCCTAAGACAGTGGGGGAGGAAAACGGGACTGCCCGCACTGAGAGGCCGAGAGTAACGAACTTTGGTCTAAGTAAGGGGCCCGTTAGGTGTTTCCGCTGCCAAGAGATGGAACACATTGCTGCGAACTGTCTGGTCACTACTGAACCCATGCAGTGCGACGTCACAGACTCTAAAAACCGCATGTCTATGGTTGCACGGGTAGTGAGTGTGAATGCTGGTCAAAAGGATGTGGAAAATCATTTGTGTGATTTAACTGTTGATGGCAAAAATGTGGTGGCATTGTTAGACTTGGGAAGTGTGGTGACTCTGGTGAAGGCCAGTCTGGTGTCAGCCCCGACTGGACCATCAGACAAATTTTCTGTAACGTGTGTGCATGGAGACACCTGTTCATACCTCACCACGGTCATATGCATTACTACTTCCTATGGGTCTGTGCAACATAAAGTGGGACTTGTCCCTGCGTTATTGCATGATGTTATCTTGGGCCGGGATTTTCCCCACTTCTGGCAATTGTGGGAGAATCAGTTGATACCCCAGGGTAATAGGGTACATGATTCTTCTCCCAGGGCGCGTGTGGGTCCCGAACCCCTGGAAGAGGTCTCCCCGGAAGCCTCGGGGGAAGTGTCTGCTGGAAATGACCTGCAGTTCCCATTTTCAGTCATGGCGGGTAATACGGAGGAGACCAGGGAAGAGGAGGAGGCCGACAGCCGTCCACCTCCCCGTTTGCCGGATTTGGAAGTTCAGAAAGATGACTTCCAAAGTGAGCAAATAAAGGATCCTACCCTTTCTCAGGCTAGGACAAATGTAAAAGTGATAAATGGGGTAACCGTAGAACCTGGATTGAGGCTGGCATATCCTTACATGGTCCTGGAGAATGATTTACTCTATCAAATAGAGAAAAAGGGGGAAGACACGGTGCAACTATTAGTCGTGCCAAAACCCTACCGGCGGCAGGTGCTGGACCTGGCCCACGGACATATAATGGGAGGTCACCTGGGTGTCCAGAAAACCACCGAAAGGATATTACACTGTTTTGTTTGGCCAGGAATGCATCACAATATTCGTGTATATTGTGAGTCTTGTCCTGACTGCCAAGCCTCGGCGCCTAAGCCCCGGTTCTGTAGCCCTTTGGTACCCCTACCTATTATTGAGGTCCCGTTTGAGAGGATTGGGATGGATTTAGTTGGGCCCCTTCCACGGTCTGCATGTGGACACCAACATATCCTGGTCATCTTGGATTATGCCACTCGTTACCCGGAGGCCATCCCTTTGCGTAACACGGCCACCAAGACGATTGCCAAGGAACTGGTGCATGTGTTTAGTCAGGTCGGTATACCAAAACAGATGCTCACTGACCAGGGGACTCCCTTTATGTCCAGGGTAATGAAGGAGCTCTGCCAGATGTTACAAATCGAACCGTTACGCACATCCGTGTATCACCCTCAAACAGACGGGTTGGTCGAACGGTTCAATAAAAATCTGAAGCAGATGCTGAGAAAGGCGATAGACAAGGATGGGAAGAACTGGGACTATTTACTTCCATATTTGATTTTTGCCATCAGGGAAGTGCCCCAGTCTTCCACGGGATTCTCGCCTTTCGAGTTATTGTACGCCCGACATCCTCGCGGACTGTTAGACGTTGCAAAAGAAACCTGGGAGGGTCAGGTCACTCCGTTTAAAACGGTGATAGATCACGTATCCCAAATGCAGGACCGTATTGCAGCTGTTATGCCTATCATCAAAGAACACATGATGCAGGCTCAAGGAGCCCAAAAAAGAATCTATGATAGGGGCACCAAGATCCGTACGTTTGCACCCGGAGATAGGGTGTTGATCCTGGTTCCCACGGTGGACAGTAAGTTCCTAGCAAAGTGGCAGAGCCCCTTTGAGATTAAGGAAAGAGTTGGTGAAGTAAACTACAAAGTATACCAGGCAGGTAAACGGAAACCTGAACAGATTTATCATGTAAACCTGATAAAACCCTGGAAAGATCGGTCTGCCTTGTCAGCGGAGCTGGCCCGCCCGGTCTGCTCGCATACCGTACCCGAGGTACGGGTTGCAGAGACTCTCTCGGAGCGGCAAAAGACTGAGGTCAGGCAGTTTCTAATTCACAACCAAAAGTTTTTCTCAGAAAAACCCGGGCAGACTACGCTAATGAAACATGACATCGTAACGGAACCTGGTGTCACTGTTCACGTGAAACCCTACAGAATTCCGGAAGCGTGCCGTGAAGCAGTTTCCCGAGAAGTGAAGGCAATGTTAGAGTTAGAAGTCATTGAGGAATCGCACAGTGCTTGGTCCAGCCCGATTGTGTTAATTCCTAAACCGGACGGCACAATCCGGTTCTGCAATGACTTCAGGAAACTGAATGCGGTCTCAAAATTTGATGCCTACCCTATGCCCCGGGTCGACGAGTTAATTGATCGGTTAGGAAAAGCCCGGTATATTACGACCCTAGATCTAATAAAGGGGTATTGGCAGATCCCTCTGGCGGAGGCTGCCAGAGAAAAGACTGCATTTGCTACACCAGAAGGTTTATTTCAGCATGTGTATATGCCGTTTGGACTGCACGGAGCACCGGCGACCTTCCAGAGACTGATGGATCGAGTCCTGAGGCCACATAGGCAGTACGCTTCGGCCTATTTGGATGACATCATCATTTACAGCTTGGACTGGGAGACTCATCTCCAGAAGGTACAAGCTGTGATTGACGACCTGTGGGATGCAGGTCTAACCGCGAACCCCAAGAAATGTCACATCGGGCTAGAAGAAGCCCGGTATTTGGGGTATGTAATTGGGAGGGGTGTTGTTAAACCCCAGGTTGATAAGATTCAGGCGGTTCAGGACTGGCCACAACCTGTCAACAAGAAGCAGGTGCAAGCCTTCCTGGGGATCGCCGGCTATTATCGCCGGTTCATACCCAATGTTGCAGCCATCGCTACCCCCCTGACGGATCTAACAAAAGGGAAAGACTCCGTCATGATTAAATGGAGTTTAGCGGCTGAAGAAGCCTTCCATAGCCTAAAACGGGCACTTTGCTCTCAGCCCGTACTGGTGACTCCGGACTTCCGCAGCGAGTTTGTGGTACAAACGGATGCCTCTGATACCGGTATCGGGGCCGTACTCTCACAAGTGAGGGACGGAGTGGAACACCCAGTCCTCTATCTCAGCAGGAAGCTGAATAAACACGAGCAAAGGTATGCAGTCGTAGAAAAAGAGTGCCTCGCCATTAAGTGGGCTCTAGAGGCCCTCAAATATTACCTGGTGGGCCGAAAGTTCAGGCTGATCACTGACCATGCCCCTCTCAAGTGGATGCACTTACACAAGGAACGGAATAGCCGGGTGACCCGGTGGTTCCTTGCCCTGCAGGCCTACACTTTTACGGTAGAGCACCGCCCAGGGGTACAGATGGGGAATGCAGATGCCCTGTCCCGAGTGCACTGTTTGGCGGAGTGGTCTGAGCAGAGGAGGATATGTGAGAATCATGTGGGAATAGTGGATGAGGGCAGATATATCTCGCCCAGATTCCTTTCCTATGTGGCCTAGTCTGGTCAGTATCGCACCTGCTTGCTAATGAATAATGGGAGGTGGATATAAAAGGATGCCAGGTGGTTGTGTGAGTCTCTCAGCCTGGGAACACAGAGAGCCTGTCTGCGTGAGAGACACACGTGAGTGAAAGCAGTGCCCACTGCAACTGTGGTTTGGCTGGACGGGAGAAGCCCGCCAGTTGGTAGTTAGGTTGTACATTGTTTAGTTAGTGCCGGACAGGCAAGGATTTGTTTTATGTTTTATTTTCTTTTTGCATTGCTTTCACCGTTAATAAACCTGACCCAATGTAAGTTATACCCGAATCCCAGCTCTGCGCCTGAGTTTCATGCTGAACGCACGTGACCTTTGACCCCAGCAAAGGCGATCCTGGAGTGTTTTATCACAGTATGTAGTATGTATATATGTAGTATGTATGTAGTATGTATGTAGTATGTATATATGTAGTATGTATGTAGTATGTATGTAGTATGTATGTATGTTGTATGTATGTAGTATGTATGTAGTATGTTTTTTTTTTTTACATTCAACACATTAGCCGGATGATGGGACCACTACTGTTCCATCATTGGCTAATGTGTCAATCACCGTTATGGTAGCAGGCATAGCCCGATGGGACTTGTAGTCCCATCAGACGATGCCTGCACAGACCCCCGGACAGTCAGTACAGACCCCCGGACAGTCGACACAGCCCCCCGGCAGGCCGGTACAGACCCCCGGCAGTCCACACAGGCCCCGGGCAGTCGGCACAGACCCCCGGCAGCCGGCACAGCCCCCCGGCAGGCCGGTACAGACCCCTGGCAGTCCGCACAGACCCCCGGGCAGTCGCACAGACCCCTGGCAGGCCGGCACAGACCCCCGGAAGGTCCGTACACACCCCCGAGAGGCTGTACAAGGACAAAAAAGGGTTTTTCTTATTCCGATACCGGAAGTTCCATAGACTTGAGTGGGACTTCCGGTATTGGAATCGACGATACCCGATACTTTTTTTAGATCGGCCGATCCATTCCGATGCAATATTTTTCAGTATCGGCTAGTATCACTCAACACTAGTTGGCGCTATAGAAATTAAAATTTTTATTATTACACGGTGTTACCAAGGTTTTGTTCCTCAAACAATTTTGAGTGTTCCTGATAGATTTTTTCAGGCTGATTTCAGAAATGACTTCAGATTTTTCCTATCACGTAAGGTTTATGAGAAATGATACGAAACATTATAATATTCTGTTATAATTCTAAAAACTCATATATGAACTTTTTCTGAAATTTCCACTGAAACAACATAAATTGCTGATCTACACATATGCAAGCACTTATTATGCGAATTCCTTTGACAGTTCTTTGGTCTTTACCATAGTAGAGTTTGGAGTGTGACTGTTTGAGGTTGTGGACGAGTGTCTTTTACACTGATAACAAGTTCAAGCAGGTTCCATTTGTTACGGTTCTGCTGCACAGGACTAGGATAGGAGGGGGAAAAACTGACCCTGCACTGCGACTAGGCTGATACCCTACGATGGAGTGGGTGACCTATTCCTTGCGAATAGACCCACCGACGATCCTAGGTTAATATCAAGCGAAGACGAAGAGCTATAGATAGCGGGAAGGGGGGTCCCTGAAAGATCTAAGGACTGGGTACAAAAACAGGTCACCTCCCAACAGAACACAAAGAGAAGGCTGCTGAAACAAACTGAAAACAGAAACTAAGACTAGCAGAACCAGAGGTCCCAGCACTGCACTAATTAAACACACAGAAAACAAAGCTCCAAGCCAGAACTCAAGCGGATTAATACTGTTGTCCAGCAAGGAATGGGAGACAGGTGCAGGTTAATAAACGGTGATACAATCACCTGACCCAAGACAAACCCAGCACCAGGGGAGAAAGTCCAGCAGCCAGAACACTACAAGAAAATGGCGGATAGTCACAAACTGAACAGATTCTTACAGTATCTCCCCTTTAACGAGGATCCCCCGGATCCTCTAGGCCGACCCTTATTTTGAAATCTCCTGTGAAAAGCCTTAATTAATCTTGAGGCTGAGACGTCCACAGCTTTCACCCAGGAATTGTCCTCGGGACCGAAACCCTTCCTGGACACAAGATGCTGTAAGCCTCCTCTGTGTCAAGAATGCGTGAAATCTCAAACTCACAGTCCTCATTAATTGGAGGAGCAGATGGCATAGCCACCTTATCAGGCGTGTCAACTTTCTTAAGCAAAGATACATGAAAAACCGAATTAATTTTCCAGGATGAAGGAATGTTCAATCTGACCGTTGCAGAGTTGACAATCTGAACCACTTTGAAGGGTCCTACAAAATTAGGCCCCAACTTTTTAGAAGGGATCTTTAAACACAGATTCCTAGAGGACAACCAAACCATGCACCCAACAACCAACCTTGCCTCCCTTCTTTTCTTGTCAAAATATTTCTTAGACCTCCTATTACCCTGATTCAGATTATGGCGCACACTGGTCCAAACCCTTTCCAAATTTCCAGAAAAACTCTCGTCCTCAGGCACCGCTGCCCCAATCCTAGAAAAAGGACCGAAAGATGGATACTTCCCAGAACAACAAAAAAAGGCGAACACCCAGCCGAAGAAGACGTATGATTGTTGAGAGAAAACTCAGCTTGTGGTAGATATTCCGATCATATCTCCTGATTGTCTGCTACAAAACATCTCAAAAACTACTCAACGTCCTGGTTCTTCCTCTCAGTCTGTCCATTGGACTCCGGATGATAACCCGATGAAAATGACAAATTAACCTTAAGTCTGTCACAAAAGGCACACCAAAATCGAGCCACAAACTGTGGTCCCCTATTGGAGACAATGTCCGTGGGGACACCATGGAGTCTGACAATCTCTTTCACAAATGCCCTGGCAAGTGTCTTAGCACAGGGTAATTTATTGAATGGTACCAGATGACACATCTTACTAAACTGGTCTACCACAACCCAGATGAATGAAAAACCCTCAGACACCGGCAGGTCGGTGAAAAAATCCATTGCAAGATGCATCCATGGGGAACTAGGAACCTCTAATGGGCACAGCAACCCTGCCGCTGGAGCATGAGAAGCCTTAGACCTAGTGCACACGGTACACTGACACACACACTTGCCTATTTTTCTTAGCCACCCCGGCCACCAGAAATTCAGACCAATCGACTTTCTAGTTTAGGCAGTCCCTGGATGACCCGCCAAACAAGACTCATGACAATCCGTAAACAAAGCTCTCCTCATGGCTTTAGACACAAATAGTTTCCCGTATGGAGTGTTGCAGGTAGGTGCTGCATCCTGGGCTTTAAGAATGCTATTTTCCAACTCAGAACCTAAGGCTGCCACCACCACCCCTTTCTGCAGAATAGATTCCTCCTTTTCAATATTAACTGCTGGGGAGAAACTTCGAGACAAAGCATCAGCTTTAACATTCTTTGTCCCAGGGATATATGTCACAAAGAAATGGAACTGTACAAAAAATAATGCCCACCTAGCTTGACGAGCATTCAAAAGTTTAGCAGCATCCAGATAGATCAGATTCTTATGATCAGTAAAGACTTGTATAGGATGTCTAGCGCCCTCCAAAAAATGTTGTCAATGCTCAAACGCAATTCTCAGTTCCCAACATTGCAGTTGAGCTCTGTCTCCGAAAATTTCTTAGAAAAGAACGCACATGGATGTGCCCTATCCTCTCCCTCCTGTGACAGAACAGCCCCCACTCCTACTGATGAGGCATCCACCTCTACCAGAAAGGCTTAGTTTCCTCTGTCTGGATCAAAACAGGAGCAGAGCTAAACTTCTCCTTGAGATGCTCAAAGGCCTTAACAGCCTCAGGGGACCATTGGACAGTATTGGCACCCTTCTTAGTCAGATCAGTAAGGGGTTTAGCGATAACAGAAAAATTCTTTATGAATTTTCTGTAATAATTAGCAAACCCCAGAAATCTCTGAATTGACTTCAAGCATTCAGGTCTTGACCACTCCAATACCACCTGAACCTTCATCGGGTCCATCTCAAGCCCATCACTGGAAACAATGTACCGCAAAAAGCTAATTTTCTGTACCGCAAACTCGCATTTCTCCAGTTTAGCAGAGTGTGTTTTCTCTCAGAATCTGCAGAACCTCGCGGACTCTCTGCCAATGCGACTCCAGATCGGGGAGTAGATCAAAATATCATCCAAATAAATGATAACACTCCTACCGATCAACATCCTCAGAATGTCATTGATTAAATTTTTTTTAAAGAACGCCGGAGCATTTGTAAGGCCGAAAGGCATTACTAGACACTCAAAATGACCTTCTGGGATATTAAAGGCTGCCTTCTTTAATCCGCAGCAAATTATATGCCCCACGAAGATCAATGTTAGAGAACCACTTGGCTTCAAGTAATTGGTTAAACAAATCCAGAATTAGCGGCAAGGGGTAAGGATTCCGCACAGTGATCTTATTAATCTCACTGAAATCCAGACATGGCCTAAGACACCCATCTTTCTTTATGACAAAAAAGAATCCCACAGCCACAGGTGAATTGGAAGGTCTTAAATGACCTGCAGCAAGACTAGTCTGCAGGTATTGCTTTAAGGCCTCCCTCTCGGGAGTCGTCAGATTAAATAAACAACCCTTAGGGAGAGTAGCAGCTGGGACGAACTCAATAGCGCAATTGTAATCTCCATGCGGTGGTAGAGCTTGTGACTCACCTTCAGAAAATAATTTCCAGAATTCCTGACTGGCATCAGGTAGTTCATTTTTCACCACAGCAGCGATGTGTACATCGCAACATTTCCCATAACACCCCTGACCCCAGGATCGTATAGTATTTGACGACGAGTCCAGTACAGGATTGTGCACTTTTAACCAGGGTAACCCCAGGACGACTGGAAAAGGCAATTTATCAAGTACAAACAAATCTAAAGATTCCTGGTGCTCCATATTCACAATGAGTGGAAACCCGGTGACCTTTCGAGAAACGCACCCATGAGTGTTATCAATCGCCACTACAGGAAGAGTGGATGATAAAGGTACAGACTCAATCTTATACTTGTCTAAAAATTGTTGATCGATCAAATTCAGTGCAGACCCAAAGCCCACCATCACTTGAAAATCCATAGTTTGACCATGACAGATAGAACTACCAGAAAAAGAAATTCCCGCGGACTGTAAAAATGCAATACGAACAGGAGGGTTACTCTGACCCCTTTTTTTTCTTTTCCTGATTTATGCGACCATCACATTGCTTGATAAAATGGCCAGTCTTACCACAATAAAGGCATAGCCCCTCAGAGAACCTTCTCTACCTTTCCTGGGAACGAGAGGACATCGCCCCAAGTTGCATCGGTTCCCCATAGTCCACAGGGGTCTCTTGAGAGACAGGACCCAGCAGAATTGAAGCCTTCTCCTGATTCTGCCTGTCTCTCAATCTTCTATCCACCCTGATTGCTAACTGCATAGCAGCCTCAAGTGTAGCAGGTGCAGGGTATGCAATGAGTAAATCTTTAACCCTGTCATTCAAACCTGCTAAAAACTGACTCTTGAGCGCTGAGTCATTCCAGCTGACTTCTGCAGACCATTGTCTGAACTGGGTAGAATATCCCTCAGCGTCCCCAGAACCTTGTTTCAGCCGTCTGAGTTTAGCCTCGGCTGTAGCGACCCGATCCGCATCGTCATATATTAACGCCATAGTAGAAAAAAATGCTTCTACTGACATCAAGCAAGGGTCATCTGGATGCAATAAAAATGCCCAAACTTGCGGCTCCCCTCGCAATAAGGACATAATAATCCCCACACGCTGTAATTCAGCCCCTGAAGACCTGGGTCTAAGCTGAAAATAAAGTAAACATGCATTTTTAAATGAAAAAAATTCCTTCCGTTTACCAGAAAAACATTCAGGTAAACTCACCTTAGGCTCTTCAGGGCGGACTCCTGGGCAATTACTCACGTGCTGATGTAAGCTTGCAACTTCCAATGTTAACCATTGCAGGCATTGATCAAGATCCTGAAAGCTGTTCATATTGCAGAAATCCGGGAGGGTTCTTTTTTTTTGAACTTTCTCGGGCTGGACAAACTGTTATGGTTCTGCAGCACAGAACTTGGGTAGGAGGGGGGAAAGCTGACCCTGCACTGCGACTAGGCTGATACCCTACAATGGAGTGGGCGACCCATTCCTTGCGAATAGACCCACCGACGTTCCTAGGTTAATCTCAAGTGAAGACCTATAGATAGGAGGAAGGGGGTCCCTGAAAGATCTGAGGACTGGGTACAAAGACAGGTCATCTCCTAATAGAAAACAAAGAGAAGGCTACAAAAACAAACTGAAAACAGAAACTAAGACTAGCAGAACGAGAGGTCCCAGCACTGCACTAATTAAACATACAGAAAGCAAAGCTCCAAGCCAGAACTCAAGCGGATTGACACTGTTGTCCAGAAAGGAATGGGGGACAGGAGCAGGTTAATAAAGGCTGATACAATCACCTGACCCAAGACAAACCCAGCACCAGGGGAGAAAGTCCAGCAGCCAGAACACTACAAGAAAATGCAGATCGTCACAAACTGAACAGTTTCTAACACCATTACTACAGGTAATGAGTGGATGACAGAGGAGCCTCTTAAAGAAGAAGTTAGAGGTCTGTGAGTGACAGAAATCTTGTATGTTTTTAGGTGACCAAATACTTATTTTCCACCATAATTTGAAAAATAAATGTTGACAAATCAGACAAGGTGATTTTCTGGATTTGTTTTCTCATTTTGACTCTCATAGTTGTGGTCTACCTATGATGTCTATAATAGGCCTCTTTCATCTTTTTAAGTGGGAGAACTTGCACAATTGGTGGCTGATTAAATTCTTTTTTTTCTCCACTGTACGTCACACATCACATAGAAGACAATGCGGCTGAAGTATGTACATAATATGGGAGAGCCTGGAGCTGCAACATAAGCATCACAGAAGACAAAGGGACTACGACATATGAATCAAATAGGATATTGGTGGCTGACTAAATACTTTTTCCACACTGGTGGTACATCAGCCCCAGTGTCTCCTATGTCATATATATGCTTCAGCCCGAGTCTCCTATGTGATGTATAAGCTACAGCCTCTGCATCTCCAGTGTGCTATGTGTGCTTCTGCCCTAGTGTCCCTAAGGTGATATATATGCTGCAGCCCTAGTCTCTTTTACAGTGAAATAAATAATTATTTGATCCCTTGCTGACTTTGTAAGTTTGACAACTGACAAAGACATGAACAGTCTATAATTTTAAGGGAAGGCTAATTTTAGCATTGAGAGATAAAATGTTAAAAATAAATTCCAGAAAATTACATTGAATAAATTATATAAATTTCTTTGCATTTTGCAGTGACAAATAAGAATTTGATCCACATCCAACCATTAGGAGTTCTGGCTCCTACAGACCAGTTAGACGCTTCTAATCAACTCGTAACCTGCATTAAAGACAGCTGTCTTACATAGTCACCTTTATAAAAAACTCTTGTCCACAGACTCAATTAATCAGTCAGACTCTAAGCTCTAAAATATAGACAAGACCATAGAGCTTTCTAAGTATGTTAGGGCCAAGATCATAGACCTGCACAAAGCTGGAATGGGCTACAAAACCATACGTAAGAAGCTGGGAGAGAAGGAGACAACTATGGAGAGAAGGAGACAACAAGGGGGGAACTTGTTAATGATCTCAATGCAGCTGAGACCGCAGTCACCAAGAAAACCATTGCTAACATATTATGCCGTAAAGGTTTAAAATCCTGCAGTTCCCGCAAGGTCCCCCTGCTTAAGACTTATCTGCCACCAGCCATAGAGAATTATGCGCCTCGAAGTGTTTCACCCATTAGGGTTCATCAGGAGGCCTGATGAAGCAAAGACTTGTGTCCTGATTCAGGTGTGATGTGAAATTTAGTCTGCATGCCAAGAGACTACAGTCTATTTTTGCAAACCAAGGCCCCAAACCCCTGGAGTATTGTTATCCTTTGACCACATTGTGAAATTATGTCAATCATCACCAATTGCCTATTGTGTTCATTTTTGTTTTTAATTGGGGTCTAGGGTCCTCTTAGATATAGGATCGTCTATGTCTATTGATAGGGGTTCCTTTAGGACATCGGGTAGAAGGGTTCCCCAAGTGGCTGCAGGGAATATAGGGCTCCCAGGGTCAGCCATCGTGGAGCGGGGGCACCACAACATTCCAGCTCCAGTGTCTCTTATGTGTTGTATATGCTCCAGCCCCAGTGTCTCCTATGTGATATATATTCTGCAGCCTCAGTGTTACCTGTGTGCTGTATATAAAGCAATCTTTATATCTCCTATTTGATGTATGCTGCAGAAATTTCACTGCTTGAGTTCTTTATATGCATTGTATATAGTGATGAATTTCTCACTCAGAGGAGATCTGCAGTGTAATATACAGTGGGGCAAAAAAGTATTTAGTCAGTCAGCAATAGTGCAAGTTCCACCACTTAAAAAGATGAGAGGTGTCTGTAATTTACATCATAGGTAGACCTCAACTATGGGAGACAAACTGAGAAAAAAAAATCCAGAAAATCACATTGTCTGTTTTTTTTTCATTTTATTTGCATATTATGGTGGAAAATAAGTATTTGGTCAGAAACAAGCAATCAAGATTTCTGGCTCTCACAGACCTGTAACTTCTTCTTTAAGAGTCTCCTCTTTCCTCCACTCATTACCTGTAGTAATGGCACCTGTTTAAACTTGTTATCAGTATAAAAAAACACCTGTGCACACCCTCAAACAGTCTGACTCCAAACTCCACTATGGTGAAGACCAAAGAGCTGTCAAAGGACACCAGAAACAAAATTGTAGCCCTGCACCAGGCTGGGAAGACTGAATCTGCAATAGCCAACCAGCTTGGAGTGAAGAAATCAACTGTGGGAGCAATAATTAGAAAATGGAAGACATACAAGACCACTGATAATCTCCCTCGATCTGGTGCTCCACGCAAAATCCCACCCCGTGGGGTCAGAATGATCACAAGAACGGTGAGCAAAAATCCCAGAACCACGCGGGGGGACCTAGTGAATGAACTGCAGAGAGCTGGGACCAATGTAACAAGGCCTACCATAAGTAACACACTACGCCACCATGGACTCAGATCCTGCAGTGCCAGACGTGTCCCACTGCTTAAGCCTGTACATGTCCGGGCCCGTCTGAAGTTTGCTAGAGAGCATTTGGATGATCCAGAGGAGTTTTGGGAGAATGTCCTATGGTCTGATGAAACCAAACTGGAACTGTTTGGTAGAAACACAACTTGTCGTGTTTGGAGGAAAAAGAATACTGAGTTGCATCCATCAAACACCATACCTACTGTAAAGCATGGTGGTGGAAACATCATGCTTTGGGGCTGTTTCTCTGCAAAGGGGCCAGGACGACTCATCCGGGTACATGAAAGAATGAATGGGGCCATGTATCGTGAGATTTTGAGTGCAAACCTCCTTCCATCAGCAAGGGCATTGAAGATGAAACGTGGCTGGGTCTTTCAACATGACAATGATCCAAAGCACACCTCCAGGGCAACGAAGGAGTGGCTTCGTAAGAAGCATTTCAAGGTCCTGGAGTGGCCTAGCCAGTCTCCAGATCTCAACCCTATAGAAAACCTTTGGAGGGAGTCCGTGTTGCCAAGCGAAAAGCCAAAAACATCACTGCTCTAGAGGAGATCTGCATGGAGGAATGGACCAACATACCAACAACAGTGTGTGGCAACCTTGTGAAGACTTACAGAAAACGTTTGACCTCTGTCATTGCCAACAAAGGATATATCACAAAGTATTGAGATGAAATTTTGTTTCTGACCAAATACTTATTTTCCACCATAATATGCAAATAAAATGAAAAAAAAAACAGACAATGTGATTTTCTGGATTTTTTTTTCTCAGTTTGTCTCCCATAGTTGAGGTCTACCTATGATGTAAATTACAGACGCCTCTCATCTTTTTAAGTGGTGGAACTTGCACTATTGCTGACTGACTAAATACTTTTTTGCCCCACTGTACATCTGTGTGCAGAACTTACCGATGGGAGTGGTTCTTTTCAAAATTCGACCCTTCAGATCGAAGAAAATCTGGAAAAGCAGTTGCAAGTAGCCCCATCATCAACATCTATCATTCATCACACATTGCATCAAAGAAAAGAAATTCCAGACATTCCATTAGGGGTAAGTTAATTAAATGTTTGACCAAATATAGAAGGCTAAATTTCAAGTTGATAATTTTATACAGCCCTCGAATGATGGTATAAATATCCAAATTGTCCCTGGTAGAAAAAAATGTTCCTCACTCTGCCTTAAAGGAGCCACTCACATCTTGACAAATTAGCACTCAAAGGCTTCTCACAACCCTCAAGAATTTGAGTTTTATGGCGCATTCATTACCTTTATATGTCTCTAATTTCACAGAGTAAAACTATGCTGTATGGAGGACAGTGTGTATGGCTGGACATACTGCTGACAGGTTTCATACACATGACTCTACTACCGAGTCATGAAAATGTGAACTTAATTTGAAAGGGTGAAAAGAAAATATCTGTAAATAGCATGTGAAGTTCACTTGTTATGTGCTTTGCAAATTAAACTTAATGGATCAACAAGGAAAAAATATGCTTTATTTTTATTGATGTTAAATGGCTTTCAACCCTTAGCAGAGAAATCTTGGCAAACTAGTGAAGGACAACAGCTGTATCCTCTTTTAATTGCTCTCCCTTCTCCTTTGAATCATGGGATTTAAGAAACTCAGAATCAATACTTTGTCAAGAGGAAAGACTGAATGTAGCTGGTTCTTTTGTCTATTATAATTGCCACTGCACAAAAGCCTCTATATTGCATGGATTGAAATTCTCTCAGTTCCCACCATGTTGTACCATACAATATATTCTTGTTATACAAAACACATTAGCTTTTTCCGTGTCCAAGAGATACAATGATGCTAATATGCTGCCTAGTTTGCATCTATTCATTGAAGTGGGCTTTTTCCTAGAAACAAGAGACTTTGAGAAGGATGCTATTTTAGCTCCAGAAGTCAGTTTGTATTTGTTATATTAAAGAACACTCGGTTTTATAGCTAAAATGCTCTGTAAATAAAAGAAACAGCAGAGAAATAGGAGAGAAACTGCATTAGGGCTAGAATAGAATAGGAAAGCTTTTTGATATAGTGAGACTACTTTTAGGTGGGTTTGATGTACTGTTAGGCAAGGGTGTTTCTAAGGTCCTAAAGATCAGCGGCTTAAGCCCAAAAGTATATGTCTACCCATACAAGCCCCATCCCACTCCTTATAAGATGATCTATACATATTTAATTATTATTTACCACTGCTAACCCTAAAACACACTAAACGAAGACCAATATTACAAAATAATATCGTTATACAATGGCCAATACCATTACCACTACATAGTGAATACATAATATTATAACAGAAGAAAGCAGGGGTACTAATCAGTGGTGTACGTCTGATCAGGGGCTTGATGGCTGTAGGATGCACACACAGAGTGGTGCAAAGGAGGGGGGTAGAAAAAATAGTTATGTAAAAGAAAAAGTCATGGAAGATAGCAAGCACAAATGCGGATCAATGATTTGGGTCACTGATCAATGCTTGGAGGCTGCAGGACACCTGCATGGAGGTGGTGCAAAGGAGGGGGTAGAAGAATGGATAGGGATAAAAGTCCTGGAAAACAGGGAGCACAGATGTTGAGGAGTGATTTGTGTCACTGATCAATAGTTGGCGGATGAAGGATACACTAAAAAGAAAAAACTGCCAAAAATCGAGCGAACAAGTACTAATCAGTGATCAAGTTCTGATCAGCGCTTGGTATCAGAAGGAAGAGGTGGGGAGAAGGGTAAAATGGGGTAAAAGGGGAAGAAAGGGTGGAGGGGGATTTGGGTGGATTGGGAAAGATCAGGCAAGGATCAGGGAAAAATCAGGAACTTTTCTTTCTTCTCTTTGTTCAGTAGGGGCAGGAGCACAGGCAGCAACAGCAAGAACACTTATGGCACAGGCTTTGTAGCACCACAAGGCCCAGCATGGCACACAGAGCAACAGAGTGATTGCCCTGTACGAATCCGCAGCTAGAATGAGGAAGTATATAGGATGGTCACTGCCAGATCACACCTTGTCTATGCGCTCTGATTGGTGTGATCTATGTCATCATTGATAGCACCAATCAGACCTGGCCCTGGTGATCCTGGTGTTATGGGGAGGAGGACTCCCAGACAGTGAAGGGGCAGGTGCCCAGGGGACCGCCATCAAGGTTCCTGAGGGAACGATGCTGGGAGGACAGTAAAAGAAAAGACTTGACTGAAGTTGTCAGGGAAACAGGGGGCGGGGCAAGCTTAACTGGAGCAGGGGGCGCGCTGAAGTGGCAGTTGAGAGAGAGCCAGACTACAGACAAGAAGTCGGGTGAGACAGAGAGGACCAAGGGAGCGAACGGTGTGTTGTGGAGAGACTGACAGGGCCCTGTGAAAGGAAAGCTGCGGACTTACCGACTAGTGACACATGAGAGCCTTGCACCGGCGGCCGCTCCCCTCATACGAATGCATACAGCCGCCCCCGCTGTTTACCTCCATGCTGTGACAAGTCCACGACCTCCACTGACCGCTGCAACTAGAGACCATTCCTTTACAGCGGTCAGGACACTGCCCCCTGCCTTGTCCCACAGCTGCGGCCCTGTCATCACTGGCCCCAGGGGGTGCCACCTCACTACAGGTGGCAGTAGGGACCCCCCGTCTGGTTTGCTAAGGGACCCTGAGCAGAGGTTGGTGAACGGTTATATTTAGAGACTGCGTCATGACTCTGCTGTGAGACGAGAGTCACAAGGGGATGCCTGTTGCGCCCATCGGCACAGTTTCTTCAGGGCCTGTTGCGCCCCACCGTCTTCGTTTCTTCAGGGCCTGTTGCGCCCCACCGTCATCATTTCCTTCAGGGCCTGTTGCGCCCCACCATCATCGTTTCTTCAGGGCCTGTTGCACCCCACCGTCATCGTTTTCTTCAGGGCCTGTTGCGCCCCACCGTCATCATTTTCTTCAGGGCCTGTTGCGCCCCACCGTCATCGTTTCTTCAGGGCCTGTTGCGCCCCACTGTCATCGTTTTCTTCAGGGCCTGCTGCGCCTCACCATCATCGTTTTCTTCAGGGCCTGTTGCGCCCCACCATCATCATTTCTTCAGGGCCTGTTGCGCCCCACCGTCATTGTTTTCTTCAGGGCCTGCTGTGCCCAACTGTCATCGTTTTCTTCAGGGCCCATTGCGCCCCACCGTCATCGTTTTCTTCAGGGCCTGTTGCGCCCCACCGGCATCGCTTTTTCAAGGGTCTGACGAGCCCAGTTTCACCCCGGAATATCTAGGCATCAAGGCAGCCGCATCAGCGATCTCTACGTGGCCACGCCTGTGATCCTGACAGACCCCTGGAAAGATAAGTGTACTATATGAGATAAGGACCCCCCAGTTTGGTCATACGTGGCCTATAGCAACCGGGCAAACCGGGTTAGTCGCATGCACCATAAGAAAAGTGTTGTTAGGGTTGTTGAGTCCTTGCGTGGACTGATAGTTGTTTACATTTGTTGTTAGCTCAATATAGCCCCGCGGCTACAGTTTTATAAAAGTTTATTCCACAAACCACACTCTCTCGTGTCTCGCCACTGCATCCTGCGAACCTGCTAGGACCCTACAGTGTTACTAGGCTTCAGGCTATGATCGGTGCTGGAATATAATAGACCCATCTTCCCTGGCTTTACCTACGCTTTACCTTAGCTTACAATTTTGTTCCAGACCTCTCAAATCCTCTTGTTTTATCTTGCTGCCAGTCCATAGTCCGGTTCCCTAACAGAGTCCAACATTATCCTTTGAACATTGTATTGCTTTTGGTTTTTACCTTTTAATTTTCTTATTTTCATTTATTTTATTATTTTTTGTTTTCTATATTCATTTTGATCCTTTATTCGGTATTTTATATACTAATGCATTATTTCTTTTTCTATATGTAGAGTACCTAATTTGCATACCATCTATTTGGAGCCCACCACAAACCCTTCGGTATCTCCATCATTGGTTGCACTCACCATTCTGAAGTAATGAGTTTATTGTAGGATAAAAAGCATAGGCTCGGGAGAGATGTCTGAACTGTGGACAACGGCCGTTTCACGCCAACTGCGCTTCAACGGGTCCTGGGACCCATTGAAGCGCATAAATTCAGAACGGTAAGTGACATCCCTTTTGTTCTTCTTTATATAACGTGGCTATGCATGTTTTACTTTGGATTGAGCACCCGTTCTATGGGTAGTTGGCGTGCAGCCCCAGTGTGTGAAATTGTACCGCACTATAGTGCATATGAATGAGGCAGCAGCAGTGCCGAATTGTTTTCTTGTTTTTTTGACATCTCCATCATTGGGATCCCCATAGCTACTTTGCCTCCTTCATTTTTTAATTTGAATGCCTGTAATTCAAGTCTACATATAAACTTTCATTTACTTGCAACTTAGAGTGCCGAAGTCTATTATATTCTATTTATGTGACTTTCTGTCATACTTCAGAGCACCCACTTATACAGTCGAGAGACACCTATCATCTATTCTATATAATCGGTGCTGGACATCAGTGTTTCAGGCAATCTGAGAAAGTAAGTCTGGTTTCACACTTGTGTTTTTTTGCGCTGTGTTTTTGTGCAAAAAAACGCATGATTTTTTTTCTATACTAAACATGAGTGCGCATACACATGCGTTTGTACGTGTTTGTATGCGCATGCGTTATTTGTAGTGTGCGCCCGGGCGCACAAAATGCATCCTGTTGCATTTTTTGTGCGTCTGACCTGTCTCAAAAAAACGCATGTGCACGCAATGCGCACAAAATTCACCCAAAAACACATTATAGTCTATGGGTGCGCTGACGTGTGCATGGTAATGCGCACGTCAGCGCAAAAAAAGGCATGCGTTTTTTTAAAAAAACCATGCGCAAAAACACAAAAAATGCATACAAACGCATGATGCGTTTTTTATGTGCGTTTACATTGCGCACGCAGCGCAGCGCAAAAAAACGCAAGTGTGAAAGTAGCCTAAGAAACACAGCCTATGGCTGTTAAGAATTGAACAGCTAATCACAGTGATAGTAGTTGCGGGGGGACGTTGCCACCCCTCGGGATGACGACTGCATGTACCCTGCTGCGAGTTGGTGGTGGGATTTTATTGTGATCAACACTACTGTAGTCGCGGTGCCGCATTTAAAATATGACGTATCCAAATGTCCAAGGTCTGTAAGTACCAGTCAACCATGACGTATTAATACGTCTAAGGTTGGGAAGGGATTAAATTTGTAGCATTCTCTCACTAGAGAATATGTGCCATCTCTTGATGAATCTACGTGGTAATGCTAATATACATGACAAGCATGGAATGCCTACTTCCTGAATTGTAGTTTTGCAAGCAACTTGAAAAGTAGTAGCTACTAAAACTTTCCGGTAATGAAGGGCATTAGCTATTCTGAAAATTACACCTGGTTTGTCAAAGCTGTGTGCATAATAATAACTTGTAAGTGCATATTTAAACCGTTCTGAAATTACCGGCGTACTGAGCGCAACATGATTCCTTTGATGGAGTAATTGTCTCACTGTGGGAAGCTGATGTTGCTCAAATTTTCTGGCATCTTGACTATAAATTAATTCTTACTTATACTGGTTATAGTAAGGGATGTGAGCGCCTCCAAGGATACAGAACTGCGACTAAACAGGCAATGAATGTCAACAAGAACATGATCACTATTCCAAAAATGATTAATATGGAAAGTAGCAAAATGATTCGGTAAGTGATACTATCAGAAAGGTCACAATTTCATTTGTTTTATAAGAAGAAACAAATTAAATAAAAGAAAATGTTTTATGCAAGGCTCTGGTTTTCAAGTATAGTAACAATATTAAATGCTTTATAAAACAAAGTAAAGAAAAGACTTATTAATGCAAATACATGCTCATTTTGGATCACCCAAATTTTCATATAACATTATAAAATTCTCAATAAAGAATCCTGAGATAACAATAATTGAAGTAATATACAATTCTCAATATAGAAATTGCAACTCCAACAAGGATAAATCATGGAGTTATCAAAACCACAGGGTGGATAGACATGTTCATAATATGCAAATGATGAAAAAATGGAAACAATCTTTTTAAAACATGTCAATTTATTCAGTATTAAGTATGAGCCATTCTCCTCAGACTGCAGAATGTTGTGGCATGTGGCTAGGATGGGCTGCCATTTGAATTATGTGACAGGGGCCATTTTATTAAAATCTTGGAGAGCAACTTTATTGGTTGTCTGGGGAATGTCCTACCATGAAGAATGAACTTGGGCCTACAGATCATAAAGACCTGCTGCTGACAGCTTTCTTAGCAATTGCCTACCAATGTCAACTCAGATGTGCTCAATGGGAAGGAAGGCCAGAGATGCTGCTGACCATGCTCACACTATCAACAGCAACAAGTAGCCTGGCATGGTCATGTAGAAAAATGGCTCATTGGACACTTTGAACTCGCATTGACCATGTTCATTTTTTTAGTTTTTAGTTTGGGCTTTTTCTTGTTTGTGCCAAATTCATCTTTGCATTTCTGCCTTTTTAAAGTCACCTTTAACATGTTCATCTATTTTTTCTTTAATTCATCACTGTGAGCGGAGTTTACGAATGCTTTTTGCTCCGATTCAACATTTGCAACTTTTTGAAACATTTCTCAGTTATATCTAGGGGACAAGAATATTGGTGCCTGAGATATTCAACCTGTTTTTAGGTCGGTTTTTGCTGCTGATTCTAAATCTGCCCTTATTTTTCTCCCATCAGCTCTAGTTGATGAGATGTGATATACCATATGCAAGTGCATACGACCAATCAAACACTAGGACTGACATCTACTAAACATTATTATTTTTGCCTTCTTCATTATTAAAACATTCATACATGTAGATTTCTTTCATTTTTAAATTGCTTTCATCACAGAGTAAGAATTAAACTTGCATAAATAGTTGTCATTGATACACTGTAAATTTACTGAAATACCTTTCAGAAGCAGCACTCTCATGATTTCTTGCAGTGAGTTGTGCCAGGTTAATCACTTTGAATAGACTAGCTGTAATCCACCATGGCAGCATCCCAGTGTCCTTGGTACCTTTTTTCTATAGTTCTTAAATCTTAGTGGAATCGTTCACCCTGCTCTTCACTTAGGTCACCAAGGTTTTCTGGGAAATGATCCAAATGGCTGTGGAGATAATGCGCCTTGATACACATTGTACAGCCAAGGTGAAGAAAAGAAGACAGCTTTCTTTCTACTAGTTGAGTGTAATTATCTAAGAAGATCATGCATCTGCCTCTGCATCATTCAATGAATCTTTAGAGTGTGGATCTTTCGTGAGTCCTCTGATTTGAGGATCATCAAAAATACCTATCTTTTGCTTCTCCATGGTCAGCGTTGGAAATTTTCTGCAGATGTAGTCAAAGCATCTTCCCTATTTTGAGCCTTTATAAACTGTTTCATTAATCCTAATTTGATGTGCAGTGGTGGTAAAATGATCTTATTCCTGTCAACCCATGGTTCTGAAATTACATTCTCTTCACTTACTACCATCTGCTCTCTCGGAAGTTCACATTTTTTTATCTACTATCCCAGAGACAGATAAAACAGGGATATTTAATGTATCCTCTCTTTTGTCCAAGGAGAATATTCACTATGTTTATATCCACACAGATTGGCCACTGGTAATCGTGGTATGATATTTTCTGTAAGACTAGAGCAATTTTGTTTTGTTCTTCGGTCATCTTAGATTAGTGACCTATTGGAATTTATCCATATTTGTTTCCATTTTGTAAAAGCACACATTTTAGGCTTTGCATAGAACTTTCAATGTCAAGGACTGCAGTAAAATATGTCAATTGTGAGCTGCCGACAGATGAGTGATGAGATGGTCAGATGTCCAGGAATATAGTTCGTCAACGCGTTTCGAAGTGTCACACTTCTTCAACAGCACAAACCACTTCGACTTGTGTTGACAAATAAATGCATACATCATTTTCACTTTTCTTAAATCACTTTTATCCCTTTGTCATGTGATATTTGTTGCCTTTTTTTGTGCTTGATTCTTTAAAAGTTCATGAACTTTACACAAAGTAAAAGATTGTTTTAATTGTTGTCTTTAACCTCTTTTGCTAATTTTTAGTTAAAAAAAGCCACACATTTTACATTATATTTTGAAAATCGCAACAAAGCCTGGTGTACATAGAATCACTTCAGGGAAGAACTTGAGTTCATTTGGGCAAAAGATTTGTCACTTTTCAAAAAGAGGAAAATTATTAATTAGGTAATAACATCTAGAGACCTTAAACCATGCTCACAATGGTGAACTATACTCCTCCCCAGATGAACACAAAAAAGTGACTTTAAAAAGGCAAAAATTCGAAGAAGAATTAGACCTAAAACACCAAAAACTAGCCCAAAATAGAGGCAAATGCATTAATGAATTACTTGATTCTTTAAAATGACGCACACAGTTCATGAATTTTGCACAAAGCAGAAAATTGTCTTTAATTTTTCTTTTATTATTTTTGGCAACTTATTTGCCCATAATGTGCATAATGAATATGACAACAGTCCAGCAATACATGATGCCCAGAAGGAAGAGTTAATTATTTAATTGGTATCTTGCTGGACAGTTAGAATCTGTTCAGTTTGTGACTATCCGCCTTTTTCTTGTAGCGTTCTGGCTGCTCGTCTTTTTCTCCTGGTGCTGGTTTTGTCTTGGGTCAGGTGATTGTATCACCCTTTATTAACCTGCACTTGTCTTCCATTCCTTGCTGGACAACAGTGTTAATCCACTTGAAGTCTGGCTTGGAGCCTTGCTTTGCCTTCTGTGTGTTTAATTAGTGCAGTTCTGGGACCTCTGGTTCTGCTAGTCTTAGTTTCTGTTTTCAGTTTGTTTCTGCAGCCTTCTCTTGGTTTCCTATTAAGAGGTGACACGTTTTTGTACCCAGTCCTTAGATCTTTCAGGGACCCCCTTTCCCCTTCTATAGGTCTTCTCTTGAAATTAACCTAGGCTCATCGGTGAGTCTATTCACAAGGAATGGGTCTCCCACTCCATCGTAGGGATTCAGCCTAGTTGCAGTGCGAGGTCAGTTTCCCCCCTCCTACCCTAGTCCTGTGCTGCAGAACAGGTACAGTTTGTCCAGCCCGAGAAAGTATAAAAAAAAATTAAAAAAAAACCCTCCCAGATTTCTGCAATATGAACAGCATTCAAGATATCGCTCAACACCTGCAACAGTTAACGTTGGAAGTTTCCGGCTTACAACAGCACGTAATTGCCCAGGAATCCGCCCGGAAGAGCCTAAGGTGAGTTTACCTGAATGTTTTTCTGGTAAAACAGCAGGAATTTTTTTCGTTTAAAAATGCATGTTTAATTTATTTTCGTCTTAGACCCAGGTCTTCGGGGGCAGAATTATGCCGCTTGAGGATTATTCTGTCCTTATTGCAAGGGGAACTGCAAGTTTGGGCATTTTCATTGCATCCAGATAACCCTTGTTTAATGTCAGTAGAAGCGTTTTTTTTCTGCTATGGGGTTAATATATGACGATCCGGATCGGGTCACTACAGCCGAGGCTAAACTTAGACGGCTAAAACAGGGTTCTGGTGACACTGATGGATATTGTACCCAGTTCAGATGATGGTCTGCAGAGATCAGCTGGAATGATCCAGCACTCAAAAGTCAGTTTTTAGCAGGTCTGAATTACAGGGTTAAAGACGTACTCATTGCATACCCTGCACCTGCTACACTTGAGGCTGCAATGCAGTTAGCCATCAGGGTGGATAGATATATGAGAGACAAGCAGAATGAGGAGAAGGCTTCAATTCTGCTGGATCCTGTCTCTCAAGAGACTGCCATGGACTATGGGGAACCGATGCAACTTCTCGCGATGTCCTCTCGTTCCCAGGAAAGAGAAAGAAGGTTCTCTGAGGGGCTATGCCTTTATTGTGGCAAGACTTGCCATTTTATCAAGCAATGTGAAGGTCGCATAAATCAGGAAAAGAAAAAAAAGGGGGTCAGAGTAACCCTCCCGTTCGTATTGCATTTTTACGGTCCACAGGAGTTTCTTTTTCTGGTAGTTCTATCTGTCATGGTCATATTATGGATTTTCAAGTGATGGTGGACTGTGGGTCTGCACTGAATTTGATCGATAAACGATTTCTAGACAAGTATAAGATTGAGTCTGTACCTTTATCATCTCCTTTTCCTGTATTGGCGATTGATAACACTCCACTAGAGCATGGGTGCGTTTCCTGAAAGGTCACCGGGTTTCCACTCACTGTGAATATGGAGCACCAGGAATCTTTAGATTTGTTTGTACTTGATAAATTGCCTTTTCCAGTCGTCCTGGGGTTACCCTGGTTAAAAGTGCACAATCCTGTACTGGACTCGTCGTCAAATACTATACGATCCTGGGGTCAGGGGTGTTATAGGAAATGTTGTGATGTACACATCGCTGCTGTGGTGAAAATGAGCTACCTGAAGCCATTCAGGAATTCTGGAAAGTATTTTCTGAAGTTGAGTCACAAGCTCTACCACCGCATAGAGATTACAATTGCGCTATTGAGTTTCTCCCAGGTGCTACTCTCCCTAAGAGTCCATTATTTAATCTGACTATCCCCGAGAGGGAGGCCTTGAAGAAATACCTGCAGACTAGTCTTGCTGCAGGTTATATAAGACCCTCCAAGTCCCCTGTGGCTGTGGGATTCTTTTTTGTCAAAAAGAAAGAAGGGGGTCTTAGGCCGTGTTTGGATTTCAGGGTGATTAACAAGATCACTGTGTTCAATCCTTACCCCTTGCTGCTAATTTAAGATTTGTTTAACCAATTAGTTGGAGCCAAGTGGTTCGCTAAGATTGATCTCCGTGGGGTATATAATTTGCTGTAAATTAAAGAAGGCGATGAATGGAGGGCAGCCTTTAATACCCAAGAAGGTCATTTTGAGTGTCTAGTAATGCCTTTCGGCCTTACAAATGCTCCTGCATTCTTTCAAAATTTCATCAACGACATTCTGAGGCCATTGATCGGTAGGAGTGTTATCGTTTATTTGGATGACATTTTGATCTACTCGTCCAATCTGGAGTCGCATTGGCAGAGAGTCTGCGAGGTTCTGCAGATTCTGAGAGAAAACTCACTCTTTGCTAAACTTGAGAAATGCGAGTTTGCAGTACAGAAAATTAGCTTTTTGGGGTACATTGTTTCCAGTGATGGGTTTGAGATGGGCCCGGTGAAGGTTCAGGCGATATTGGAGTGGCCTAGACCTGAATGCTTGAAGTCAATTCAGAGATTCTTGGGGTTTGCTAATTACTACAGAAAATTCATAAAGAATTTTTCTGTTATCGCCAAACCCCTTACTGATCTGACTAAAAGGGTGCCAATACTGTCCAATGGTCCCCTGAGGCTGTTAAGGCCTTTGAGCATCTCAAGGAGAAGTTTAGCTCTGCTCCTGTTTTGATCGAGACAGAAGAGACTAAGCCCTTTCTGGTAGAGATGGATGCCTCATCAGTAAGAGTGGTGGCTGCTCTGTCACAGGAGGGAGAGGATGGGGTACATCCCTGTGCATTCTTTTCAAAGAAAGTTTCAGAGGCGGAGTTCAACTACGATGTTGGGAACCGAGAATTGCTGGCTATTAAGCTTGCGTTTGAGCATTGGCAACATTTTTTGGAGGGTGCTAGACATCCTATACAAGTCTTTACTGGTCATAAGAATCTGATCTATCTGGATACTGCTAAATGTTTAAATGCTCGTCAAGCCAGGTGGGCATTGTTTTTTGCCCTGTTCCATTTCTCTCTGACATATATGACTATCCACCATTTTCTTGTAGTGTTCTGGCTGCTGGTCTTTTTCCACTTGTGCTGGTTTTGTCTTGGGTTAGGTGATTGTATCACCCTTTATTAACCTGCACCTGTCTTGCATTCCTTGCTGGACAACAGTGTTAATCTGCTTGAAGTCTGGCTTGGAGCCTTGCTTTGCCTTCTGTGTGTTTAATTAGTGCAGTGCTAGGACCTCTGGTTCTGCTAGTCTTAGTTTCTGTTTTCAGCTTGTTTCTGCAGCCTTCTCTTTGTTTCCTATTCGGAGGTGACCCATTTTTGTACCCAGTCCTTAGATCTTTCAGGGACCCCCTTCCCCCTATCTATAGGTCTTCGCTTGAGATTAACCTATGATCATTGATGGGTCTATTCACAAGGAATGGGTCGCCCACTCCATTGTAGGGATTCAGCCTAGTCGCAGTGCAGGGTCAGTTTCCCCCCCTCCTACCCTAGTCCTGTGCTGCAGAACCATAACAGTCCACTGCACTGCAGGCTGGACAGCTACCCAGTGATGACTTCCTCTTCAGCCCTTTCACATGCATATTACATATGCAAACCTCATTATTTGTATTTTCTGCATAACTTGCATCCCCTTCTTGTTGATGACTTGCATTTTTTTTTAGTCCAGTAAACAGATACTGTTTGAACTAAACAGGATTTCAAGAAAATATATCAAATCAGAGAATAATCAAAGTGTTTTGTAAGTTGCCTCTTCAATAAGCGAAATCCCTAATTTTTGCTCTTATATTAAATGTATCAATGCTAAAATATTGTCCAGAAGAGCACAAAAAATAGCAATAATGAAGGATGAATCCTTGCAGCCGTAATTGGACAGATTGCAGTCAGTCATTAAGCAACATAGTTTTGTTAAGGAAAGATTGATGAGTAATTCCTTGGGGTCTACTTTTTTGGCTGCAGTATGATGTATACTATTTCCTTCATAAATTCTTATCATCTCCATCAAGTTTTGGAAAATGCTTTAGAAAAAACATAAGATAAAAATCAGAAACATACATTTTTCAAAGTGGCATTTATTTCAAAATGTAATCTTGGTAAATGATCGGTCCTGGTAAAATATTGGTCTTGGAATGTTTGATGTACTGTTCAGTCATTTTGATTTAAATTATGCAGTTTATCCTCTATGTTGGTCTAAGCTTTCAAATACTATTTCATAAAGTTAATTGCAAGTTTAACATTGAGTTTGCTTATGCAGTTCTACAGAATGTTCATTCTACCAGATCATTTATTAACGATCTGGTATTAATGATCATTTATTAACCATCTGGTAGAAGGTTTACGCAGTAAAATATCGATATTTGCAGATGATACAAAACTATGTAAAGCAGTCAATACAAAAGAAGATAGTATTCTGCTACAGATGGATCTGGATAAGTTGGAAACTTGGGCCGAAAGGTGGCAGATGCAGTTTAACAATGGTAAATGTAATGTTATACACATGGGAAGAAGGAATCAATATCACCATTACACACTGAACGGTAAACAACTGGGTAAATCTGACATGGAGAAGGACTTGGAGATCCTAGTTAATGATAAACTTACCTGGAGCAACCAGTGCCAGGCAGCGGCTGCCAAGGCAAACAGGATCATGGGGTGCATTAAAAGAGATCTGGATACACATGATGAGAGGATTATACTGCCTCTGTACATAAGCTGTACAAATCCCTGGTTAGACCGCACATGGAGTACTGTGTACAGTTTTGGACACCAGTGCTCAGGAAGGATATATTTGAACTACTGTGAGTACAAAGGAGGGCAACAAAATTAATAAAGAGTATGGGGGAACTACAATACCCAGAAAGATTAGCAAAATTAGGATTATTTAGTCTGGAAAAAAAACGACTGAGGGGCGATCTAATAACCATGTATAAGTATATAAGGGGACAAAGCAAATATCTCTCAGAGGATCTGTTTATACCAAAGAAGGTGACGGTCAAAAGGGGGCATTCTCTACATATGGAGGAGAGAAGGTTTTTCCACCAACATAGAAGAGGATTCTTTACTGTTAGGGCAGTGAGAATCTGGAATTCCTCGCCTGAGGAGGTGGTGATGGCGAACTCAGTTGAGGGGTTCAGGAGAGGCCTGGATGTCTTCCTGGAGCATAACAATATTGTATCATACATAACTGTAAGGTTCTTTAGAATGACGTAGATCTGGGGATTTGTTCTGACGGAATATAGGCTGAACTGGATGGACAAATGTCTTTTTCAGCCTAACTATGTTACTATGTACGAGTTTGGGCCGTTTTGAATTAAAGTGTAACAGTCATTTTTCTTTTTTTTTCATACATCAATTATACACATGAAAATAAGCAACTTTGTAAAATATCTTATTAGAGAAATCTGCTTCTTTATCCTCCTGGAATGATGATTCATTCTCAAAATTCTCAATTCACTGTTAATTGAAGACAGATTATTACATTATTGAGATAAGAGATGACAGTTGCCGCTGATAAGATTCTATATAAATAGGAGGGGGAGGAAGAGAGAGCAGCTATGCCTCTAACTTCTCCTCCCCTTTGACCTCCCCTCCACATAGAATTTTATCAGAACCAACTGGTATCTCCTATCTTAGTATGATAATAATCTGTCTTCACTGAATATAGATTTTATCTGTGAATTGAGAATGTTGATATTGAATGATTAGTCCAGGAGGGAAAAATGCAGATATCTATGATAAGATGCATTGCAAAGTTTTTTTTTAATGTGTACTATTGATTTATGAAATAAAAAATAAAACGACGTTTACCTTTTAATAATGAGCTTCAAATACAACAATATATTATATAAACAATGGCTTAAGCAGATCATGAAGCTAATATGAGGCAAAACCAAGGACACGTTGTCTTAATTTAAAGAATATATGCATCATTAGTATGCAGATGCAGATTAATAGCATCTAATAAGAGGGCTCTCTGTTCATCATTCATCCTATGGGTTTGAGTCTCAGTACAGCAGACCATGATATTGTGTTGGGACATCATATTGTGTTGTGGCACTGTAGGTGCATCTGCTGGTGTACTGTGGGGTCATCATACTGTGGTGTGTAGTGGTGCTATGGGGACAAATTATGTTGAGATATTCAATGTGGGGTTTCATATTGTGTGTGAGGGTGGTTACTTGTGTAATGCAGCAGACCATTTTTATCCATTGGTTTTCTGTTAAGGTCATTAGTCCATTATGTCGAGAAAATTAATTTTTTGTAGATCAGTATCGGCTATTGTCCAGGCCATTGAGATAGTGGAAAAATACATCAAACGATTAGTGGTCACCTTGCCAAATGCAGAATATTTTGCCTATATATTTTGATTAAATTAAGGCATGCCATGTAAAGTTGGAATTAGTATAAATATTTGAAGTTTGCCATAAATATAAGTATAAATATAAGAAAAATAAAAATAAGTATAAAGTATAAAGTATAAAGCATAAGTATAAAGTATAAAGTATAAAGTATAAAGCATAAGTATAAAGTATAAAGCATAAAAATAAGTATAAATATTTGAAGTTTGCCATAAATACATTTATGTAAGTAGGTGTCACATATGAACCCATTGTGGTTCCTTTACATTGGACATAAAATCAAAAAATTTGTAACTAAAAAGAAACACATTTGCATGTCATACTAAATTTATAAGATTGTAAATATCCAACAAACAACCGGTCCAATATTATCCGCACTTCCGAAAATTCAGAAAAACCAGCAAAATAAATGGAAGCAAAAGGATTTTGTTTAGTCAAATATAAAAATACAATTTCATTAGAAGACAATAAACACAATAAAAACATACGAAGACATTAAAAATGACAGGGTGACAATGAGTGCAACACCACTAATGGAGTACAAAGTAGCATAGAAAACTAACCACATAACTAACCTATGGGAGTAGAGGTTGTAGTAAATTGCATAGAACCATCCAGAGCACAATCATTACAGAAGTATCAAAGGTAAAAAGTACCACATCTTAGTTGAATTAATTGTAAGCAGCAGATGCCAGTTGTTGAATACCATTCACAACAAGCCCATTAGTATTCTAGTCTGCCTAGGCACATAGTAACTGAAGAGTGGGTATGGATGCCTGACATTTGTGCGGTTCTCCAACACTTTGAGGACTCCACGAAGATAATGAGAAGCGGTGAAGCCATCATCAGCACAACAATCCCACTTCTGTGCCTAATTAACCAGTTGTTGTCGGCAATTAAACATGAAGCTTTGCATGCAGACCAGGTGGATATGGAGGAAGACATGAGACAGGGAGATACTACATAGCCCAGCCTCATCTCATCTGCTAATTGCAGATTGGGTAACAATGAGGATGTGAAGGCAGAGGAGGAGAAGGAAGGACAGGAGCTGGCTGAGGCGCAAAAGAGGCTAGTACCTTCACAATTTTCGTCCCATCTCTACTACTTGGATGGGTGAGGGAGACACACCGCAGAGGCAGGGGTACACTGTCAAAGGCCTGGGCCAATTTCAATTTCAGCGTCCAGGCCCTGATGACCGGGAATTTTTGACAAGGATGGAAAAGTTTTTAAAGATGGTCAAGCAATAACTGGCAGACAAAACCATCATACTCCTTATTTCTTCTGCAACCTTCAGCTATTGGGTTTCAAAGCTGGAACCCTGGCATTAGATGTCCCTCTATGCCTTGGAGGTGTTGTGCTGCCGTGCCACTAACATCTAGTCTGAGTGGGTTTTTAGTGCTGCCGAGGGGGTCAAAACCGACTGGTGCTTTCTCCTGTTATCAGAGTGAGCCTGTCAGCACTTTCTGTTAAAAATTAACAAAGCTTGGATTAGCCCAAATATTTACACACCACCAGATGACAGCAGCACATAAAGTGTTTTTAATCTTCAATATTTGAATGAGACCCTCCAGTTGTTGCCTTCAAGGGTCTATGGATAATTGGTGACCCTACATATAATTTTTTCCTGGCTTTACACTTTGTGCAAAGCCTTGATGAGTGTAGACGAAGATCAACTATACTTTCAAAATATTTTAATGAGGCCCTTCAGTCATTGCCTTCAAGGGTCTATGCATGAGCCTAATTATAATTTTTTCCTGGCTGTGCACTATGTGCAGAGCCTTTATGAGTGTATGAGTTCCATAACTACACTTTGTTCATAATATTTGAATACGTTACTACAATTGGTGCCTCCAAGGGTGTATGGATGACACTGCTTGTAATTTTTGGCAGGCTATGCTCTGTGCAGAACTGTTATGAGTGTAGGGAAGGTGAATCACAACTATACTTTGTTTAGAATATTTGAATGAGGTACTACAGTTTATATCTTCAAGGGTGTGTGGATGACCCTGTTTATAATTTTTGACAGGCATTGCACTGTGCAAAACTTTTATGAGTGTATGAGTGTAAAAGCATTTTAACTAGTAACACCTCTCAAGATCTGCTGGTTTGTAAGGCAAGAGCAAATTGTCTGTATATAAAAATTTGGCCCTTATGAAAGTCATTGAAGGAGCAGATGACGAGGGCCATAGATTCTGTTATGGAAGATAATAAGGCCGATTATGCAAATGACACTGTGATCAAGCTCTGATAAGAGTTTTATTTTTGTGTGATCCAATTACCTCAGATGAAAGAAAGTGAATGAAGAAAAAAAATCTCGATCTTTCCCATTCTGTCAGTGCGCGAAAATTGGACTGCACTCAGGTGTCATCCGAGTGTAGACTCACTGACATGCATGGCTGAGTGCGATCCAAATATTGGACATGTGTATGGCCCCATAGATTAATATTGTTCCGAATGCGAAGTTTTATCAGATTGCACTTGAACTGATACTATACTTGTCTGCACTGCTAACAACAAATACACTCCAAGAACTGACTGTTAACTTGCTGCCTGTGGGATCAACTTTCCACATCTTTCCACATCTTGCCAGTGGAAGTTTTGCCCATTCCTCAAGACAAAATTGCTCCAACTCCTTCAAGTTGGACTGTTTCCCCTGATGAACAGCAATCTTCAAGTCTGACCACAGATTCTCAATTGGTTTAAGGTCTGCACTTTGACTAGGCCACTCAAAAACATTTACATGTTTCCCCTTAAATCACTCGAGTGTTGCTTTAGCAGCATCCTTTGGGTCATTGTTTTATTGGAAAGTGAACCTGTGTCCCAGTCTCAAATCACTGACTTACT